>NW_023339763.1:15419587-15465058 GCF_004916995.1 Morone saxatilis | reverse complement strand
GCCCTGCTCTCTAAATATCGGCACTGTTCACTGAAAAACCCGTATCAGTCGACGACCACTATAAATATCAATAACATTACAGGTTTATGGAAATGTCTCTTTTCAGCTGTAATAACCTTTAACATCAGAAAAGCCCCCAAATATCACACCAGAGCTAACATCCCAGGTAACATGTTGTTTTGTATCAGTATGACATTATATATCTCCCTACTAACTAACAATGACACACATTAAAAAGGTAAAGGGTCCAAGTGGGAAACGGCTAAGCAGGAGTCATGAAGGATAAAACAAAGTGTTACACGTGGTTCAACATGAAATAATTATACCCTAATTGCCTCAATAATCCAGGTTTTTATGCTATTGCTGACGTCGTTCTATGCCTCGGTTAGAAATACATAGAAAGCAACCTTAATTCAAGTCATTTTGTCAAACCTAGTCTTCCATATAAAGCAGGAAAGGAGGAGGGAGGTGTAACTGAATGAACCCCTGGCTTTCTATCTCATCCTCTAGATGGCTGCAATCAATGTGCAAACCAGTGAATATAAAGCTGAAAACACTGACAGAGGACAGTAATGACCATCCTGTGATGAAGAGGCCATAGGACGGGTTCACAGCTCCAACCAAAGTGTCCTTGAAAAACATCTTGCATCTCCTGGCAGCTGTTAGGTGTTGTAGCCGCACACAGAAGGTAAATACCATCCGTTTAGATGTTCTTCACTACAGAGAGTCAACCCTTTGCACAGAAGAGGGCTTTCCCACTTGGCAATGGTCAGTGTTATCCCTCTACTCTTTACCTGCTGCTTCCTCCTACAGCTCTCTTCCTCGGAGTAAAGCCTTCATCACCAAGAACCGCTCTCTAGCATGTATACACAAACCTAAACATCAAGGATGATTTACAAGTTAATTTCATTATTAAGCATGTGTTTTTCTTCTCTGTCAGGTAAGGAGGGCTGATGTCTCTGGGCCATGCTCTACACGTGGTAGCCGGCAAATGTCAGCTCTGAACATCTGCACCATTAGACGTATTGTCTTAAAAACGCTTGACGGGCCGGTAGCAAACTAACACTTTCCCAAAAACAACTTGTTCCCCGGTCTTTGTTTCCAGTGGCATTACGCTTGTAATCCCACATTTTAACACTTTTTACCTGATGCATCCTCGCTATGACTCACAGTCTAGGCCAGGCACGCAGTATAAATCTCAGTCCTATCATAACATAACCACACAGCCCACAATGTCGAGAGCACACACCAAAAAAAAAAAAAAAAAAAAAAAAAAAAACCTGCAGCTTTAACAGATGCCAGCACTATACCACATCTTGGTAAGACACCATATAACCTGGCAGCAGGCAGGCAACAAGACACGGTGGGTTTAGTAGCAGATGTTGAATGAAAACAGACCCACAGGCTGGTTGTACAGAACACGCAGATAAAAATGTGGCCGCGTTTGACATCGACTCAAACAAAGGCAAGAAGACCCAGACATACAGAGAGAGAGATGGTTGCAGTCACATACACCCACCAACCAGGCAGCTAACGCACCACAATCACATATGGGTTCATTTCATCCAGCATCTCTTTCAGCACAGTTACAAAAACGGCATTGAGCCGCGATACAATAACGTTATGTGTTGGACAGCTAACAGCAGTGGCAAGCTAACAGCAGTCACCTGAATATCACAGACTCCCCCTCTCTCATTAGCTTTGTTATTAGTGGCTAGCCTACCGGTGGTGGAGAATAAACATTTTTAAAAAAAGAAGCAAAAAAAATAAATCACGCTTACCCCTTTTATTTAGTCTTCTGTTGCCGTGGCTGGCGGTATTATGACTATGTTGGTGATATTTCACCACACATAAAGATGCCTTCCGTCCTGCGACCGACCGACGCGTGCGACTAGGCTAATTCGAATTGTAACGGTTGTATCTCCCAGGTGACACAGATAACGTCTTTCCGTTAAATCCGCATCCTCGAAAAAATGTCTTTCCCTCCGCGCTGCTACCGGTGCAGCGCGTTACGAAACCACACCAGGGCTCTTATTTATTATTTTATTTAATATATGTATTTGTATATAGCTTTCAACACAAAACGGTCAACGGGGAAAGGGGAGGCAAAAAAAATGAGGCGAGCCCGTTTTGAGGCAGGTACGAGACGGATATCCGCAGCAGCTTCTTCCCCCCCCGCGGCCGAGCATCCGAAGGGCCGTCCGCTATCCTGCGCGTCCTCTTGTACCTGTATCCCGCGTTCAAACCAGGATATAGAAAGAAAAAGTGGACGTGGTGGTGGTAGTTAGGGGTGTGCGTGGGTGGGTGGGTGGGTGCTGACCCTTTACAGTCACATGGGAAACACGATGCACATTTCCAGTATTCTCAACAATAACTGCACAGCAGTGAGAGAGAGGAAGATGCTCTGTATCTTGGTGCTGTCCCTGGTGCTAAAACTGAAAGCATCAAAGAAAATTACAAATGCAAGCATGGGAAAAAATTAGAAGTCAAGCACTTTGAATTCTCCAAATATCTTCTATGTATGTGGTGAGGATTTATTAAAAAAGGGACCCTTTTTAATAAATCCTCGCCAGTTCTGATGTAATCTCATTGGATTTACCTCATCAGTGTTACTGCCCCTGGTAGTTTATACAAATACATCCCACTGTATCCATACATTATACATTACAGTGATCCACTAAATCATCTCAGCATCATTAGCACTTTCTTTATTGGGTCAGAAAATCTTTTTAGAAATCAAAAACCCACGGAGGATTTCCTCCACATTCGTTTCAACATTTTATCTCTGAGATCTGCTCTTGCACTAAATTATTTCTGAGACACTATGCAGCACCTGGTTGGTGTGTGACATCGAGATCTGGGTTATTCATAAAGCTCCACATGCTAGAGACCCTCACGACCAGGATTTCTACTCTAGAGAGGGGAGTCATTCACATTGGTGGCCTGGTGACACCCAAACTCCAACACCTAAATTATTTTTGTGTCTTTCTGTTCTCCGTCAGCACCGTGTCTGCATCTGCATATAGGGTGTGTATGGGTATGGGTGTAACTGAACCAACAAAGTGGTAGTGGCGAGGGCTTTATGGGATGATGGGTCTCGCAGGGAGGGCCGAGCAGTTTGGGAAATAGCATGCTACTCATTATAAGCAGTTAGTGGTAATGAAAAAGCTCTGCTGTGTTGTTACTGTGGTTCCAGTATTTTGCATTTTTTGCTGTGAATGTGTTATTGTAGTTGAAGCTTTCTGTGTGGGCAAGATCTTTTCAGCTGCAGCCATAGCATCAATGTCTGCTATTGATTCGCACTCAACATATTTGCAGGTTGATGGACAGTTGAGCTGTGGGAAGGGAAGGTTTCATTGGTGTAAAAGGAGGCCTTTCTTGTAGGCTACCCCAAAGATGCTGTACAGTCGTGTTTAAGGCTAAAAGAAAGCCACAGGTCTTCAAAAAATCACTAATTTGAGCTGTGAGCCTGTCAGCACACACACTGAAACATACTGATTTTGAGCCATATCAGCTCGGTTTATGAAAGAAAACATATAGTCTAAGTCTAGGAGTCTAGTCTTGGCGATGCAGCTCAGTGGCTGTAGATCATATTGGGGCTCTTATGGCCTGTTTGCAGGTGTGAATGTGTGTAAAAGTGACCATGGCGTTCCTGAAAAGGAGGAATTGCTCTTAGAGAAACAACCCTGATTTAATATGTTAACATTTGCAAAGTTCTGTTCTTGTAAATTATTCATTTAAATTTGTAGAGTTTGTACATACTGTAATCTTATTTTTAACTCATTTACTCTTCAGTGAGATGGATTTGAATTAATATTTGACATTTTGTTTAACGAATTGTCTCCTTTTTTATAACACTGTTTTATGTTTTATTGGCAGCCTCTAAAGCATGACTGCAAAAAAAAAGCCCATTATAGCTGTTATTGTCATCTGAGCAATACAAATTAAAAATGTATACTCTTCAAAAGACCTTTATTTATATACTTTAAGACATTAAACTCAGTCTGGTACAACCTCCACATTTTAAAATAATAAAACTCTAGACTCAGGAGGATTTACATTTTACTTCCCAAAGAGTTAGACACACCAGGCTGTCTGTCCAGATGCTGTACAGTAGTGTTTAAGGCTAAAAGAAAGCCCCAGGGCTTTAAAAAATCACTCATTTGAGCTGTGAGTATGTGTGTCAGCACTGATAGCCCGCACACACACACACACAACCTGTTTACGCCCCGGCCCCAGTCCCCACCCCTGCCCACAGACCCACACCCCAGCAGACAGCTCATCCACAATCCACCGTGACAAAGGGAAAGAGCTGAGCGCAGGATATAAGGCTGCCACTGGCTGCCAGAGTGTGTCCAGCACAGTGCTTTCTGCAGATTGCAGCAGTTTGAGCTAAACCCCCCCTCTGTCTGCTCACTATAGACGAGACCTGGGTGGGTGGGGTCATCATTAGTGCGTGCAGTGACCAGGGTGGAGTTGCGGGCTTGTGTTTGGTGAAGTTGGTGTGACTGTGTAGCTTCACAGCTGGGTAGACATGATCTCTATTCTTTTTTTTTTTTTTTTCCCGGCACAATGTGGGAGTGATATTCCCAACCTTAAAGCTAAATCACATGACTCCAATCCCGGATAATGGATGGGGGGTCTCTGTGCTGACCTTAAAGAAAGTGCCTGAGGCTGAAAGATGCACACTGAGAGGTTACTACAGATATGTCTCTGTGACCTGGAACAGCAGAGTAAACACATACAGTAACCTGTTGCTGATATGTACAGCATTGTGCCAACTGTGCTATTGAATGCACACTGTTTCCAATGAATGAAAAGTTAAAAGACTGTATGAAGAAGGTACATTCACATAGCCAAACACAGTCACTAACATACAGTAGTGCTGCAGCTCCTCCTCTATAGCCTTTACAGTTAAAGTTTACTGTGCTTCAAAGATTTACTCATCACCACTGGGGAGGTTGCTTTAGATCTAAATCCTGTTTTAGAGAGTATAATTCATCCTTACATGCTGATTGGTTTTAGCAGATGTACTTCCTCCCTATAAGGCTGCCCTGCTGGGTTTGTGTCCTCCTTAGCAACACCTCTGATGCTCTGATAGCATTTCTTCTTCCAAATTTGGTAAGGCATGGACATTTTTCTTTGGTAATGATAAGCTTAAAAAAGGTATAGTTTAAATTGTTGGTGACGCTTTATTAACTGATAAATCTTGAAATGTATCTAAGAGGTGTCGTGTTATCAGTACTAGCTTCATTTTTGTTCTGCATTGGCTTACATGGAAAATCTATAGTAAATACACTGTCTAAATCAACCACTGTGTATGCAGGAATCCCCCCAAAAAACACAATAGAAAAGGTTTTCCCATGCCATAAAAAGCATCATAATAACAGAAAAAGGAGGGAGCTGTTGAATGTAGAACAGCAAAAAAACGATCTCTTTATAAATTCAACAGTTCCCGTCTTTTCTTTCCACACTTTATTCAAATCAACCATTGCAATCACAGAGATGTTGATGACTGAACTGATCTATAGTGACAGGTTGGCTGACTTAAAGGTGCAGCGACTGTGTTTAAAGTCATAGAGTATAAAGTATAGACTCAACTCAGTCTTTATGAGACTGCTCTATGAATCTCATAAAACAGCTGATGTCATTACAAAACATCATCATTATCCTACTTTGTTACGTCATGTTTTTTCCCTCTGACTTAAAAGGCAACTGAAGCTGTATTTGACCAACAAAGAAGAAAGTTTCTATGGCTGCAGCCTACAGCCACCAGTACCAATGGGTTACAGTCCGGTCAATGCGACCTACTAAAAGATATTTATATCCACCCTGACACTTTTTTGAGTCATCTCCCAAGGACAACTATGCTATTTCTGTTGTGGTTCTTGCTCGTCTTCTATCTCTCCCGTCCCTTTTCTTATCTCTCTTTTTCCCTAAACTAGTTGCTGGAGGTCACCCTGCTGTTCCAGTTTAAAATTATATAATAATTCGACAGAATGAAACCAGGACAGTGAGGAGCTGTGGTGCCACTATGGTGCAACGTGAGTCACAGAGCTCACATGAGGTACATCTAAAGAGGGAGACAGACAGCTTTGTGAGTTATTACACCCATGTCTTGGTGTGCAGCTCAGCAGGCGAGCTGTGTCACATGCAGTCAACGTTTCTGAATCACATGATAACATTGTGCTTTTATACATCTGTTGCTTGAGAACACACAATAATCAGAAGAAGAACCTCCCACACCTGTTGTGTACAGGAGTGGGAGCCACAGACAGACACATTGTTGTGAAACCCATAAGATCTATTTCGATGATAAGGGACAGAAATAAAAATATCATAATTTCAATTGTAGTATCTTTATTGATAATGAGGCTCATACATTGCGTCCCCCCACCCCCTTTTTTATGCATATTTACAGTTCAGTGATTAGTATACAGACCACATCACACAGTGTGGTTATTATGTTGAATGATCTCATGAGAACTGTGAATATATTATAGTATACTGTGTATACTATGACCACATAGATACATCTGTACATGCCTGGAAATAATTCACATGTTGTGAAAGTTATTGTCCATTAACAATTTCATCCATCATGGCTTTTATGGTTAGTTTTACAAAAGGAACATCAACAGTGTAAATCTGTAAAAGATTAATCTAAAGAAATACATGTTTTCATTCATGAATAAAACATCTACAGTATGTTCCCTCCACAGCTTTGACATAAAGAAAAATGAACACAAATGATGCATTTACTGTATTGTATGAGCATTGGGATACAGGCTATTCCTTAGATAACTCACTCACACACCTCAGAATTAAAACCCCTTCCATTTTGCCACCAGAGCTGTTTACACCATAGTGCAGACATGATGATAGTGAACACCCAGTTAGACTGATAGAAAATATTCCTTACTGTACATGTGTACCAGCAGCTCCCTCTAGTGGAACATCTTATGGCTCATTTTTTCCCCATTTTTTAAAATTGTAATATTTGCTGTTAATATGCAGAATCAAATGTGAGTGCAGGAAATAATAATAATAATTAAATTGATCACACTACATATAAGAGAACCTCTGATTTTGTTAGATGTTCTGATGTTAGAAAACATAAATTTAAAGAAATAAACCCTCTACAATTATAAAGGCAAAAATGAATATTTAATTTTTTCAATTAAACACTATCTTCCATTGAATGAATTCAACAAATATAAACTGAGCATTGTACAACAGAGATCATTGCAGACATCAGTAATTATTGTTCACTCAGAAAGCTTGTGTAACACATGTAAAGATTTACAATTAGTTAACCAATTAGGTGTGACACAAACAGAGCACCTCTCTTTGACCTCAAGAAAAAAAAAAACAAGAATTAAAGATCTGATCAACAAAAAAATCCCAGTTGAGGGAGACACAGATAAATGCGTCAGTGATGTTGACTCATGGACTGTCTCAGCAGGAGTGTAACCTCATCTGTTATCTCCTGTGTCGGCCTTTTTTTTTTTTACACCTGCTGGCTCTTTCTGTGACTGTCCGCCACTGCAGGTTGTAGGCTGGCCTAATGGGGAGACACTCTACACATCTTCTTAACAGCACAGCAGCTTCATTTATTGATTTCACTGGGTTAGTTGTTTTTGAGTCATTTATTTGCACTGGAATGAGTTACTATAATTTGGGTATAAGTACTAGATTTAAGTTTTATCTTTATTTAAAAAGCAACGGCTGCATGTAAAAAATCTTTTCAGTTTTCCTTAAAAAATGTCGAATGAAAGGAGCTTTTATACATTTTGACCTGTCAAATGCAAGTATACCTAATAACATTAATTGCTGCATTGCGTTGTATACATTTACTGGAATGGGGCAAATTAATTAGGTCCAATAATGCTTTTTTCTGCTATTACAAGTCAGAATGTGTGCTGTGAAAAAGGTCAGTGAAAAAGTTTGAGAAACATTAATGTGGAAGAGCCTACGCTAGTTATTTTGTAATAAAGTAAGTAGTATAAAACTCAACAAATCAAAGTGGTTAATTTCAGCATATCAAAAATGTCAAAAAGTCAAATATTACATTTTCTTTGATGATTAACAGTCACGTTTATTATGTCACCAACAAATCAGTGTCAAATCTGATCTATCATGAACTTCCAATGGTTACAACTTATGTAATGTTGTTCATAGTTAATTCCAAACCATGCAGCTGACACCAAAAAACGACACAGACAAGCCTTTATCCTGTAACTCCCTTTCAGATTAGATAAACAGAATCCTTTCTGGTGACATTTTACCCATGCATGCTTGTAGTTGATCACTAAGTCAACTAATCACTTTATAGATATAAGTCAGTCTCTAGTAGAGGATTCACCTTTCATACTTCAGTTTTATTGTTTTGGGTTTACTTCCCTTGTCATCATACCTCCGAAGATTTACCCACAATGCAGTGAGATAATGGTTGGTGGAACACATCTAGGGACCATTGCAGCTCTGAGATCCCCTACAGATTCCGCCTGGGGTTGTTACCATGGGCTACCACAAATAGGCATAGTAGGAGTCTTAGTGAAGGAGAGGCTTTGTACTGACTATAGAAGACTTACACATTGCTTCCTGGACCCCAGCTGGGGTGGCCAGCAGCAGAAGCTAAAGGAGGGAGATTGCAGGCATCCCTGCATGACTCGCTTAGCAGAATGTACTAGTCGCATCACAACACCCTGCTAGCCAACCCACACAGCACATCAAAGCAAAGCACAGCTCAGCTCAACGCAGCACAGAACCTCACAGTACCACACAGTACAACACAGCCCAGTGCAGGACAGCCATCACATCAAAGCAAATTAAATATGAACCGGTATCGACCAGTACACAGTGGCCCATGTCACTGTTGACTCCACTTTTGGTCTAGGGTGGGAGTAGACACACATATGAACCTCGGTGACATGCATCCTTTTATCAACTGCCAGAGAGGAGCTTCACCAGGAGGGCATTACACGTTTGAGGTTCATGCTATCCCCCCAAGTCTGACAGGCACCCTGACCAGAATCACAAGTTTAGTGACAAGGACATGAGTATTCACAGCGCAGCATAGCACAGCAATGCACAACACATCAAATAAGATGAAATCACATCACATCACAAAACAAATTAAATCAATATAGACCCATGCACTGTGGTTCTCGTCACAAGTGACTTCTCTTTTGGTCTAGGGTGGGAGCAGGTAGACATACAGTATGAACCTTTGTGACATGGTATCTGTATCCTTTCATCATATGTCAGAAGGAGCTTCACTGGAAAAGCATTAAATGTTAGAGGTACACACTATCCCCCCCAGATCAAACCAAACTGTGACAGGCACCCTGACCAGAGTCACAAATTTAGTGACAAGTACATGAGAATATCAGTACATGGTCCTTAAAATTAAATGAAATTAATTAAAAAAACTTAAATTCAAATTAATTGTTACATAATAGAAACTTCCTTTGAGAGTCTCCCTCCAGCTTTCCAGCAGGTCTCGGAGTGCAGCTTGTCGTCTGTAGATTTCTTAGAATGATCTTGTTCTGATCATCAAGCACCACACAAGTCCAGATTTCATCCTCTGGTACTGAAGGGCGGAGGAGGAGGAGGAAGAGGTAGAGGGGGAGGGAGGTGAGGAGCTTCGGGAGAGGCTGCTGTATGAGCCAGGGGAACAACTAGAGAAGGAGGAATAATTAAAGGAGGAGGTAGGTTAGGAGGTTGGAGAGGCGCTCAAAAGAAAATTATAGGAGGAATTAGATGGAGAGCTTTAGTTGGAGCCAGGAGGTGTCTCGGGGGGGCCTGGTTATGGAGCCTTGGGAGGAGCTGCTGTAGCGGGCTGGTACTGGTACGTTTTGAAGCATCAGTCTTGGGCTTCTGGTCCAGTTGGAGTTTGGTATGAGTGTAGGGTAGTGCTGGTCAAAATGCATTAAAATATTAAGTAATTGTAATTGTTGTTGCAGGAGGTCTCGTGTTGAAGGCAGCTGGTCTACTTTCTGTATGTTGCTGTTGTAATGTAAAAGGAAACTTGGACTGGACATATAGATTTATTATCCCACACTAACAATACAGTATCTGCAGCATTATGTCACCATCATTATTACATTGCGTATGATGTTTGTCATCTTTTTTATCTTATTATTATTTATTTATTTTTCCTCTTTGTTTGTTTACTTTTTGTATTGTATTCCTGTTTCTCATTTTTGTTTTCGCAGAGTCACTATTGTTGTAGTTTTTGTTGCACAATAAAAATAAATTAATTAGGAAACTTGGACTGTGCTTCTCTTTGTATCAACAAATCAAAGAGCATATTGACTGAATAAAATGTGGACTGCAGAATAACCTCATAATAATACGATCAATAAAGTCAGAATTTTTTTTTAATGAAAAGGAAAATTTCTTCAGCAAATCTTACTGAACACCCAAATTAATCTGGTTGATTAGACCTCTTCTCAGGACTGTATACACAGTTTTTTTGATTGACTTCTTCCTTAGTTTCCTGTTGGCTTTGTTGCACCTCCTAGGGCGGGACACATTTCACTGTTATCGTTCTTATTGGTAGATTTAGATTTGTGACTTCAAGGATCCAGTCTGCCTTCCACCTGAGCAGAGGTCTAATCAGCCAGAATAACTGATCCACGCAACACTTGTGTGGTTGTTCACAGGCTTTAACAAGTTATAAAGTTAGTTTTTATTACAGGATTAATAAGTGAACAGATGGGGGGATGGAGACAGAGCAGCCAAGTGTCAAATCCTATGAACATCAACTTTCTTTTCAAATCAGTGGGATTTACTGTTTATTTGAAAACAAGTTTATATGAATACTACATCTGATATTGATTGAGATTACTCGCTTTACCCTCGGTATGTTGTTCTGTGTTTTGAGAACAATATTTGTTGAGAGAATAATTGTTTTAGTATATTTGTTAACACACACACACACACACACACACACATACAGTCTCTCTCTCTCTCCATATATATTGATAAATATATACTGATTATTCACAACTTTTATTATAGTAATTCAGTGTTTTGGTACAGTAGTGGTTGCAGTGCTTACACCTCTGTTAGGCTTACTGTACTCAAACGTTACTAAAAATAAACCCAATTTGACTCAAAATTGCAACAAATCTTAATGCTATATTTTGTCCCAAACCCCCTACATTCTGAAATAAAACAATATTTCAACAGATCTGTATTAATGTTGATGTGTATGAAAGAGTTAGTGGGATAGTTCTGTCGAAATGAACTGTGCACCTGAAAAGGGTTTCATTATTATTTTTGTGATATTTTATTAATAATTGTTCAATTTCAATGATTAAAACCTGAAAATTAATTGAAATTTGATGAATGTAACCTTAAAGTGTCGTGTAATACATTCTTTACTTCAGAGTTCTGAAGCCTCATGGTAAAACAAGCTGGGTTTTATTGCTTAAACAGCTTTAGTCCGGGATAGTTGACAGTCAGTCGATGTCAGGATGAAAGAAGTTGTCAATGGAGGTCAGCTTTCTCAAGAAATAATTGAGTAAAACTTCACAGCCTGTTTACTTGAACGACTGAATTTGTTTATGCTCAAAGGAAGAAGAAACTGAATGCTCTCTTACAGTCACATATCTGCTTTCTGTCTTTATCCTCCTGACACCTGAGCTTTTGTTTGGTGTGCATTTTGAATTTCTCCTAGCTATTTGGGATTAGTAGGACCTGATGAACATAAAAACCAAGCACTGTCTTTGAACAATTAGTAGTTTTCACAAAAACGAGGGTGCAGGATGCAGGGTCGCAGTATCTGAACAGTATCTCTATCTCTCAAATAAACTCCAAAACTTTATTTTGGTAAAATATTTCTTTCCATATATTTTAGTATGTTAATGAAATCTGTTGGTGATATTTTTGCATTTTGTCTGGCTGCACAAAGGGATGTTTCTCATCAGAACAATTTTTAAGTTTTTAAGAGACAATGCCTAGCTAACTACATAACTAAAGTAAATAGAATTAAATAATAATAACAGCCCACAAACTTAAATCAAACTACTGTCTTCAAAGGCAGAATTAAATAGTCAGGTCTATATCTTTATAAACTTTTGGTCAAGCCAATGAAGCAACTTTGCTGAAAGTCAGTTCATTTTATGATTTAAATCAAGAACATGTTGAAAAAGAATTAAGACAAAATATATAAGGCTGCTAAATAACAGCATTAACAGAGGCAGTGTAAGAGGACATAAAAAATTTGAAATATTTTACAGTTGTGATTTGCAGAAAAAAAATGCAATTTGTTTGTTTGTGAGTGGATGCAAAGTTAATTTCACGTCACCATATTACAGTAATTGCTATATAGAGAATTTATTTCATACAACATTTCATTCTAATCGAAGTTAGACTGACATTTTGAGTGTACCACCAGCACATGACCCTCCCTGTGTAAATAATTTCTCCTCTTCTGGGAAACACATGACATGTATATAAAAATGCTTGTATTTACAGTATGAACTTTTCATATGGATGTCACCCCGTGGGAACTCATCAAGGACTATAGGAGGATAAACAGCATCTGGGCCTGTTCATGGTGATTTATAACAGATACAAAGACCCAGTTTAAATCATTGGCATTAATATCACCATCTTGATGAACAACACCACTCTGACCATTCTGCTCTACTAAAACCCTGCTCTAATACTTAAATACTAAAATCTGTCTCCTGAAATATCTGGTAACTTCGAACCTTGGATCTTACAATTGTTTTCTCAAAAGCTGAACACTAGCTTGTGTTTACTGAGGTTTCTGGTAGAAGTTATAGTAACAAAAAGAAGCCACAAGATGGTGTTGTTATTCAAGCATCTGTGGGATTTGTGGTACTCTCCTATATTCACCACTCCAACAGCATTTAGTTCCAAGTTGACCAACCCACGCTGAGGCTTTCCTCCTTTCCTCCGAGTCTGAACAATGAAGACCTTTGAAAACAAGATTAATTTCTGAAGTTTTGATACAGTCCCTCCTTCACTCCTTCATGTGATATGAGATATGAGATATTTTTAGCATGGTAAACCTGTATCAACAAAACTGACTCAAGATTAAGATTCTGACGAAATTAACCCAGATGAGGTTATTTAGGACCAATAAAGACTTTCTTGGACAACTTTAATATACTTATATACGATATGATGATGTTCTTTCCAGATGATATCTACAGTTCAATAGCATTTCCTGTTGGGACTTGTTTGTCGGTCATCAGACAAATTAAGATAGATACATTACTAATTAAGTTAATTAGTTAGACTTGGTGATCACAGACATCTCAGAGAACAGTATTAAG
Source organism: Morone saxatilis (assembly GCF_004916995.1). Lineage (NCBI taxonomy): Eukaryota > Metazoa > Chordata > Actinopteri > Moronidae > Morone > Morone saxatilis. The sequence continues at coordinate 15,451,739 of NW_023339763.1, read as the reverse complement.
ATTTCAGATTCAAGAGAATCACTGTTTACCTCTAAAAGGGTTACATCACCAGTTTAGAAGCTGTCAGTAGCACAAATAACTCCAGGAAACAAAAATGGCAGCCCTGAAGGAACAGTAAATCTTAATTTTATTACTTGTAAAATGCATATTTATCATGATAACTAATCCTAAAATAAAAAGAAAATACTTCTTAATGCTTTGAAATAGCTATTTATAGTAATAATATAATCGTACAATACCGCAATAGTAATGTCCCATCAAAATAGCATACTAACAACAAAAATGGAAGACCTGTGGAGACCCTGCCATGTGCTGGGTTTATTTGCTTTTCCAGGCGTGCATGACCACAGTGCAGTCCCCAGTACTATGTAAACTGACTGTATGTGAACTCTGAATACATCTGTTTTTTATACTTTATATGTTTTAATATGTGTGAACAAAACATGAACACCCCCAAACACAAGAAAATCAAATGCATGACTGGTTGTCATCTTTTTTTAATTAAATTCTTTTATCTCAGCGGCATCTTTGGTTTCCTAAATACTTGCAGCAATAATGACAATGTCAAACTTTATAGGTTTTCTGGAATAAGCTAAATTTAGCACATTTTTCCACTACACCCATTGCTAAGTGCATGACCTTTTTATTTAGCTTACAGTCCACTGAGTTCCACATGTCAAATTATACAAAAACTTCAGGTTTCTCATATTTCACACCAACAAATAAACAGGGATGACATAGGGACCATTCTTATAGAAATTGCTGATCTATCAGACAAACTGTACAATAACACAAAATCAACAATGTGTGGTTAAAAAACACAACTCAGATGATGTAAGTTTAGAATCAAACATGAAAAAATGTGGACTTGTGGGAATGTAAAGGGGAATACCGTAAAATGTAAAATATTGAATGGGCTGAAGTACAAAGTAGGAATACCAGACAGATCTTTGAAACACATTTCCTTAATAAAACAAGAGGTGGCTTGAGAATAGATTCAAATTAAGAATGAAAGATCAATACAACAGGGAGATCAATGGAAAGAAAATCACAAAAATGCACAATTTAAACTTAACAAAAAACTGTTTAAAAAACAATAATTACAAAAAATGTTTAACAAACAAACAAACATATTCCTTGTCAGTATTGATTATTTCTTAAAATGTGAGATGGGAAGTGAAAGAGGAGCTGACAATGATATGTTTTGTACATTTCATATGAGCCACTTATATGATTGGGCTCCTGATGAGAACTCCTGTTTTTAGGTTCACTGTGTACACACAGTCCCCTGTATGTACTGTGAGAGTGTATGTACAGCATGTGCAGGGTGCAGTCTGTGTTGCATACTGTCAATAGGCATAAACAGAGTGACACACAGAGGTTACCGAGTTCTGCGACGGATACATATGTTTGGCCTGCGTGTGGCCACAAAGCCGTGCTTGCAGAAGCACTTGAATGAGCCTGCAGTGTTCACGCAGCGAGCATTCTTGCACGGACTGGCACGAGTTCCTGGTTCTGCACACTCATCAATGTCTGAAAGAAATAAACACAAGCACTTATCAATAAGTGTAAAATGTATAAAAGAGAGACAGCCTATAAATCCTATAAATGTAATTATCTTTTTCAATAGTGTGTCGCATGAAGGAACTGCAAACTCTCATTTTGTTATTCAACTATTCAATTATTAAGTAAATTCCCCCTGGGATTATTAAAGAATTTCTGATTCTGATTCTGATCTGAATCTTGGGTTGTAAAATGATAAATCCTTGGTATTGGTCTGTGCACATACCTATTATCTATTGGTTTCTGAATATTAATGAAATAATGAACTAATGAAAAAATAGGTATTTTTGTAGAGGTAGCAGGTACAAACCTATACAGCGGGTGCGGGAGTGGTCCAGTCTAAAGCCTATGTTACATTCACACATGGTGCCCAGGTAGGAGCGGACACAGCGGCCATTTGCACAGCTGCACTCATCTGAATCCTCCTCTGAACTGTCACCTTTTAGAGAAAAACATGCAGGGGAAAGGAGTAAATGTGGGACAGAAAGAGATTAGAAAATAAGGGGTTGGTTGGGGACAAATAGTGTTTTCTGACATATGATTGGATATTTACAAAAATTGTGTATGGTTTTACCTGGGTTGTAGTTGGCGAAAGCTGCCAGGAAATCCTGCTCCCCATCAGACTCAGTCTCAAGATGCATGTCACACAGACGACTGAACATCTCTGAACACAAGGAATAAATGTCTTTTTAGCTCAAGAGAAAAGAAGTCAATCAAAGCTGAGGCCAGTTACATCTTCAGTTTGCTAACCTGAGTTTCTGGGTGGACATGTGTTACACTCGGGCCCCCAGCCACGACCATAGTGACAGCAGCACTCAGAGTAGGTCACAACCATGAGGTTAATGGGCTCGCTGCAGATCAAACCCTCGTCAACCTGCTTGAAACACACGTCCTTGTGGGCTGCAGTGCGATCTGGGTAAAAAAAGAAGGATAAAAAAAACAGTAATTAAAGGCTAAAATGTGAAAATTCAGGCACTATCAGATTAACAAGACTTGTTCCGTTTCCGTTACAGTATATATATAGTTTAAGTACAGGAAGCCACATTCAGCAAGTCCTGAACTCTAAGATTAATATCAGGTTTTCTAAGTAAAATAGTGTTATGCAAGCCAGTGAAGGATGTCTAGAGGCAAATATTATACTGTTCATAAATTTATAACTTTAAGGATGAATGTCATTTCAGATATATTCAGCACGTGAAATCGGAAATTCTGATACTTACAATAATGAGATGATATTGTTACTGACAACCAAAATCTACATATAGATGATGGATAAAATGCACCCATCCGTTTATTCTCTGTACACATGTTTTATGGTTGGGGGGTAACAGAGAACAGGAGTCTATCCAAGCATGTATCAGCCAAAGAGCAGAAATTAGTCCACCAGCTTTTCAGCTTGCTATGTCATACACTATATTCCCTCTGTAAATAATAGAGACAGCTAAGAAAAGCTAACTAAAGCTTCTATATTGTGTGTACAGTATGGTGATCTTGTCATTGCACATGGAAGCTAATATGCTTTAGTAGATTAAACTATTTATTTACACATACAAATATTAGAATCTACAGACAAAAGTTACCAAACTCATATCAAAACCAATGTCATATCTACAAATGAGAACCAATTTCATTTTAAGTCACTGACCTGTCCATAAGTGTTATGCGTGTGTGCATCTGTTAATATGTATCTGTTTCGAGTGTTAAATACATTGCTGTAATTATACAAAGCATAAAATGATGATAAGAAGAGACACCTACTCTAAACTCAAAGGCTGACCTATGGTCATATAATAATTCTGGGCAGAACTATCAAAATTGAGTTTCCTAATTACCAATCTTTCATGCACTGTGCTTGCAGTTTGGTTGACATAAAAGATTAATGGCAGCTACATGTGTTGAACTGATGATGAAGATATGCTGCCAGTTTACTCTCATTAGGCACACAGCTTATTGTTACAGCTCAATTACTTGTGAATCAGTATGTTCAATATAATTGTGTAGAACGAATATAATAGTCTTCAATGTCATTTTTTGTCTGCTAGTTACAATGTGTCACTCTTAAATAGTCCTATAGCCTTAGTCACAAATATTTAACTAGCCATACTAATGACAATAATCACTTTCACAACATTAAAGTAGTGTGAATCACATATCTTACATGCAAAATTATCACTATTGAGCTCAGGCCTCATTCTCCACTAAATGAACAGTTTTCAAATGCTGAGTCTGTCTTTTCTCTACAAGAACGAATCAATTTTATCATCTATACTAACACAGACAAAAGAGACACAAATTGACATAGACATGCAGAGAAAATGCAATAAAAGTAATCACTTTTTCTCCCACTGAACATACTCTGATTTTGCTTTGTGTGCATAAATGCGAACATTCGATATGTATTTTTAATAACTACACAAAGTAGTATCTTTTCAAGAATGGGAACTGTCTCTATAAAGTGGGTAAGAGGGAAAACTGCATTACATAAAGCCAGTACAGGCCAGATGGGACACAGATTGGGAGGAATTACAAGGAGCAATATGAGTGGCAGATGTCGACGTAAGCCAAAACTCATTTCGATCGGTCATGCTCAGGTGAGCTGACGCTGATTTTACCCACCGTCATAGACGCACTGTTTCAGCGCTGCACTGAAGGTGAGGGGAGGGTCGCAAAAACAGTGAAAGGAGCCGGGCGTGTTCTCACACCTCCCATTCTTACAGTACGAGGGGTCCTGGCACTCATTCACATCTGCAAAGGGCACCACAGACACTGGTTACAGTATGAACATCTGCTTGGGGCCAGCTCTTAGTCTGTAGGTGGTGGACACAATAATAAAGAAAACTTGTGCTACATCATAAAATTCAGTACAATAATCCTGCAATAAACACTCCCTTTGTGATATTTACTGTACAATGTTCAGTTTTTTCTGAGACTGTGTCAAAAACATGTTTATTCAACTCTGTGCTAATTGTTGAGGCTGTTGTGTGTGATATTGTGGCATTACACTACATTATTTAGTCAACCTCTTTTATGCACCAATACCAGTCAGGTTAAACAAGTCGCAGAGAGTTGAGTCTCAACAAAAACTGAACATTATAAGCTTCAGATGCAGCATTTATTGCAGTGATATTGTAGCGGATTGGATAAAAATGTACAGTGTATACTGTTATTGTGTCCACCCCCCTATGTCCCGTTTGCTTTTTGTTTACGTTTCTACCATGAATGTTGCATGCAAGGTTCTGCTTATGACAAAATGAGCTTCGGTCATGCATAATACTGCAGTTGGTCTCTAGTAAACATGCAACCACTCTGCGATATCTGCAAAAAGGCTGCAGGTTAAAACAGGAAGCTTGGTTCCAGCAACACTTCAACTGAGGAATATTATATGCCAAAGAGATATGCAGGCAGTTTGCAGAGAAAATGATACCGCCATGTTGGCCAGTGTGTACCGCGATGTGAAGTTTCTAATCTTTATTTGTTTTTGTTTTTTCTTGAAGCTTAAATAAAACCAAATATGGTGTCACTGGACTGAAACCTGAAGAATGAGAGTCCAGCATGCATTAAGGTGTTCAAAAGAGGGATCTAAATACAGATTTCTAACTTCTACAGTCCAACTGTTCTAAATCCAAGCCAAATACAGTACTAGCCATATTCACATTAATTCAGTCCCAATAACTTGTTGCCCAATTTGCAACAATTGATTGATTAGATCAAAGAATAACTGTGGCTTTGCTCAGTTTTTCAGAGTTCTCAAGTACAGAGGATTGCACAGCTTAGTGTCCAAGTAAATTGGTTTTAAGCTCAGTGAATATCCACCCATCCAGTGTCTAGTTTTATTTTTTTATGTCATAGTTGTAGCAGTAACAGGGAGACAAGAACCATCCATACTTCATATTCTCAAAAACCCAGGAATTATCCTGAACTATCAGGTCAGATGAGAGATTTAAATTTTTTTTGCTACTCTTCCATTTCAGTCATGCGTGAATACTAACAAAAGGAGGTTTTCCAGGTGCTCAGACAACTTCAAGAGGCTAGTTTCAATACCAAGATGCAGCAGCTTGATATGGAGATCCTTATGAACTTCAGTCACACTGTAGGGAAATCCTATTTTGGCTGCTTCTATCCATACTTGAGTCACTACCCAAAGGGTGAGACCATAGGTGAGGCTCAAAATGAAGACTTATTAGCACTTAAATTTCTGTCTTTAACATCACAGCCAGCTACAATGTCTGTATTATCATAGTCAATGTCCCCCCAGAGGTCAATGTCAACTTTTTGAATGAGATCCCAAGTTACCTAAACTACTCCACTCCACTTTCACCTGGGCTGAGTAATGCTTAGACCATAGTCTCAAACTTGGAGGCACAGAGTTTTGTCCAAACAGTGACAGACTGTGCTGCAAACTGCAACAGGAAGTACTTATGGCCACAAACTAAAAGGACAGCATCATCTGCAAACAACAGCAATAGCACCTCACTATAATCAAAGCAGAATTTTCCAGACCTTGGCTCAGGAGGTATGTCAACAAAGGAGTTGACAAGGACACACTTGACCAGACTCCACCTTGACCATATTTGACTTAAAAGCAAGAAAGCAAACACATCTCCCATCCTGAATGTACAGGGGACATGAATTCACCACATTTGCAGACAACACTTCCTACAAAATACCTCTGGCAACAAAGTCATAGCATGGCTATGGCATCTGAAATTTATTCACTCATTCCTCACTGCATTTGGTTCTGCAAGTGTGGTGGCCGCAACCTTTCTTTCTTTAAACATGGGGGATTTAACTGCAGATACCCAACCTCTAGCCATGATTAAGAAAACAGTTCAGATCCTCTTCATCAATACAACCAGAACATTAGCTTCAGGTTTTGTGTGACAAATACTTTTTTTCAGCGTGGCCAGCAAAATATTTGTATCAGTTTGCAACTAACGCGCCAGCTATTCAGACATAGACTATATTTACAATTACAAAGGCATCTCCTCACTTGATTTACATTACGACATAGAATATATGAATACGTCTTAATATAGCCGTAGCTACTCTCTGTTGGTGTATAAGTAGTGTATAAATATTTCAACACCCCTATTTAATTTCAACACTGTTTATTAAAGCTAAAAGAAAATATAAATACTAACCTGCATACACAAACAACACATCACAACTATTTTTACCATCACATGTACAAAATGTACATAGATATATGTATGGCTATATCTGGCATGTTTGTCTATCCGTTGATTGTCTATACTTTGATTTAAAATGCATGTTCTCAGTTGAACAAAATAAAAATTATTTTGTTTTTATTTGTTTTGACATGGTTAAGCGTAGGATGGCTCTGTAATACTCCTTCAACATCATCATCCTCCTGCCATCACTGTATGTAAAAACTTCATTAACTACATCAACAATGTCAATTACAGACTCAAAGTGATAGAGTAAGATCACAAAAACCTGAAACGTATTCAGCATGCTTGCATAATTTCTGAGACAAAACTTTGTGGGTCAAATTTGATCTGTCTGCTCAATGTGATGATGTTAATGCCTTCTAGTTAAGGTTACAGCTACCTACAAAGCTTGATTGTCTATTCTCGTCTCTGTTTAGTACAATGATGCCAGCAAAAAGGTAAGTAGCTTCCTCCACTGTCTTTGTTCAACTTGGCACGGAAATCAGTTTTGTCTCACATATAGTGCCTCCCACAAGTGCAGATAGCCAACACTATGATTTATTTGTTTTTCTCTATCCAGAATAAACTGCTGTTGCCCACCTTGTTGCTCTTCATAACCCTCCTACTGCAGAGTGTCTGCACTCACCAGCCTGCTCTTCAGGAGTCACACAACTGTTACGATCGGTGGCCAAGGTCCAGGGCGGAGAGCAGATGCAGTAGTATGACCCTGGAGTGTCCACACAGTGGCCATTCTTACAGTTGGCTGGGTCCTCACACTCATTCACATCTGTAGAACAAAAAGATTTAGTCAACATTCAAGATAATTCTTTCATTAGATAGTTAAATGCAGAATAAGCTGTCTGGGACACTGGCAGAAGAAACTATTTTACTCACCTGCTATTGTAGCCATCACACACTTCCACTTGTTGGAGTCTGGAGTCCAGGGCCGGTTACAGTTGCAGTAGAAGGACCCTTCAGTGTTGACACACTGACCATTAGTGCACATAGACTCATCGTGGCATTCGTTCACATCTGAGGGGGAAGATGCAACCGCAAGGAACAACATTAATCAGTTACAACGCATCTGCAAAAACTGTTCTGCCTTTACAATTGTAAACAAAACTTTGACAACATTTTTGTGGGAAAATTTTGAGGTGCCATTTTATGTTGTGTGTCTAGGCAGTTACCAATGCACTCGAGAAGGTTGCTGTCATAGTAGAAGCCCTGTTGACAGTAACACTCGAAGCCTGGCAGCGTGTTCTCACAGCGACCCTTCTTGCAGATTTCATCAGCAAACAAAGAACACTCATCGATATCTGCAGACAAGGAAGGAAAAATCTCTTCTCATGAACAGACTGGCACACGGTGAATTATGAGAAATCTTGTTCGACGTAATGAGGACAGTTTAACAATCTCATGAACGACTATAATTGTAAAGATTAGGAACTGACAACTAATTTGGACAAGGATAAGTACAGAGGTGATAAACTCAAGTGCTACTATAATAGTTTTTATATAAAATTTTTCATATTAACATATAATTTCTGTGCAAATGCAAGAATATCACTGTGTAGCCCTGAAGTATATGAATATAGTTAGTTATATTATATCTACCATGATAGGCAGGCAGGTTGTACTGGAGTCCTTCACCATAGTAGAGACCTTGACCGTTTGGACACAGGAAGTGGTACTCATCTGGGTGGAGAAGACCAGGCAGAGTTTATTAACCAGTACATACGTAAGTATACCGTAGATTAAGAATATAACATAATGTTCACCATTTGGTGGACACTTTAACTCAGATGCATGCATTTAGCACTGATGAACCAGAAACAGAAATCGAACTGGTGTTAGCACTTCTGTAAATGTACCTGATTGGGTGACAGGACAGGGGTAGATCTCACAGTGATCTCCCCATCCAACTCCAATGGAGCAGCAACACTCTTGTTTGGTGACATTGGTGGCCAGGACGCTGTCGCAGAACACAGTGTCATCGAGGTTCAGGTAGCACTCCTTCTTCTCGTCCGTCATCACTCGAACTGCTACAGAAGCAAACATGTTGAATGTTAGGAAACAGAGGTTTTGTGAGCAAATCTATTGACTGGACAGGGCTTGCCAAGCTAGCCTTTGTTTTAATTTGAAAGCTTGGGTAATTTATGACCAATGATTATAATTGAAACAACTATGGTTGGTTTGGGTTTGAACTGAAATGTTTTGGGTTTGGGACAGAAGGGGATCAAATATTCAGGCCTGGTTAAAGCTCTGGGATAAATGTGGGTTTACAGTAAAGCAGAAGGAATCAGAGCAGGCTTACCCTCACAGCGGTGTTTGTCCTCTGAGAGGATATAACCGTGATTGCACAGACATATATAAGAGCCCGGTCTGTTCTCACAAGAACCGTAGGGCTGGCAGAGACTTCTGTCCTCGGCACATTCGTCTCTGTCTGAAAGGGAAATCACACATGGTGCTCTAAGTATTTGTTTCAGTCCAAACACCATTTGATTAAATGTAAAGAAAACAAAAGACAACATGTGCCCACTTTTCTCAGTCTTTAACTGCAGTTTATGACGGTGAAATATTGAAAATACTATAGATAAAACAAACCTAAGGAGAGCTTTACACTGCAATTTAGCCATATGAGTTAGTTACTAGTTACCAGTTTTCTAATAACAGTATGACGTTAACACTTTGAAGAGAACTCACCTTGGCACCTCCTGCCTCCGACCAACACGTAGCCCTTCTGGCACTCACAGTGGTATGAGCCCATATTGTTGATACAGCGGCCCCTCTGACAGTTAGATGGCCTCTCACACTCATTGATATCTGAAGGGAAGGAGATAAAAACAATGTCGGAATGTGAAGCATGTGGTAAGCAGTTTCGAAATGCATTAATGAACTGGTCAAATTCAAACTAAGTTCAGTTGCACTAAATATGTGCAGTTAGTTATCAAGTGACAATATGTGTCTGTTGAGTTTCAGGTGATAAATAATTGCATATTGGTTCCATGTGAACGCTATCAAAATACGTTGAATAGTTCATGCCTTCACAGTGGCTGCCTTCCTGTGTGCGCTGGTATCCTGGGTAGCACTGACACCGGAAGGAGCCTTCTGTGTTGATGCAGTGGCCATAAGCACACAGCCTGAAATCCTCACACTCATCAATGTCTGTTTGGGAGAAGGAAAAACATTCACAAGAATTCCTCATTACATCTTCAGCACCAAATCACTAAACAGCATTACAAGCAACTCGGTCTGCTTATAATTAGCAGACTGAAATTAATAATTTCATGTAAAGGTTAAGTAAGTGTGACTCACCACTGCAACCTTTGCTGTCTGAAGATGGGAGGAAGCCCTCGTTGCATAGGCAGCGGTAAGTACCAGGGAGGTTCTCACAGCGGCCATTAGGACAGATTCCAGGCTTCTGACACTCATTAATGTCTGATTAAACATGTAGGAGAGATCAAAAGAAAGTACAGTGATGCAACACAGTGACATATTTGTAGCAGTGGATTGCTGTTTTTAAGTTCAACATTTATACGTTAGTGATGTGAATGCTTGGTTTTAAGAAGGTCTAATGGTGTTTTTTGTATTATCATTATAGTCCAGATTTATAATTTTGAAATGATTCCATAATTTCCGTGGGATGGCTGATATTGATACTAATATATTTCAACATATATCAGTAGTACTACGTTGTGTTTTGTTTCCACCAATGAAGTCTATATATTATTATACTGTAACTGTGATGTTTGGTACTCATGCAGTGGCCTCAAAACTGCTTTAATACCTGATTTATTATTCGATTCTTGATATTTATTGTATATACAATTGTAGGCCAAATACTTCTAAGTTGACTAAATTAATAATTATGCAACCCTATACTAAAGAGTTTATTTGGCTTTTCTTCAGGCCTGCTGAGTCTGTTGCCCATTTTCCACAGAGCTCAATTATCTTCACAGCCCGATAAAACAAATGGGAGTCACTGAATTTCTTGAAATTTTAGCATGATTATAGTGCCCTCCATTTGGCTGTGTCCCACAAAAAATAAGTTAATATATGAATCTGCAGGGTTGCACTCTGCAGGGTTGCACTCACCATAGCAGGTGCCAGCCTTGGCCTCATGACCAAGCAAGCAAGGAACACACTCATAGGAGCCTGGTGTGTTCTCACATTGCTCATTGGGACAAGTGTTGGGATTCAAACACTCATTTATGTCTGGAATAAGTGGGAAGAAGAACACAGACACAAGCATGTTATAATGACATACACATAATGAGTATTTTGTCATCGGAAAGCCTGTGTACTAATATCCATAATAAATCCATCATAATAATGGCTGTCTTTGTACCTTCACAGGCTGGATGACGGTGTGACTTGCTCCTAAAGCCGCTGTGACATTCGCATTTATAAGAACCGGGCAGGTTCACACACTGTCCTCCGACACCACAGATGTCTTGCTTAGAGCACTCATTAACATCTGCAAAACAGAGCGGAGGGAGCCAATGCAGCATCTGATGACTTATAGAAAAAAGATTTTAACATGGAAATCACTCAACCTAACTTACCTATGCACTTAAGTCTCCCATGCTGCACCATGTGTTTATAGCCCTGACGACAGTGGCATTTGTAACCTCCTTCTATGTTGATGCAATGGCCTCTTCCATGGCCGCACGGCTCTGACTCACATTCGTTATTATCTGGACAACAGGAGAGAAGAGTGAGGAAAGTGCACTGACTCCACGTGATGAGAACAGTGTTGAATATAACAGACAATAGAGGGTTGGTAAAGCTCAGAGGACACAGTGCTCTGATTCCAGGAAGTGTTTTTCATCACTTGTCCAACATAGTGTCTTTAGTGATAGTGTGCGAGATCTCCGTTCACATACATGACAAAAGCTACACAGCTAATCTTACATCTGTTTCACTCCATGCTCGTAGGCTTGGCCCTTAAAATCTGATTATCAACGAGCAGAGAGAAACTTTATAATTAATTAAAATCATAATTTTAGAAGTGAATGATCCTTAAGAGTTGAGACATGAAAGGCAGGACGAGGATCGGGTTGGGTTCAAATAAAAACAGCCAGCCGTGTCTGCAACTGAGATTAGAAAATGTTTTCATTCTTTCATTCATCATTCTTGTCATTTATCTATTTTTGATTAAGAAAATAACCAACACTTGGAGTGATTAGATGCAAGAGCTGAAGTTACTATTTTTAAAGCTGATCTTAGTATTCATACATGACCCAGAAGACAGGATGAAAGCTACTGCTTAAAATCTATGCACGTTTCTGCAGTACATATTAATGTGAGCTGTAAGTTGTCTTTTATCCTTCCTATTCATTGTATATCTATCAGTTAGAGGAATTGTTTGCTTGAAACAAATAAGAAAATAATTTCCTGGAACCATATTGACTTGTCAGGGGACACCCATGCATAAGAAACTTCATGAGAAAGTTTCTTGTTGCTGTTCATCACCGTTCCTTCCCTGCACCTCCTCTGACCAGCGTCTCTACCATTGTCTTACCCTCACAGATGTTCTTCTGTGGGTTGAGATGGTAGCCGTCGTGACAGTGACAGATGTGGCCGTTCAGGCTGTTCTCACATTCGCCGCGGCCACAAATGTTCCTGCTTAAACTGCATTCATCTGTCTCTGCTTCAAGGAGGGAACACAGAGAGGACCAGCATCATATATATACATGCATATATATAGATACATAGAGGATACACACACACATATATATATATATATATATATATGTATGTATATATACGAAGCTGATAACACCCATGCCATACCAAAGTTCTTCTATCTTTGGCCGTGTTCACACTATTTGAGTTTTTAAAGTGTCATTTTCACATCGAAGCCAATGACAGGTGTCAGTCAGACAGACAAAGAGAGGCCGCTCTGAAAGAGGAACTATGTTGGATTTCTTTAGTGCTTTCAAAAAAATCATAAATCGACACACAAGACGGATTAGACCATATCAAAATAAAAAAAATGGTAAAAGTAGAAAAGATAGAAGTAGTTGTTTGCAATACTTCTAAATAAAGACAGTTTTGCGATTCTGGTCAGTGCTTATTATTGATGTCTTTGGAGGAATGTTTTTCTGTTTTTATGGATTTTTTTATGGAAATGTGTATCACATAACATGCTTTTAAATACAAGCACAAACTATCATTATGGCAACACTTCCATAAAACACGAAGAGTGTGAACATAACCAAGTGCTGGTTCATGCTTCATGGTTGAAGGAACACAACGTGCAAAGTATCCAAAACCTTCAGTTAACCATTAAAGAAGCATGTTTCTGACTGGACTTAACTTAGTGTTTAAACTTCTATTTTATATTAATTTCTATCCACAGGGATTGCTCAGTGCTTGAATAACTCTCTTGCATGTCGTCATAAATTACGTTTATTATGTGGAGAAAGTCAACATGTCATTTGTGAGTGATAGACCCAAAGCTCACCACAATATCTGCTCATACAGGGGAATGTGGAGAGCTGGGTTTTCCAGTTTTAAGGGGCATGAAACATGAACCAGCCTTTATAGAAGTAACTGTATAAGCGTAATGCAGAATAGATGTTTGAGTCAGTCTGAGGTTTGCAGGGAACTCACGCAAGACTTTTGTCTGTGTTTCGAAGGGGTCATTGCCTGGGGTCAATCTGACGATTGTTGGAGGGGTGGGTTTAACAACTGTGGATCCAACAGAAGAGAGATGAGGCGGACAGACTTTAGGAGGAAATATGACATGTTGAACTTTAGTCCTCATATTTTTGTCTTCACCACACATGGGAAACTTTTCTCTACACTAGTTTTTATCAGTCCTTGTTGCAGTTAGCAGCAAGACGGAAGCTTTCTCCTCATTGTGACAGTCAAAGTGCATTCAGTACCCATAGCGAATAAATGTCCACTTGCATTTCAACATGTTCTATCACTGGAGTTATGGAGTCTGAATCTGAAAGGTGAGGTTAGAGGTGAGTTTACCAGGCACACGAGGGCTGCTGGTGCTGGTGGGAGCCTGCTGGACAGGAGTCGTCGTCTCTGGAAGCCTCTCCTGATTAAAAGAGATAATCAGGTTTCAAAAGCAAAAATAACCAGTTAATATTACTGTATTAAACACAGAAATAATGTCTTACCGGCCCCTTGATTACTGAAAGGAAAACAGAGAGAGAGAGAGGTGTTAAAACTGCCTTTTAATCACTGAGAATTCACATGATCTGTACAAAGGCTTCCCATGTAGAAATGTTTGATGCCTCGGAGAACACCTGAGTGGTGTGAAAAGTATTCAAGGACTCACCCTCCTTGTCATGCTTGGGTGGGAAGATGAAGGGAGGCAAGGCAACAGTCTCTCTTATATTTTGGAGAGAGTAACCTTTCCCAGCAGGGCAGATTCTACTGAAGGCCACTGAGCACCAAATGGAGAAAGAGGAGAGGATTTTTCTGTTACTTTCTTTCACTTTTTTAGAATCTCACATTCTGCAAAATAAACCCAGCCAATTTAATCACTAAAGCAATTCATCAGCGTCTTGCCAAAATTGCTTTTTTGATATTTGCAAGCAGGACACATTACTACCTGGAATATGGCATGGCATAAATTGTATAAAAAATGCATGATAATTATATGACAGCAGACAATATATACAATCATAGATATTAAGCACAGAATGTATTTGGAGCTGGAACCTGATTAGTCACTATTAATCCAGCACAGAAACAAGCAGAAATCTCACACATAATAACGTAATAGGATGCAGTTAATGTTCCTTAAAAGGACCAGTGTGTAGGATTTAATGGCATCTAGTGATGTAGTTGCAGATTGCAACTCATTCGCTTCACCCTCCCCTTCCAAGTGAGAGGGAGAAAGAATGGTGACTGCAAAATCCGTGAAATGTCTGAAAAAAATTCAGAAAAAAGTGTTTTGTTTGTCCTTTCTGGACTACTGTAGACTCATGGTGGTTCATGGCGTCTGTAGATAAAAACAGCTCACAAACACACTAATTCTTATTTTCTAGTGATAATACACTAATGGAAACATACTCATACATTAATATTATATTCCATTTCTGACAATAGATCCTCCTAAATGTTACACACTGGTCCTTTAAAATTAATATTCAATTCTGTCTAAATTGTATATCTTTACATTTCCAGAATCATCAGTCAAGAAGAGTGAGTAACATGCACTTGAGCTGCGTAATGACTTCACCACAATATATCAAACCTAATGAGTATTCAGATAAAATCTTTAATTAAGATTAAACCACACAGGGATTGGATGACTATGAGCGATGCATTTTAAAGGAGTAAGAACAAAGAAATCGACCTTAATACACACTTTTATGCTGTAAAGACCTGTGGTGATAGTTTCTATCATAGGTTCTGAAGTACTTATTAAGTATTCATTAAATGTGTTGACATGCAGACGGACAGACAGGTGTCATCATGACAACATAACGTCCATTTTCTCAGCCTGTCCACTCACCTGTGCCCACCTGAGGACATCTTTCACAGTTGCGTCCCCAGGCTTTGCCCACAGTACAGCAGCACACCTCTTGTGTGTGGTGGGTGGGCAGCGGGTACTCGCAGCCCCTGGCCTCGGACGCTATCAGGAAGCACTGAGCCTGCTCAGCTGGAGACTCTGACTCTGGTTTCATTTGGGAATGAGAATCCAATTTTGGAGTGAAAACTGAATGTCATTTGAGTGAATAAACAGTAAAAAGGCAGGGAAGAGAGAAAACCAAGATAGGTTTCTTACTCACCAACACATCGATTCCTGTCCAACACCAACCCGGCCTTGCAGGAACATTTGAAGCTGCCTAGTGTGTTCAGACAGTCTCCGTTCTGACAGACACCCTGTATGGAGCACTCATTGATGTCTTCAAGGTTGGGAGGTGGGGTGTAAAAAGGAAAAAAGTTATTCTGATTTACTGTAAAGTATGATATGTATTCAGAAAGCAATAGATACTGGAGATTTATCACATGGGAAGGGTATTTCTAAATACTTTAAAATAGGAAATAACAGAAACAAACTGAGGTCTTAGCTATTAGCTCAGCTACATCCTGCCTGTTTTACCTTGACAGTGAGTGCTGTTGAATCTTTTATAGCCTTGTGGACAGGTAGAGCCATAGTCTTCCACAATGGTCTGCTTGACAGATGCATCTAGGGGAGGAGAAAGGCAAAGCACAGAGGGAAAGATAAGAAAAGCGTGAGTGTTTCTGGAATGAAAGGGCTGCGGTGAGATACAAACTAAAATAAAATTGTACAAGCCCAACCCAACAATCTACTTAAAAATAGTTGTAGTAGTAGAATTTCAGCTCATGTGAGTTGCCTGTAAAAGGTGAAGAATTCCCAACACCAACTTCTACAATATCTGGAAATGTTCACAATTTAACAATGTCAGAAAACTTAATGGGATGTTTAGCTGTTATCTTAAAGCACCCAGAAGGTGTTTTCCTGAATCCACTGCATTGGAAATACAACTGAAGTTTCTTTCTGACAATTTAAGGAATGTGCAGTGCAGAGGTGTAAAAGAAAGTGAGGTTTGAATCTCTTTTTTTACTCCATTGGTCACACAGCTACTTTTGTCACATGAACGAAACACCATGAAAGCTATTGAGACTGAAAGTGTGAATGTTAATGTGATTCCCCATTTGTACTGTTCATTGGGACGTGACTACAATGACACATAAAATAATTCTTGGGGAGACTTCAGGGAGGCAGTGGGATGCAGCCAGAAGGACAGTATGACAGCCGACTTCTGCTCTGAATAGGAATTTTAACACTTTTGCCAGAAGCGTGATTTCCTTTGAAGTGAGGTCTGTAAAGTTTCAACTATTGCTGGAAAACTGCCATTTTGTAAAGTATAGGAAATATGCTTCTTTGCTTTCTTGCTGAGAGTTAGATGAGAAGGTTGATACCACTCTTGTGTCTGTGTGCTACTGTCAGTATAAAGCCGGAGCCAGGAGGTAATTAGCTTAGATTAACATAAAGACAAGAAGGAGAAGAAAACAACTGGTTCTGTACAAAGTAAACTTATACTTATATACGTATACCTATTTACAAAGTTCAAAAATACACCTAATTAACGCGTTGTCTCCTTTGTGTCTTAAAGGTTATAGAGCATATAAAACATTATTATAGCAGTAAGCAACTATTTGCTATGTAAAGAAACAATGGAGTCATGGTGTCCTGAGCTGAATAACATCACACCCCCTTTGTCTGTGTGTCTGTCCCAGCCGGTGTGTGCTTTGTTTACAAAGCCAGTCTGGTCGCACGTGCATGTCAGTCCCTCTGTTTCCAATTGAGGTGAACGACTGAAGCTGCACTTTTCTCATCTATGTCTGTGAATTAAGGACTAACAAAGACGGTTCTGGTGAGTTTTATTTTTTTCTGTCCACGTTCAATTAAGTTATGATGTTACGATGATAGGCGACGTAAAATGACGTGATGGTTTTGTCTATGGAGTCCGCGTGATAGCAATATTACAGCTGTTTCTGGGTAAACATAAGGTCTAGCTCTTTAGGGATCCTTTCTATAATGTTGTCTGACACTAAGAATAACAATCTGAGCCTGTTAGTGGCTTTCAGTGGTGTACTTTGATGGGTTTTTCTCTGTGAGTTAAGGGGTTTATTTCCACCAAACCAGTATTAGTTATTGTTGGAAAAACTGTGGAAAGACGGTTTTGGTGGTTTTTATTTTGTTTCTGTTCAGTTTGAAATGTGTATATGATTATCTTCTAAATAAAATTACTGGTTTTGTCAATGGAGTCTGGTCAGCTGTAGTGCCTGTTTTGGTCTGAGATGCTGGTGCTCTAGTGCAACATCTAGTTGCAAGTGAATTTTGTACATATGACACTGAACACGTTATATCTCGTTTATTTGATCCAAAAACTAAACAGTTTTATGAGGGGTAATGTGGGGTGTAAAAATGGTGGATTTTGTCACTGTTGGACAGTCAGGCTAGCTGTTTACTCGTTTCCAGTCTTTGTGCTAAGCTAACATTAACAATAACTGGCTGCTGGCGTCATATTTGTGGTACAGATAAAAAAGATCAATACGATATTGATCTTCTCATCTAACTCTCCACCAGAAAGCGAATAAGCTTATTTTCCAGTAAGTCTAACTACTCCTTTAACATTTTGGCCTAATTTTATGATTTCATGCTTTTCTCTCAAGCCTTTTTTATGAGGCGTTTGATGAAGTGTAGCTTGTCACAGAGCCGACTGAAAAAGTCTTTTGAACTAATAATAATGCCTTACTCTTACCCTAAATGAGGCTTGAACTTCTAACACAGAAGAATGTTCTACTTTCCATTTGTGAGTAACAACATGAAGTGAGTTTTATTAGAAAGCTGTGGGAAGACGGCACTCACACAAACATTTTGAAAGCACAATAAAAAGGGGGGCAAGATCACAGCTCACTTTTTTCATTTTCATAAAAAAAAAAGAGGAGCTTTTAAATGGATATGAATGTAACAAAACAGACAGAACTCTGGGCAGGAATCCAGTTATCTAAAGACTAACCAGACGTACAGTATCAGGTTTTGTCAAAGGCTGCATTGTCTGAGTCAGAACTGAGAGATGGAATAATAGCAGAGTGGAAAAACGTGAGTAGCCAAGATTTTCTTGAAATTCAATCTTCAGCTATGTGATGACAGTCCTGCACTGGGCAGGCCCATAGGAACATGCTTAAGTAGAGGGTTATTTTCCACATTCTCTTTTTCTGTCTCACTGTCTGTGCGTAATTCCCATAATTTCTTCCGTTTTCTCATTCCCAAGTGTTCACACACTCCCTACCTTACCACTAACTTTCATGTACACATTTTTATAGAGGTATGAAGTGTTTGTTTCAATCCAGGGCCATAATTCCATAAGGGGGAAGGTATAAATTGCTGGGAATGCTTGACATTTTTGGCTCAATAAACAATAATTTATTCCCAGGAACACACAAGATGTAGATCGAATAAAAAGGACTACTGTAAGAATACAACATGTTGCACTTTCACATCTGAATAAAAAAAACCTACATGAGTAAACTTGAAACTTCTTGAAACACAATGTAACTCACTTGGTAGTTTGGGGCACTGATAACACTTGTTTTGTCCCCACGAATTCCCCACACTGCCGCAGCAATCCTCCTGATTGGTCAGAACAGGGAGCGGGGTGCTGTTACACTAAAGCGAGACGAGACAGATAAACGATATCAGTGGATAATGACAAAAAAAAACAAAAGCTTTCGGGATTTTCCTTTACTGTAGCGTGTGTCTAAACTCACAGCTTGTTTGGGCGTGGTCTCCTGGAAACAGCGCCCCTTTGGTTTGTGTCTCGTGGGGATCAGGCGTGGCCCTGTCTTGTGAGGAGTCTTGACATCTGATTGGTCGAGAGGCTGAATGACTACAGAGGTGTCCGGCATGTGGTGAACACGTAGATTAATCTGCACTGAAAACAGAGAAAAGGAAGACATCCGGGGAACAAAATGTATCACAAAACATATTAAAAATATAATATCACTCAAAACTAATTGGTATTAACCGTAGTAAATGATAGATACCTTCAGATGAGTGGTGCCCTACTTGTGTCATGGGTAGGGTGAAAACCGAGTGTGTCTGTGTTAACTGGGTACGGCCTATGCCTGATTGCTCCCCTAGTTTCAGGCCATCTGGCTTTAAAGATATGGGGTAGACAGGCTGCTTGTTGCCTCGCGCTGCCTGAGCTTGCTGCATCTGCTGGAGTGGAAACTGGCAGAGCCGACCGGTGAAGCCAGGCGGGCACAGGCAGTGCTTCCTCGAGCTGCATACTCCTCCATTCATACACGTCAGGGGACACACAACTGGGGAGAGAGAGAGAGAGAGAGCGAGAGAGACAGGGGGTGAGTTGTCATACCGAGACTGGCAGGGACTCCCACAGGTCAACAGTTCATGGCTATGAATCACATCTAATGAGAGGAAGAGGAAAAACTTACACACAAGCAGCACAAGCAAATAAGTTTATCCCCACCAAAAAATTGAGAAGGCTCTGGAAAACATCACATCCACCAGTATTTTATTCATAAGTGTGGAATTGCTCATTTTGGATCACGTGAAAAGCCTGATGATTTAGTGTTACATCACATAAATATGGCAGACAGACAGGAAAGTTTGTGGCACAAGCAGGGCCATGTAAAATATTCACTTTGAACTGTCCCACTGTAAAAGTCACATTAGCTTGACGGACTAACAGGTCCCTCCAGCCAGCCCGCAGCAGTGTCTGAGCAGGAAAAAGCAGGTAAAGTCATTGATCTGTTTAACAGCTTCATTCTGACACATGGGAAAGATCTTGAAATCTATGGGAAAGCTGCTGACTGAAGAGAGCTTCATGGCATATACAGTATTCACTGCAGTTTTATTGGGTCTCCCATTGTGTTTATTTAAAGTCCAGTTGTTCTTGAAATTCCCACAATAGAACAATCAGAGGAAAGAAAGAGAGAGCGAGAGAGCAGGGCTGTGGGGAGAACTGCAAGCGAGTATTAAATCAAGGGAGAGATCTGAGAGAAAACTGAAAGCAAACATTACTACTAGTAGTACGACTGTGAAAGCTAATTGAGAGTGAAAGTTCATTCAGAAAGGCCATCTCATCTGGCTGGGTAACATCCAAAATGTTGGGGAACCTGAGCCAATATCCCTCAGTTTCAGTATGACAAGCAAAAATATGTTTCAATTCCTTACTTTCACATCCTTCTTTGTCATATAATCAAAGCAACCAAACTCATTAAATGCTGCAATCCTAAATTAACGCCTTAAACCAAAGAGCCATGCAAGTACTTAAGAACACAGAATAAATTAACACATTTTTTTCAATCAGTAAATATCTGATTAAAGCTGAAGTGATAAGTCGACAGATAGTAAAGTAATCAAGCAGTTGCCAGGCAACCTACAGAGACTTACATGTTAATTAGTAAGCTTTAGAGGTTCAGCTGGAAGGCAGATTTTGTCACTATTTGCCAGAGTCAGGCTAGCAGTTTCCCACTGTTGTTCCAGTCTGTGTGCTAAGCTATAGCTTTATATTTAACATACAGATATGAGGCCGGTATCACTCTTTTCATCTACTGTAACTCTCCAGCAGAAAGCTGTCTAACAGTGACGAACTATTCCTATCTTTGATGATAGTAATTGAATATCTTTGGGTTGTGGACTGTCAGTCAGGTAAAACAAGCAATTTGAAGATGTCACTTTGGGCTCTTGGAAACTATGAAAGGCATTTTTTAATATTATTTAATTAAATTCCATACACCAAATAATGGGCAGATTTATTAATAATGAAAATAGCTGTTAGTCACAGTCATATATCTGATAAAAGAAAACATAAAGAAGACCAAGAATTTGAGGTCAACTTCAGTACTTGACAGCTCTTGATGCTGTGTTATGGTCACATTTCAGTTCAACACTTCAGACCTAGTTTTCCTAATTGCATGTTATTAAATTAGATTACTCCACTTAATTCTTTATTTTACAATGGTTACAGTCCATTTTATTGCTAATACTTAAAATATAAAAATTACAACTAGTATTACTACAACAATAACTACTGTTACTACCAGTACTATGTGTGTAAGTTTAGAAAAGAAAGTATGGCTTTTACTAATGGTCTTTGTCTTTTTAGTAAATTTTTTTTTTTTAGTAAATTTGGTAATTTTTAATATGATGTGTCATAGACCGGCCTGGCCAGTGCTCTGTGCAGTTTACTGTCATGGTATGATGGTGACCATTGAACTTTACGTTTTTCAAACAGTTACTAATTTTTGCCATTTAGAGCCACCAAAACTGTGACCTTTGAGCTTAAACACGTTTCAGACCCACACAAACCCATCCTGAAAGTAAAATCCAGGCTGCAGGAGAGAACAGTAGAGGAAAGGAGAGAAGTGGAGAGGAGAGGAAAGGAGAGAAGTGGAGAAGTGAGGAGAGGAGAGGAGGCCTCTTTTTGCTGCTGAGCCAAGTGTGCACACATGTAAGTAATTAAGTGTGGACTTCCAAAGAGTCTGGGCTGCAGTGTAATTAGGGGACGAGATCACTTTAAACACAGCAGGGACATCCTCACATAGTGAAAGTCAGGCAGAAATATTAAAGGACCTCAATGAAACACCAGACTAATGGGGTAAAATATATAAAAATCTAAAGCAAGATGGATGCTTCGGAAGCTGCCTTCCACTACCTAACAGCATGGTCTTTAACCACTGGGACTGAGTGCAGGCAGCAACATGCAGAATGGAGCTGGAAGGCTCGGCATGACAGGAGGAAGAGAGAGCAGCACAAACTGTAGAAGACAGAATACTTAAGACTTCCTCTGACATAAGAGCTGCAGTTTCCACGGTTCAGATTTCATCTGAGTACTGGATTTAGAATGAGAGGAAAGATGCGGGGGTTGAAAAATAGGATTGCAGACACAGAAAGTCCGAAAAAGAACCTCTTTCCAAATGTGATTACACAATCTAAAGCCACAGAGACTGGAGAGACGACATAATGTACTGTAGGGAAAGTCTGGGCTGAGGCCCTGTCTGGCTGGGAAGGTGTCTGAATGAGACAGGCACTGTGATGTAGCACAGTCAGGGTCAATGCCACACTAATGAACACAAAAGGAAGGGGAGGAATCAGATTTCAGATTTCTTGGGTGGGGATCAAGAGAGTGAGATCTGTTGTGAAATGAACCCAGTGTGATGCCCTTCAACACACAGTACAATAAACACCTGCAACTGCCAGCACACTTCTTTCTACAGACTGGAGAGATACGAATTCCAATGTTTCAACTCACAATACAGAATACTGATCTGATACTCTTGCTCCTTTGTTCCCAAATTTAAAACCTGTATATCTCATGTGTAACGCACTTATTATGTTTATGCATTAACATGAGGCCAGGGATTGCTGTGGCACTAAAAAACAAGTCTGCAGCCTGCTGTGACCGAAGGAATGGAGCAAAATTTTACAACATTGAAAATAAATGTATATGTCACGTCACAGCTGGTACCCGATCCGCTTAACCAGGTCAGTCACCGAGCGTCCCTATACTGCTTGCTGGTATGTGCAGTGTTTCTGAAATTCAGTTTGGTGCATAATAATCTCACTTGCTGGCTCATGGTTGTTATTTTTGACTGGTCAGTTTTACCATGACTCATGAAACACACTGTTTTATCCATTTAATGTGTTGACTTGAACAGGAAATACACAAAAAATAAAAGTATGCACTTCACTGCAAAGGGTCTTTTTATGTAGTCTTGATATGAAAGATCAGTTTCATGGGAGTTTGTTGTTGTAGGGATGCTTTGTTTTTTTGGTGCAATTTGTGGATTCACTGAAAACGGAAATACTGGATGACTATGGGATTAATATCACTTCCTCTCAGAGGTTGGGAAATATACCTCTGACGTGCAAAGTGAGATGGCACATTATTTAGAAAGTCTCTAATTTCATTATGAACACATAATGAAATTAGCAAATATCAAATCTCTATTTGAATGTGTAAAGAGCAATAGCAGGGAAAGCTGTAGACTTCCACAGTTGATAGGATGTTGTAGAAAGAAAGAGAAAGAAAAGAAAATCATACTATAGATGATGTATTATATATCTGTTACACACACATCCAGTAATTCAATAAGCAAAGCTATTTTTTTTCTTGTATCTTTCTTCTTTAATTACTGTTGCATTTTCTTGTATTTTATTTATTATATTCTTTCCACGTTACTTGTTGTTAAATGAATGTGTTGTCCATTGCCTTGCTTATGTTCAGCATGTTTTCAATCTGCACACAGAGCCATAATAATACAGCAAATAGAAAAGTAGTAGCTAAAAGACGGTCAGCTAAACACATCCATATTCAGGGGAGAACAGGGTTTCCATGTTCATCATTAAACCGAACTCTCAACAGCAGGTGGTATTACATCTGCACTTCATGCCTATAATATCCTGATAATTGGATTTTGTTCCAATCAGCCATTTCATTTTGTATGTTATAAAACATACACAGTGACTCCTCTCCTTTACAGCTGCCTCCTTCATTTGAGCTGGAGCCCCACTGGCAATGCAATGGAATAATGTTTTCTGCAGATCTTATATGTGAATGGGTGTGTTTGTCCGTGTGTGTGTGCGTGTGTGTGTAAGAGAGCTATTAAGAGGAGGGTGTACCGTCTCCTGGAGGGCCGCTGTGGTTAGGCGACTGCACCACATTACATACTGAAAAGAGCACCAAGCTTTAAAGTTGAGATCATAACAAGGATTTTACTTTCCAGCGGACTTTCCCTTTAAATCATCACCTCGGAGTTCATTAGCAAAAAATGTATGATCCGAAATTGCTCATTGACTCTCCTCATCAGTTAGCTTCGCGTCTCAGAGGCAGCCAAGCTCTGTTCTGTACCACGCCTTTGTCTTTATGGATCTAACACATTCCTGAGACTAGAGGTGGTGTGTTATTAAAAATCAAACACACCTAAGAGTCGTTTGGTCGTCTGAATGAATGTGATGCATGAACAGTGGAGGGGAACTTGTGGATGTGAAGCAGTTATGTTATCGTGAACCTTACATATCACATGTCCTAGTCAAAGAAAATGGAGGAACTTAAGACCAACTCATTCAAAGATCTTGAATCTGCACAAAGTAGTGATTTATAAACTGTAATGTATGATTTGTTGTCATTAACTCTATAGGCCTATTTTGACCATATATGGATTGAGTCAGCTAAGAGAACATTCAAAGTTGACTTTATCCCTTGCTGTCATGGCTTTGAAACCAAATTTAATATTGAACGTCAGCTTGCAGGTACGTTCCAAGACAGCCAGGAAACCCATTATAACCCATAATTTTCCCATGAACTCACGCAAACTTAAAGAGACAAAGAGAAGGGGGAAAAAATCTTTGTCTTCAGGCTCTCTTCTTCTCGTAAGAGTGTTTCATGTGACATACGAGTGAGAGCTCCTTCTTCATAATGTCGTGATTCACTCCAAGAGGAGAAAGACAGACCTCCTCACAGCATGAAATGGCAGAGGGAGGATAGCTTTCTCATATAGATAATATATCTGGTCAAAGTGAGGGAATAAAGCAAAAAGAGGCAGAGAGGAGAGATGTTAAATCCAGAAAAATAATGTGACGTTTCAGTGGGATTATTGTGATTCCCAGACACTTTTTCCTTTAAGGAAAAACATACTGTACATTCCTGAACTGTTAAGTAAGCAAGCCTAGAGTAACTAACAGGACATACTTAAAAAAAGAAACCATGTATGTCCATGAAAACACATAAAGGCAGACTCAGACACACATTTTTCATATTTTTACCAAATTATAGGTAATAACTGTTAGTGGGAATTATACTTGTCTGTCCTGTTTTTGCAAGCTGAACAGAAAAAAATGTTTTTGTACGTGCATGTATATGTATGTAATGACAAAAAAGATTGAAAGAAAGAAAGAAAGAAAGAAATGAAGAAAGAAAGAAAGAAAGAAAGAAAGGAAGAAAAGAAAAGAAAGAAAAGGACTTCCCGTCTGAGCTGCACTGTGACCTCCCACCCACTCTCTCCTGGTTCTGTCTGCAAGGATGACGCATCTTCAGCCCCCTCCCTCCACGGCGTCCTTTCAGCCGCAGCCGCACCCTCCCAGCACAAAAACAACAAATTACAGTCCTACAAACCGCAGTTCAAAAGCTCCCCAGCTCACTGAACTGGAAGCTACTGCAGACATAATTTCTCACCATACAGACGATACAATGGCCTGATCTGCCTCCCTTTTCTATGATACAGGTCATATTCTGGAGAATTACAAATAGATATAGGGACCACAAGTTCTGCAGAACAGAACCCAATATCGATTATGTTCACTCATGTGTAGTCACTCACCTTAGTATCAGTCTCCATGTCGAAACCCCATCAACAGACTGCAGCCGTCACAACAGACACAGAAATACACAGTGCAATACCACAATGAGTGTATTGGTGCAGTTTTCATATTGTTATAATTAAAGTTAGAATCAAATAACTATGATGCATTACATGCAGTGCTCTTCAGACTTCTAAAACAGACCTTATTACTGAACACTACACACTACAACTCACACTGGAGCTTCAACAAAGGATATTACAAATATTACAAGTACATACACATAATTAGTTATAATCATCATCATATCATACATCTTGTCAACACCATGAGGCGAGATTCCAGGAAGTCACTGCTACTGCCAAGAAATAGTCCCCCATAAAACCTAATCTTGTTCTTACACTTCCGTTTTTATACAGATCACAAGATAACGTGCTAAATAATGAGTTTTGAGGAGCTGGAAGGCAGATTTTGTTAACTTCAGACTGAGTGAGGCTAGCTGCTTCCCCCTGTTTCCAGTCTTTATGCTAGGCTAAGCTAACCATCTCCAGATGGGAGAGTGGTATCTGTCTTTGCATATAACTTTCGTCCTGAGAGGCTAAACAATGGCCCACGTACACATACACAACACACTTAGTGCAACATGGGTATCTCAGGAGGATTGTTATGAATGTAAGTCCAATATTCATCCAACTTTCAGCTTTTGTATGGTTTTCACCAACTCCAGAGAAGATCTGCATCTTTAGTTGATTAGTAGCTTGATTTGCTTCAACTTCCCTTTGCTGATTTCGGTCCTCTGCCTTTTTTAGTTTTTTGGCACGTAACATAAACTCAACTTTTCTGAGCTCGACTGCTGGAATTGCTGCCTAGTACGCTGTGATATTACAGGGCATGAGAGCAGTGAGGCTCAATGTCAATGTCCAGCCTGGAAAACCAAAACAATGAGTTTAAAGCAGCTAAAGGCTTTATAGAGCTGCAGTGCTGGGTATTCATTCTCAGTGTGTTTGGTGCTATGAGTGTCCCTTCCATATTACACAGTCATTTGATGAATTAAAATTAAAAAAGTAAAATTTAAAAGTATTCCCACGTATTCCTTGTTATAGCATATTACTACTATCCAACCCCATCTTTCATGACCTGAGAGAACTATGACTAAACAACAGTGGGCCCCATAAACAGTAAACACAGTTGCCACTAGAGCCACTGTTTAAAAAGAGAATAGGGGAATGGCTATCATCATATGACGTGCTTCCATTTACCATCAACTCCAAAGCAGGAAACCGCATCCCCAAATACGCCTACCATCGACTGGCACTGTGAGACCACATACCACACGGAGTGAGAAAGAGCGACGTATGAAGTGGGTCAGAATCCTGCAGCTGAACCAGACGTTGGGAGTAAATGACATAATCACTGCCTTTTGAAAACACAAACCTGCGTACGCATCCCTCCTCCTCCCCCTGCAGAGCTCTCTGTGTTCCGTCAAACCCCCAAAACTCTGAGCGGCCTCGACCTCAGCTATCCAAACAATAGTGCTGCCCTTTGCTAGAGTCGACCACTGTCACCAAAGGCATTCATTACCTCTCACAGTCAGCCTAAAACAACAGTTTGTTAACCTTACAGAAACTGGACAATGACGACGGGCAGGCTCCTCCTGAGAAAATGAAGCGGCCTTCATCGGAAGATCAAGACGGATCTTAGTAAGGAGGTTTGCAATTATCCAAATCTAAATCAAACTCTGCCTTGCACAATCTGATTTTCACATGTCATGGAAATATGCTGTGTGGTTTCCATAGTTCTTGGGTGGGCACGAATCCAACATTACCCTGTCACTCCCCTCTGGCAGAGATGTTTGTGCAAAAAGAGCCAGAGAGTCAGACAGGATCTTGGCACAGATGCAGATGATGTCATATAATGACGGTCTAAAAGTCTCGGCTATAGGGACTGGAGGGCAGGCAGGTAGAGTGCTGACAGTGCTCTGCTGAGATTATGTCAGATACCTGCCCTGCGGGATACTCAGCACTCAGCACTGGAGCGGGTGGCAGGTAAAGTCTGTAGACTGCACTGTCCCAGGCCATGGCAGCAGGCAGCGCTGGCAGAGGCCGTGTTGTTCTGTTTACCCTGGCTAATCGCTACAGCTACAGGGTCCTGCATGGTGTGGGTGCAGTCCCTAGCGCTCACATTCCTCTGCGCGGCTTTAAATAACTGCTCCGTTTCTCCCCCTCGCTAAGCAAATGGGAGGAGAGTGTTAAAGATGGCAAAGAAGGCTGTTTGTTTGAGCTGGGTTCAGCACACTGCCTTTAAGCACCAAACACACTCGCAGATATACACACTGTTCCCTTGTGAAGTTCCAAAAAATCACCTAATTGCTGCCTTCTTTTCCAAACTTAATTTACTGCAAAACTGTATTTTTTTTGGCAGAAAGTGGTGACATAGAGGTGTCAGATTTCATGGGAAACTCCTGCTCTGATCATGTGGATTTTCTCTGTGAATGAGTGCTGACGTGCAATCCTGATAATAGTAAACATAGAAAGAATTTACTGTGGATTTAAACCAAGTTTTTGTATATTTATCAAGCTGAACTGTCAGACTGCTTGAAAGGCAGGGAGACAGCCTGAGCCTTGTAGACTATGCTGTGAAGTGGACCTGGATTATTTTTAACAACAGGGCTTTTTTTTAAATTACTAAAAAGATAAGATAAGAGTCTATTAATACATATAGTATATTATATATGTTCATATTTATGCGACTCTTAAAATCATCCGTGAAAGCTTTACATAGCAACAGTGTCCCTCTTGTGAAACAGTGGTAAAAGGTTAATGAGAACACGGACTCCAAATAACCCCATGTATTATTGCCCCAACATACATTAATAGACAGGGAGAGGTGACAGAATGTGCATCCATAAATATTAAAACACAGAGCCTTGACAGGACGACGAAGCATGCAAACACACGACAAATGCGCATTTCACCAAACTTAAGAAGCTTTTGCAATTAATACGCTGTGCATGAGCCATGCTCGTGCATGTGTGTTTGTGTTTGAGAGGGTGTGAGCATGGGAGTTGTGCCTAGCTTCGTCTCTGAGTTCAGTCCAACCTGTGGCAACAACACGGAGTGCTGCAGGTTTTTGGTTGCCCGTGTTAGACCACCTTTTCCAAAGTTTGGCACGGGAAAAAGAGGAGTGTGTGGGGAAGAGCAGAGGGCTTTGAAAGTTAAAATAAACTCACCTCCTAAATAGAGAGAAAGCAGAACCAACTCCGTCTACTGTATTTCACTGACTTGACTTCATTTTCAGGCTCCCATGGACCTCTGACCCATGCCAAGGGAAAACCAAAACAAACCACAGGGCTACAACTGTCACTTTACTCTAAATACAGAACCACATGGGAAATCCTTAAATAGCCATATCCACTTCTCATGATGCCCATTTTAGGGGAGATGATCCATGACTGGGATATGATAAGACCACTTCCTGTGCAACATGAGGCACTGTGCTTTCAGTTGTTCCAGAAGAAGATGATAATCAAGAGCAGCTTGGACCTCTGGAGCACCGATAAAGAGGAGATGCTGCTGAGATGCAGAAGAGAGACAAGATTCAGAGGGCTGTCTGGGAGTGGAGCAGCTGCTGTCAGTAAGGCTGACAGATGGGATGCCTCTGTGCTAGCAACGGAAAGAAAAACTTAAGACTTGGACTAAAAAACACACACAGTCAGGCAACAATCAATGCATGTGCACAGATACTGATTTTTATGCATGTTTTGAAAAGATATCTTTGATGACTACTGAAAGTATAACTCTTCCGTTCACAAGTGGACGAAGTGTGACAGATGCACTCAGATAAACAAAGACACCCAGTCTCCAAGGAACAAAAATGAAACCCTTCTCTACTTCTCCCTATCCTACAATTTGCACAAGCAAAAAAAAAAAAATAAGTTGGCTGTTGGATATTTTCTCAGCCAAACACATGGAGATAATTACAAAGAAAGGCTTCATCTGCCGGTAAAAAAGTTCAGGTTCCTCAGAAATATGGAAGAGGTTCATTCAAGGTTTTCACAATTTAGTGATTTACAGATCGAAATTGCAGCCATTCTCCTATTGGTATTCTTTTATTCCTGACATAAATGATAACAATGCCTCTACAGAACACAGATGACGCCCTACATACAGTAGATACCATGTGGGAAAAAAAATAAAAGGCATATCAGGCTGTAAACCTCATATTGTCTACCTGCCAATGTGCCTGCGAAGCTTTCAAGTTTCCGTGCTTTCATCAGCTTTAGGAAATGTGCAGTGAAATATAGATCAATATCAATGACATGTGGATTCCCTGGAAACATATGACCAGAGCATATCTGGCATATTTTACCTTCACCGTAGTGTTCATGTCATGCAGACATGCTGTAAGTGTTTACTCGTTAATGACTGACGTTTGCCATTTTGATAAGTATGTAGCATATGAATTGCAGTGTGTGCTAGAGCTCAGAGAACATGTGTAAAACAATGATTACATAGATGGATTGCTGTGACGTTTGCTGTACACTGTAAATCAAATAGACCTGTAATAATTATAAGTGCCACTTACTTAACAATAACAGATATTCTATAACCTCTGACCGTGTGTGTGTGTGTGTGTGTGAGAGAGAGCACAGAGCACAAAAGAGCAGCCTGTCATTCAGGTGATTTGTCCTCATGAACAGCAGGTAATCCAGACTAAGGCGATCTGGGTGGTCGTCTGTCATCACATAATTATGAGATGATTGGTGTTTATGAACAAACCATTTATTAAATTAAGAAAATGTATTAGATGCAGTTGACAGCGCAGTTGTTCAAAGCTGTTTTAAAGTATTTTATTAATTGTTCCGTTTTTCCGGCCTGCAAATTTACTGTTTTGGGTCACTCTCTACACTCAAACAATTCATCCTGAGACAAAAATGAATATCTGGACCATATGTTTCATGGTAATCCATTCAATAGTTTGGGAGATATTTTACTCAAAACCACAAATGTCAACTCATGGCACTAGAAGAAAAGTCAGAGGATCACTATTTAAGATTTAAGATTCATCCTGGTACCCATGAACGTCTGTATCAATTTTCCATCCAATATTTTTGTTATAATAGTTGATATTTCAGTCTGGACCAAAGCGATGGACTGACCGAACAACCCACATTTGCCGTCCACAGAGCCACTCTGCTAGCATGACTAAAAAAATCATCAAACATTTGTTGGAAACACTTATTAGGTCTGGGACTTGCTTACTTTTCTCTGTTTCTTATCACTGTAAATGGAATGCTTTGGGTTTTTGGACAGCTGAGGAAGTAAACTATGTCAAAACAACTCCTCTGCCAACACTGACATGTTCTCCAGTTTGTTCTACAGCTGTTTAACCCTGGAATATCACTCTTGCTCCTTCAATTTAAGGTTAAATCTAGTTTTGATCCTGTAAACCTTCCCTTAGGAAGATTTAAAATATATGTTTCCGGAGCAGATGTGTACCATGTAACAGCAATGTCCCCCCCGTTTGAGTTTCTTATCCCCACCAGGTTTTCGGTCACTTTATCGTGTCGACCTGCCCAATGAAGGTTTAAAAAAAAACATTCTCTCTCTATTACTTTCACAGCTATGGCCATAAAAAATTACATTCATCTGTTGGCAGAAATCCCAGATCCAGATCACCACTAAAACTGTTTCTTGGCCCTTCGTCTGCCTGTCCACCAAACTCCGGCCAAATTCTTGACTTTCAAAAATTCTCGTACATATTGAAGCAGACGTACTGAAAGGTATTTCTGCACTTCCACGCACTGACAGGAACTACATTTCTTTTCAGGAAAGGTTTGGCCAGGTTTGGGCCTCCACCTTGCTGTGCTGACATCACAACAGCACAAATATGGAAAAGTCTTCATATTGTTGCTGCTATAGCCACGGCCGTTTTAACACGGGAGAGGGAAATTTCCACTTGTCCACACCACATTCCAGCCCTCGTACTGAACAACATACATCTCCTCCCCGAGCTGAAGTCGAACCTTCTGTCAAAAACTCATTGGCTCAGCAAGGATCTTTTCAGATACTTTGAATGTGAAATCCAGGAGACAGGTGATTTTAGAGCAGCTTCTCTACTCAGGCCAAATGTGAAGCAGCATGAGGTATTCCAGGAATTTCAAATGTCTCTCTTGAATTATTTGACACAGAAGCTCCAAAACGTGACGCACCACAAGGAAATCGGAGGAAAAGATGGAGGACTGGTGGCCGAGCCAACTCTCTTGCTTCTACAGCACTACACAGTGTCGAGGAAGAAATACTGTCACATGCAGGATTCACTTGACCTCGATTAAATCCAGCCTACGTACTTCCACATGCAAACTGGTGGAAACAGCTGGGGAAGCAACATCTGTACCTACAGCTACTCTGTACTGTAAGGTGACAACTGTCGAAGCACCAATGACTCGCTTACGAGTTATTCTCACTGACTTCCTTACTGGCTTTCTCCAGCCACATTTGAATAAAAGAGCTATTTTTTCATCCAGTAGCGCTGCATCTTAGCTTCACCTTTAAAATGCAAACCTACAAATGTGCGGGGGGGGGGG
>NW_023339763.1:15405425-15419552 GCF_004916995.1 Morone saxatilis | reverse complement strand
GGGGGGGGGGGAAGGAGCGGCTTTAAAGTTAGAAGGATGCGAGTTTTGAGACAAAGGAAGATGGTTCTGGCATCAATGTGATGTCCACAGAAATATGAAGCTGTTGCATCACACCATGCTGTTATCTCTAATTTATACTTGTGCTACATAGGAATGTGGGGTTTATATATCAATCTACATCAAATTATTTAGGTGAAACAGGGATAAAGTGACTAAAGATTAATGTCTGCTGATACAAAGGACTTGGACACTACAGCCCAGTGAGTGAATAAACTCACTTTATCACAGCTGAACATCTCAGACGATCAATCAACATGCCATTTTCTTGTTTAGTATCTCATTCGCAATACTGAGCAAAGTAAAGAGAAAACAGGACCAGTGAAATCCAGCTCTGGGCTGGAGTCTGACGTAGACTGCAAGGCTCCACGTCTCACCACAGCTGATCTGATACAGCGCAGAAAGGCTCCACTCATGCCTGACACTGGAGTCAGGGGGGAAAAGTATAGATGTTTAAAGTACATTTATATGCTATGTAATGAGCCATGCCTCAGTAATTAAAGTGTAACATGGGAAGATTTTCCAGCCACGCAGCAGAGGGTAAACCTAGCTCACCTCGTCTAATCCTCCTATTTATTTGCGGAGCAGAGTTTATACCCACTTGACAGAAATCCTAATGACATGAATTCAGGGTTTCTATAAGAAGCTGGTGTCAAATTGATGTAAGTTATAAAAAAAGATGGGCCCTTCTAAGGGAATAAACTTGTTTGAATCAGTTGTACCTGATTTTTGTTTGTTGTTTATTGTTTGGCTTATGATAACCACTTACAGGTCAATTTTACAGAGAGGTAGAAAATAAACAAAAGGCATTTAGTCGTGTTCTGTACTTAAGTATCATTTTGTGGCACAGTATTTGTACTTCAATCTTCAATTATTTCAATTTTAAGACTTTTTACTTCACTCCTCTACACTATGGAGGTCAAATTTAAACTTTTTAAAACTACACTTAAGTGATCTGACAGCTGCAGAGACTAGTTACTTTGCAGGTAAATGTTTTATATATATGAAACATATGGTAAGACCATGTAATATGTAGCTTTGTCACAGATTTAAGTATCTATTCATATTAGGTGTTACCTGGACAAACTTCACTTTCTCAACCATTTAATACAGAAAGACACTGAAAGGGTCATTCTGCATTTTAAATCTACTACTATTATTATTATTATTATTATTATTATTACTGACATTAGGATCTGAATGCAGTACTTTCCCCTGTAATGAGCACAAGTTGCACTTTTGCTGAAGTTGTTGATCTTAATGCCTTTTCCACCACTGCCTTGTACTAACAATAAAAACTGGGCTTACTACATATATCAAATTACTTATATTCTCCCAGAATGATGTCTGAAGTACTGCTGAATGGATGATACCATGTCTAGATTTACAGTTAGAGTTGCCTGACTAACTTTTTTCATAACATGTGTTATTTACCTCCATTAAAAAAAACAAAAAAAACCGAATAGCAACCAAACAGGCCTCCCTCACCTCTCCAGAGGAAAAACTATAAACCCAAAGGTCAGAGCAGCGCTGTTAGTTAATCGCAGCGGCCTAATTATACCCGCTCATAAATAAAGCGCATTGTTTCGGCCTCGCACCGTCAACTCACCGACCCTGAAGCCCTGTCCGATGAGCGTGTCGGCCGCCTGCCCGTTCTCCGCGATCAGCGTGGTGTTGTTGCCCTGCTCGCAGGTATCCTGACACTGTCCCTTCAGGCAGATCCGCTTGCAGATGAGAGGAGCGATGACCACCTTGAAGCGCTCCCGTGTGGAGGAGCGCTCCGTGCACCACACCAGCCTGTGGACGCTCAGCCAGATGACAAGCAGATGGGAGATCAGAGAGGGCATACTGGCATCCTTCACTGCCCTCCACAGAGACCCGGGGACATTAAAACACAAAATGAGGGGGCTTCCAGCTCAAAGGCGACTTCTTTGCGAACCAAGGCAGACTTTTGACGTCTCATACGGTGTTGGAGAGGAGGTGGTGAGAGGGGGGAGAGAAAGCGCGTCCTCCCTCCTGTTTTCTCCTGAGGTGGGAAAGAATCACTTCCCTCGCGTACCCGAGTGATCCGTCTGCAAAAACGACACGTTTGACATCTTTAGAAGTTAATTGTAGCCCTCGTCGCTGTTGTTTCACACACACACAAACACACACACACACACAAAAAGTTGCCCTCGCTTCTTGTCGCTCTTCCTTCTTCTCGCCTGTTGCTTTGGAGAGTTGGAGAGAGTGCGTATGTGGGTTTGGGAGAGAAAGAAGGGAGGAGAGGGAGGAGAGAGGAGAAGGGGTGAGCCAACCCTCTCTCTCTCTCTCTCTCTCTCTCTCTGGAGAAACCTGGCTCCGGGCCAGCCCAGGCGGTGCAGGAGCAAAGCTGAAAGTGGTTTCCTTGTTGGTTATTTCTCCTCCTCACACCCCCGCACAGACCCCCACTCTGCAAATCATAGCTGCACAGCTGTGTGTGCCACTCTGGGAATAAAAAAAACACACACTGACATAATATATAGCTGTGTATACCTTTGTGTTTGGTTAGAGTTTCTGAAAGTACTGATATGAGAATGGAACAGCAACAACTCTTTATTAATAACTATCCTTTGCATTGTCTCTGTTTAATATCATACCTGTTTGTTCAGACTGTTGATATCCAACATCCAGTGGCTTTATCAATAGTCTTCCAAGTTCCAGACTCATGAATGTGTGGACACTTTCTGATGTGGGTCATCGGGGTCAGACTGAGGTCAGTATCAGGAGTTCTCAGGGATGCAGCTCAGTAAACGTAGGTTTTGTCTCATGATAGCTGAATATCAATATTTATCTATTCGGTATGTATCATGTATTCAATTTATCTGCTATCACACGTCATATCAGTTTATCTGCCGCAAACCTCACACTCTAACGTACAACCTGTAGATTCAGCAAGGCAAGTTTTTGTTTGACCTTTTCAACCAAAGATTATTTTCCTACTAATAGTCATGTCGTGAGTCACTTCAAGAAAAAGAAAAATATCACGTTTAAACAAAAAGTTCTCAACTCAACTTTTACCTAAAAAAAAGGTTAGAAGCACTTAAACTTACACATAATTTAAAAGTAAAGGCTTTAATTCTGAAAAAAACTGTGAAAAAAGCCTAATAAACGTTTTATTGTTGTAGTGATGTTAATACTCTACACACACTGTTGGTTGAGGCATGTGTTTTGCATGTAAATCCTTATTTAGAGTAGTTAGTAATTACAATCGTCCAGTTAGAATAAAGGGAAAACATGTCACTTTCCAGGGTCAGCATGCTGATAAACCACGGAAAAATGTGACGGTGCATCACTGTAAGGATCACTGGGGGCCAGTCAGCGTTTGGGGTCACATGGGTAAGGGGTGAATGTGAGCAAGAGACAAAGGGAGGGAGGGAGGGAGGGAGGGAGGGAAAGGAGACGGAGTTGAGTCACTTCCTCTCCAAAAAGTGAGAGTGTTTACCTTTAGTCTGAGGAAATGACTGCATGGGCCTACAGAGAGTTCACAGGCCATTCTCACATTTCTCTCTGCTACCCACCATCACTGCATCATCGGCTGCCAAGACACACACACACACGCACACACACACATACACACACACAGAATGCAAATACATTGTAGGTCACACATAACCCCCCCCCTGAGTATTATTATTAGAACAATGTAATTACTTCCCCTCTGAAAACTGAAACCTCAGTGTTAATTATCTGCAGTAATGACAAACAGAAATTAACAACTGTATTAGATAAAACCAGCTGCTAACAGAGAGAAGGAGCTTTCTGAAGATGGTAGTGGAGGTATTTAGATCCTTTACTTCAGTTAAAGTATCAATACCACAATGTAAAAATATTCCACTTTAAGTAAAACACCTGCATTCAAAGTTTGATCGGCGAAATGTACTCAAAGTGTTAAAGGTAATGCAGCAGAATGGCCTCTGTCAGTGCTATAGAAGTGTAGAGTAATAGACTAATTTCTGCCACTGTTTATTCGAAGATGAAGATGCAATTTCTACTCATCTTGTACATGAGTTTATTCAGAAACATGTCAATAAACGTGTATCATAGCCATCGGATACTGCAGTTCAAAAGTGTGCAATATTTAGATTTTATCCTGGGACCCAGTTTACAGTATTTTTCAGTAGCGTTTTCTGTGAGATTTCCTTTCCCCTCTCAATCTCTCTCTCTCCAACCTCCGAGGTGCTCTGCCGTGTCGTCTTTCATTAATCAGAAGCTTGGCACCGTGTGAACTTCCACTGATGCATTCAGAGAAATATTGTGTTTAGGTTCCTCCACAGCACTTGCTTCAACTTGATGCCTTAACTCCCATTTGTGGTCTGTTTTGTTGGGACAAGTTTGCATCCTCCCGAGTGAGCCTTTAGATTAACTTCATTCAGCTTCAATGAAAAGAGTAAAATCCATAGTCATTTTTAGATCAGACAGATTTAGGTTTAACTTTGTAGAAAACAAAACAAGTTAAACTACAGTTTTCTTTTTCATTGTGCAAAGAAAATTAGTTACGCAGTGTATTTTTTTCTATTTAGTTGTTCTGCCACCAAAGTAAGCTGTTCACATCTGTTCACCCACATATCCGTCTCTGACTCATCTCACGGGGGTTGCAAGATGATCAACAAGTTAAGAAAAAAAGTTTTTCTGTCGTTTTTCTACATTTATTTTTGCCCATTTCTTGTGAAACACTGGATCCTTTCACCTCTTCGGGATTCTTAAATTATTCAAAATAAACAGTTTGAGAAGGGGAAAAAAAATCACTCTTTGCTTCAAGTGCTCACAGCTCACAGAAATATGCAGCCATTAATAATAAGGGGTCATGAGCTGACTTTCTACTAATTATCCAGAGTCATATCAGGCCTGATTCTGCTTTTAAGTCACAGTGACAGATACATTTTTCTCTTGTGTCAGATTGTTTGATCATTTATTTGCAAACCACTTATGATTTAATCAGTGACAAAACAAATTACATGTCAGACTTCATTGATGTTGAGCATAGAACAAACAATTGTGGCGCCATTTAAAGCTTATTACAAATCAGTGATACCACCATCGTACAGAGGTGATAAAGACTTATTGTGCTCACTGTGAATGAATGCTTACAATGTGACAGAATCCTAATAAGAGAACAGCATTACGTACAGATCATGAACCAACACATAGGAGCTGTGAAACCACTTTGATTTGAACCCTGATGACCTTACAGTGATATAATCAGGTCACTGATCCTGCACAGTGCCATGAACTCATTATTTCATTAAACCATCAAATGTAAAATACATGTACATTTTGGAATTAAAAGAAAACAATATAATTTAATGTATCAGCAACCCTGAAGTATGACACAAACATTATCGATATTATGGATAAAATGCAGCTATGTCCATGTCTTTCAGTTACATCTAACTTATTAAGCTTCAGTCATCATACCAAAGGCCACCTCAAATAGCTGGTTTGTGTGTATGAACACAGCTATCATTATTCAGCATTGGCAGAGGGGCAAGGTGTTATTTTGGAGCCGTCTTTGGGCGTGTCCTCAGCACCTACACAATCCGTTTGGCAACCTTTCACTCAGTGTCAAAACTTACCTCCGGGGTTAATGTGGTTTTCCTGCCGTGATACAACGCAATGACCTGACTGCAACAGGAGCAACAATGCTGGGATGATAAGGCAAATTGCCATACTGATTGATCCAGTTAATAGTTTTACTGTGGTCATAATTTAAGGAGCATTCTTAATTTCATACATCGAATAAACAGCCACAGAGAGAAAAGAAGTATAAACAAGGCCCTTTAATATAGTAACATTTACAGTAGGTAACAGGATGAATGTGGTGTGGGGGAATATATTCTGAACACAGAAGCATAAAAAAAGAAGTATCATTTCACGTTCAACACTGACTTTAAGGAAGAATGCCATTTAAGTTTAAACCTACATGCAAAGGCCTCCCTGTATGCAATACAAAAAACAATAAATATGATTATCTGGGGTGGAGACTACCTTGGCAAATGGTTTTTCTTGAGTATACAGGTATTTAACATTTTGTGTGCCTTTTTAAAATGACTTACACTTAAATGTACATAGAATCATGGAGACCATCATAGTATACATGGTAAATGACACCAGAGACCTACAGTATAGCTCAAATGGCTGAGAAGATTAATGCTCTGCAGTTAACCCTGATGCATCAGTCGTGTCACATCCGAGCATCAGGAAGAAATTTATCAAGATTATATGTATTTACACTGAATGTTAGCATACTGACGTTTTC
This sequence comes from Morone saxatilis, assembly GCF_004916995.1. Lineage (NCBI taxonomy): Eukaryota > Metazoa > Chordata > Actinopteri > Moronidae > Morone > Morone saxatilis. The sequence goes on along the minus strand of NW_023339763.1, from coordinate 15,413,218 downwards.
AAAGCACGTTACGTCGTTAAAAAAAAAGAATTAAAAAAAGTCATTGTTGCACTTTAAGTTTTCCACGAATGTTAACCCTCATTCAACCGGATAAAATGGCTAAAAACTACATTCTTATTTACAGAAGCAGCCGGGAGGCATCGTTGCCAGCAGAGGAACAGATATGCACATGCAAGCACCAAAATCTGTCTGCTAGTAATTGCTAGTAACTGGCTGGTAACAAGAACACAAGTCCAGAAAAGGAAAGGCTTTCTAGACGTACAGTAGCAGCTTGAACAAAATACGGAATGCTAAGGTATGGTCCATCAGAGAGAGAATGAGAGAGAGAGAGGGATGAGAAACAGTAAAACAGGGTGTAAGCGGTTGATGTGGGATGCTGATGCCAACTGTTTGTGTTTCCTGTATGATCAGATATCACACTCTTTGCTCAGATAACTTCCGCTCGACTGACAACATTACGGTTGTGTAACTGATGAGGGCTCTGCAGGGAGAGATGAAGAGAGATAAGACAGTAGGGCAGGGCTTCAGAATGTCGACTGAAGAGCAGAACTGCTTCATGCTTCATGAAGACACACACGACAGCGTACATCTAGTCAAAGTGATGATTTAGCTCTTTAGCTTACAAACGACCTCGTTAGGGCAGACTGCAAGGCAAAGCCACCCTCTTAAATTCCATGACTCAACTGTCCAGTTATGTCGACTAGGAATTCGATTTTTTGCTCAATTAGTGTTTTTTTAAATGGTATTTTCTTCGGTTAATTATTACTTGAGAATAGTTGTGACACCTGCGGTTTAAAAATTATATTTGCGAATGTCCTTTGGTCCTTTATGAGCACCAGATTTTCTAATAATACTGCATCCACTTGTAGCAGGACCGTTACTGGAAAAAAGACCATAACTCACCATAACTGTTTATGTGAAGAAACCAGAAGACTATAAGTAAAGAGATACTTACTTTATGACTGCCCTATTATGCATCATTAAAAAGGTGAATCATACTAAACAGTGCTGCAACTCCACATCTCCATACAGGATTAGCAGAACAAATAAGACCAGCGACACAGCTAGGATGAATACCGAGGTAGAGCTGGGAGACTGATATCATAACAGGAGACAGATATTGTCAAGATTTAGGTACATAATGTCAATATGTTATAGTCCTGCTCCTAAAGGATGCATTAAAGTGAAAAAGATCCATTTTTTTTTTATACTATTTAATCGACTGCACCAGCAGAGTGCAACACTCCTATTCACTTATCATGATCAGAAAAATTAACCAGAAATACTGTAATACTTGGTTTAGTTAATAATGCTACATAATGTACATCGTCTTTACTCCTGCACGCACATGAAGCATGAACCAGCCCTATGGATCCATTCCATTTATATTTATTCAAGCAGCTCAGTGTGTTGGCAAAAGCACGCCCAATTAGAAACTGAAGACAACCAACAGCAAACTCAACCTCCGTCTAAAGTGTGAAACTATAAGAAACAAAACTAAAAATCCAGGTGGGAACCGTCTTGAACAGCAGCAGCAGCAGCAGCGGCTCAGTTGATGGCTGAGTGAGTGTTCAAGGCACTTATATTTCTTAAGTGGGGAAAACAGCTCTTGACCACTTCTGCCATCAGTTTACCAATTTGTTGCCTGACAGTTGGCAAAGCAGCAACTCTCTGTGCAAAGAACAACCTGTCTGCTGCTGCTGCTGCTGCAGGAATGTCCAGAAAATAAAAACCAACTTCCTGTTGAAGAATGTACAGAGGATATAATTTAAATGTTTGGTTTTTTTTTTTTACATCTAAAGAGTGTGAGATGTGAAAATGTCAGATGTAAGTGAAGCTCTAAGGCTAAGGTTATATGTAGCCTTCACTTTTAACAGCATGGAACAGAGATGACTTTAGCCATCGTGTTTAACTACACACAAACTTCTTCCATGTTTTCCACCTGGAGTGAGTTCCACGGTCAGAACGCCCACAGACGGTCGCTCCTTTAATCGTCCTCTACACACAGTCCACGACCGAGCTGTCGTCCTCCTCAGCTCCCCACTCCCCGAACCTCATCTGAGGGGACGGAGCTGCTGGATGGAGATTGTTAATGTCATCCATGGCGTCTGGGTCCGTGTCATCGCTGGCACCGATTCCCATGTGACCGCCTTCCTCCCGGTGCGTGCGGATGTGTTTCCGCAGCGCTGCGGGCTCCTTGAAACTGCGGTTGCAGAAGGGGCAGCAGCACGGCCGCTCTCCGGTGTGGATGAGCTGGTGGTGTTTGAGGTGCTGCAGGCGGCTCAGGCGCTTCCCGCAGATGGCGCACACGTAGGGTTTCTCCCCCGTGTGCGTGCGCCTGTGCTTGCGCAAACCGTCCAAGTGGCGGAAGCAGTTCCCACACTCAGAGCAAGAGTACGGCTTCTCGCCTGTGTGTATGCGCAGGTGGGTCTTGAGCGCCCCCGACTCGCGGAAGCGGCGGCCGCAGACCCCACACGGGTAGGGCTTCTCTCCAGTGTGGATGCGGATGTGCTTCTTCAGGCTGGAGATCAGACGGAAAGTCTTCCCACACTCCAAGCAGTGGTGAGGCCGATCTCCAGAGGGGTCCCCTGCTGTGTCAGGGGCCGAAGGTCCTGCCGAGTCCTCCGCTCTGCCGGGTGAAACACTGTCTCCTCTCCCGGCTCCAGAAGTCCTACCCAACTGTTTCTGTCCGTCAAGTCCGCCCTGCTGCAGCGCACCACCGCAGTCTCGCACAGGTCTTTGGGGACGCAGAGCTTGGGTAAAGGAACGCTGAGAGCCTCCTTCCCCTCCAACTTGAACGTAGCCAAGGTCGCCAACGTTGTGGGACGACCGCTCGCCATCCCCGACTCTGTTGTCGTTACGCAACCCAGGCTCCTTCCTGCTGGCCTGACCAGAGCCCGAGGCTGGTCCCTGCTCCTCTTTGATCTCAAACCTGGACGCTCCACCTGGCCCCTGAGACTGCCTCTCATCTAAAGACGCACAAAGATGGTTAATGTGTCAGCATTACTACACTAAAACACAAGTTACTGATTGATATGACTCACAGCGACCACAACGGCCCATATAATATACAGTACATCACACACACACGGTGTATTTACCCTGTCTGCTGGAATCGGAGCACATGTGAGGTGTGTTGGATGCAAAGTCTAGAGCGTGGTTAGTCACAGAGCCATCTGGTTGGATTGAAAGCTGGCACATTTTGTAGTCATCTCTTGGCTCGAACCCATGAAGCGAATCATCCACAGAGCCTCCAAGACCCAAGTCAACACCGGCTCCATTCACATTTCGGGAATTCTGGTGGTCCCTGTCCAGGCCTGAGGTCATCGAAGCCATGGAAGACAGCGATGGGGCGAACACTGACTGGCTAATGGACTGAGAGCCCGTGTAGGAGATCTGCAGCTGATCTATGAGCTTCTGAGCGCTGCACAGACACTCCTGGAGAGTCTTCAGCTCCCTCTCGGACACCTCCAGACGCACTTTGAGTCTCTCATTCTCTTGCTCCTTGTGCAGCAACTCTTGCTGAGTCTCGTTGAGCACAAGCACCACTTCGCCCAGCAGAGTGTCGACTGCGGCGGACATGGCAGTCTGAATGGTCGGGGCGAGGCGGGATTTGAGCGACGTTACGGTCATGCCGCCCTGCGAGGCTCCGTATCCAGCCTTGTCCGCTTTGCGATCAAAGCAGGACTCTATCCCGGTCCTGTCGGGGATGTTGATGATACTTTGTTTACGGTTTCCGCTGTGGACCGGGCCGCTGTTGGACTGAGAGGAATCCATGCTACCAGCATAGCCTGTCCTCCTGGAAGTCATTATCTTAATGCAGTCAGCTCACGACCACAGGCGATGCTAACGTTTAGTGCGCTGCCAAAAACAAACCAATATTTCTAAAGAACCCGGGTTAATGCTTTGGGTTTTTTTGTACGAGTTTTGTCCCCGGGATATGTCGGAGCAACGACGGAAGTGTCACCAATCACATTTGTCTCCTTCGCTGTTGAACAGAAACAATGTCGGCAGGGGCCTGGTGGCTAACATTAGCCTGTTAGCTGTAGACGAGCAGCGGTCGTCGGTCGCAGAGGAACAGCTCCTGCGAACAGCGGCGCTCTGCAGCACAGAGACCCCGACCCGCGGCGTTCAGGCCCGTACACTGCTGCTCACACACTCACACAGTCCCAGCTTGTGTCTGCAGAGCTGCACCACCATGTAACAACTGTACACCGAGGCCCGTCGCGCACAAATGACGTGGAGGAAGAGGAGGTGTGCTTTGCCCCCGAGGTTGACTTGAAGGGAGATTCAGCTGCTCGGCAGGAGAAGGGGGAGTTGGGTGCCTGCCTTTCCATTTTCCTTTTATTCGGTTGCTTTTAGACATATTTCAAATGTGTGGGTGTGTTTTTAGTATTGAAAATGTCTGAGAATAACCCCACATTGACACACGCTCTCCTGCTTTCCATCTAAAATGATCAGTTCTACTAAAATCTACTTCTGTTTGTATGAAATTCAAACTCACGACACGTGTGTGTGTGTGCACATGTTCAGTGTTGTTGTCTCCAGTAGGCACAGGCAATGAAAGATACAAAGTCCTTTTTCATTTATTATATTTATTCTGCTGATATTCAGTCCAATCCGTTTTGCTCAACTGGATGTGTAAAGACATTTCGTTAATTGAACAATAAAAACAGGAATGATTTTACTGAATTATTTTACTAATTAATTATTCCAATATACAAACCTAATTACTAGATATTTCACTGGTTGATATTAAAATAAATAGATTAATAAATCAATCACAAATAGATAAGCCTATATATCAATCCAGCAATAAATTCGGTCGAATTAATAACACTGTAGTCCTCTATATGTAGGAAAGTAATACATATATAAGATGATATACGTGATTTCTTTTTTTAATGCCTATTTTGTAGCATATTGGATTTTGTTGCATGTCTAATCCAAAATGATTACAGCATTTTAAATGACACTGGTAAATAATTTCTAACCTTCTGAGCAGTCCCGGTAGTGAAATCAAAGTCTGACAGATGTATTTATTAAAGAGAGTTGAGTCCATGAACAAGTGTAACATGCATACAAACTGTTTACTGTTTGCCTGTTAGTCAGTATTCGGGGTGAAATGTGCTCTGTGTCTCTCGGTTGTGCAGCAGCCATTTGCGGAGAAAAAGCAGAAGTTTGCTCTTTTCAGTCCAAAATTAAACTTCCAGGGTTCATAATCTTAAGTACCCGCAGGTCACCGACCCCTCAGTGGGTTATAACAACTGTGAACCTGTCGGATAAGAGAAAGAGTTTATCCCACACACAGCAGTCTGCTGTGAAAGCAGGATGCTGTGGCCCAATTATTTGATTTCGGAAACTGTCCAAAAATATCATGAACTTTCTGATGCTTCGCAGATGAACCGGCCATTGTAAATCTATCATGCAAACTAATTAATGTCACCCACACCCAGTTGTGTAACTGAACAGACACAGACCCGCCTGGCTCCGGGCTTCATTTTTTGGTCCAGTGTTGCTTCTATAGTAGACTCTAGGGGGCGCTGTAGACCGCTTTAATATAATGAACGGTACTGAGGTCAGGGTAATAAGCCTTACATTAATCATTTCCCATTGGAATGGCTCCTCACAAACATAAAAACACTGAGCACTTTAACATGTTTAATTTAAACGAATGGTTTTCTGTATCACATTATTCTTGTTTGTGCAGAGAGATGTATTTGCACATCCATTTGCACTGTTTACTGTTTGCAATGTTTACTGTAGCTACTGTTAATTTTATATATTATACACATACATAATACTTTATATCTTGGTCAGGGTTTTTAATTTTAGTTTAATGTATGTTTAATGTATGTTTTGTATTCTGTATGCTACTGGATGCTTGAATTTCCCTCAGGATAAATAAAGTATCTATATATCTATCTATCTATCGATCTATCTATCTATATGGTTTGTTTATTTCTTTTAATTAAAAAAAATGTATCCAACAGCAGACACCATTTTCTGTTTTGAAGACAAACAGGGTTAGAGCATGTTAATACTAATTTGGCAACAGAATGATTCATATATGTGAACATCTGTTCTGTGTTGCCCTATGAGATTAGAGATGAAACTGATAGTTGGTTTGAAGGGCCAGACTGGTGACACGGTCCACAATTTGTCCACTCCTGCTCTACATTTGCGATAAAAAATGTTGAGAAATTATTTTCTGCTGTCAGACATTTTTTAAAAACCTGTTTCTTCTTGTTCCTACTGCTGGATATTTGAGCTTCACTTAAATCCAACTTTCAGTTACATAGTTGCTGTCATTTTCTTCCATAGATAATTGCAACAGTCCTTTGGTATCCATATTACCAGAATCATCCTTCCAGAGCTCTTCACAGTCCTCCAACAGTTACGCTGCTCACAACGCCAAGCTCAACAGAAGAGATGGTAAGTAGAGTAGAATATGTTTTTTTTACAACATTTTATATGCTACACAGCACTTACTGTAATTACTGTATATGCCACTTGTCCCTCTATACAATTCCCTACATCTCAAAGACCTTTTTATCTTTATGTTAGGCCAAATACATTATCTCTACAGCACATGCTAACAAAACACATTTTGCATACTGTATTACCAACTTTGATTCCAGACATTTTGTTGATTTAATCCATGGCTTCAATTGTCTCTGATTTGAGCTGTCACTCTACATAATTGTCCTAGATTGCCATCTCCCACAACTTTGACATACCCAGTGAGCACTTACCAGGATTTTAACATTAAATTCTAGTTGAAAACTGTGTGATATTGTGATAAGACCTCTTTTCAACCAGCTAAAATGCAGTTAAAAAATCAACGCCAGAAAGCGCTTTCTGGCGAAAACTATTTAGTATAGATGTGTAGTATAAGAAGTGAAAAAGTTCTTCTCAATAGGAGGATGATGTGGTTGAGTGGGTTAAGCGTAGGACCCCAGGAACCTTTAGTTTGACTCCCAAAAATAGTTTTTCTCAATGCAGAGCTTACTATAATACAGAAATGCAGACACTGAATCAATCAGGATACACACAGACAATAGCTTTTCAGTGTTGAAACAAATCAAGAACTATTTGGTTCAGTGTACTAGGCTATACTCCAGCCAGGGTTATGCTGGGCTACATATGGGCATTATGGAACCTGCATTCTAGGGAATTTATGGAATAATTTTGTGCCGAAATTACAGGAGGAGGGGAGGAAGGAGGCATTCAAAATTGTGACTCTCAACAAACAAACTAGAAAACCAACCTAGAGGTAAAAGAAAAGGAAAGAGTTGCTAGCTGATTTTGTTTAGCTTTGTAATAAGTTTCTCATTGATTATGCAAGAGGTGCTTTCACACGTATACTGATAAGACTACAAAAGCAATTCATCTTCTGACAACTAATCAGTGGTACTGTCTGATAAATAATGCTTCTGTGCCTGTAATTTTTTCTTGAAAGCATTTTTTCTGTTCTCATTGTTGAACATCGTTTTGGTTTCACTTTCAAATAGGAAAATAAACCCCAAGAACAAAAAAACATCCTTTTGTAGAGAGGCAGGTGAAATAAATGCTGAATGAGAGATTGCATTGACCTACAGAAGCTAGAGGAACTGAGGCTGTCTCCTGCTCTCTACATGCACACATTCCAGGGGGCGTCTGTGGCTCAGAGGTAGAGTAGTGGTGGTCCACTAATCGTAAGGTTGGCGGTTCAGTCCTCCCACTGCATGTCGAAGTGTCCTTGAGCAAGATACTGAATCCAAATGAATGCATGTGTTACCGGCACCAGACCT
>NW_023339763.1:15394198-15405325 GCF_004916995.1 Morone saxatilis | reverse complement strand
ATTTCCTCGGGAAAAATAAAGTATCTATCTATCTATCTATCTATCTATCTATCTATCTATCTATCTATCTATCTATCTATCTATATGAAGAATCATTAGCGACCATGTCCACTGAACACTGCCTGCAGAATTAATTACATTATTACTGAAAGTGTGTGATGCATTCCCCCATTCCTGCATGTATTTAACAATAAGTAGGCTGGATGTTATTAAGATGTTTAAACAATGAACAAACTAATGAAGAATCTTGGCTTGTTTATTCTAGTTTTACAGATCATCTTTTGTCAGTGGGCCAAAGCTGGCATCTGGAGGTATTGTTGTTTTTCTCTTGGGTCGTTAAAAAATCACAACTAATGTGATTAGTAAAAAGAAGTAGGCAGCATTATTTGGCCAGTAATCAAAAACTCACAGATCTTCTGTCCTTGATATAACAGGACCTTGTAGTATTCATTTGGGCTGCTTCCATTTCACATATAAAAATAATGTATTCCTTATGGACCTGTTTCTGATGAGGAAAGCAGACTCATCCCAACCAAACAACAGTGATTAGGGGGGAAAGTGACGTGGTTCATGGCAAAAAGGGGCAAAGCATTTTGGGATTATGTAACAAACCATCTAACAGTTACCATCTGCTTGCATTTGTGTCACTTCCAGAGTCACAACAGAAGTATTTTTTAGCTCAGTGACTTCACCTCTGTCTCTGATTAGCTCATATTGCCTGTAACACCACTTTGTTGTATTGAATGTTTGTCCCTCAGTTTCCTTTTATGGACATTTAGTTGGCAGACATACGACTGACTCACTATGAAAGAGATAAACAGGTACCTTACAATAAATATAAATCATGATGAAATATACATGATGTAATACATAAACACAACCTTGTATTACACAATATATAAACATACCAACACATTCCTACATATATGCATCTTCTTCACACGTACACACCCACACTCCTTCCTATATGTACCCAGACACGTTCACTCAACCCAAAGACAAATGCTCGTACAAGAATGAAGGAAAAACACCAAGAAGCGACTAATGAATATACGACAAATATGTAAGACATAAAAGTAATACATAATTAATAGTTGGGAAACAGTAGTTATGTAAACATGCTGCTTCATACAGAATTACATAAAGGACAGAAACACTATATTTGCATAATGTAGCAGCAATAAGACACTTCAGCGATGCTGGAAGTCAATCAGGGTTGGGGGTGCTGAGAAAAGAATGGTTTTCCATTAATATATATTGCCAGGATAATGTATAGTCTATTTAGTAGTTACTTTTATAACTTTTTAGCTGATAAGAAACAAGGTCAAACTTCTTTCCTGCTATAAATACCAGTGTACACATGTAAATCCCAGTAAAAAAGCAGAAAACCATAAATTTAAACACTTCTATGAACTAATAGATTTCATTATGCCAGATTTTAGGGAGTGCTGCTATTTCCAGCATCCATATGACACAATGTTTTTTAAATTCTCCATTAGTACAGTAAGCTTTGACTGAGGTGTTGTTTCCCAGTCAGAACTGACGGAGCTCAGTTCATCCATTTTGTGAATGTCTCTGGTACAGGACGAGCTAACTGTGGTCACTTTTTCTGCAGATGTAGCTCAAAATCAGAGCTGAGAGGTGAGTGTGCAGCTCGGTTTAAGGCCACAGCTACCACATAAAGAAAAGTTGCTTCTCCACATCTCCAAGAAAACATCTTGTTCAGTTCTTCTCTTCCCTCACTGTAAAACCAGATACGTTAATTTAACCCAAAAAATTGTTGAAACTGGTTACATCAAAACTAAAACTACATTTTGTAAGTTAAATAAACATTTTTGATCAAGTAGCTTTAGTAATTTTAAGTGAGAATGACTTAATTTTGTAAAAACAAAACAAAACACCTCGTAAAAAGTTGTAAGTTACTGTCACTTAAAATTACTTTTAAAAGCCTAACACCTAAAAAACTCAGTTTGTGTTACTTAAAATTTTTTATGTAATCAGTTTCAACAATTTTTTGAATTAAAAGAACTTATCTGGTTTTATAGTGCTGGATATAAGAAGCGCCGAGACACTCATTACAAATTATTCCCTGAACAGGTCTAGTCAGGTTCTTTTCCGGCCTTTTGGTCAACAATTTTCATTCCTTTCAGTTTTGCTGCAGTGTTTCGAGTTAAGTCACGTAGTATTTCGGTGAGAGGTTAGGAGGACAGGATAGGCTAGCATATGTAAGGGATGACACATTCCAATGAATCAAAGCCGTGACACAGATAATCCCAGTCCTATTCAGTTCCCTCCATCTCTTTAAAGGGAAACAAGAGCTCATCAACAAGTCAGATACTCTCTGATACACCTCCCCACTGCGAAGGAATGCAGCCACAATCCCCCAGCTTCACTTCTTTAAAAATTAGGTAGCTGTGACGTCACAAATAGCAGACTAATACCACTAACTGCATGAAAAAAATCACTCACTCAGTCACCCACATTGCTAAATCCTTCAGTAAGGAGGGAGGTGGAGCTGGTGCAGAACTGTCGGGAATAAGGGGGGGCGGAAAGAAGGAGGTGATTGTTTGGGAGAAGGAAAACATATAAAAGAGGAGGGAGCAAGTGAGGGAGCAAGTGGAGGAAAGACGAGGAGAAAGGAACTCACTCACATTTTGATAAAGATTACAAACTTCTGCAAACAACAGGTGAGTTCATATCTTTTAATATTTTATGCTTTTTCCACTCTTAACACAAGCGAATAGAGTTTAGCTGTGGCAAAAACAAAGAGCACAGAGTGTATTAGTATTCAGTGTGGGCTCCTGTTCTGTTTTCAATAGAACTACAGACTTGTCTTGGGAGATTTTTGAATGGGCTTCATTGTTATCTCTCCATGCATGTCCACCACACAGTGCACATTTCAGGTATGTTTTTTATGGATTCTTGTGGAAACCGCACAGGCAGTTTTCCTGTAACTGGATCCAGCTAACAGGGCTGTGCTGTTCCTGGGGTGTGTAGGCATTTGGACCCGTTGTGCAATACTGCTTGGAATGCTGAATTAGTGTGAAGTATCTCCAACGCTTAACAAATGGGGATTATTCCGAGCAGCTCTGTGTACAAGACCATAAATCATTGACAAAACATGCCACAGAATAATACATTTCAACTAATTAAATGTCCACATTTTTGTCATCTGCTTAATCAAGAGTAAAAGCACTGTGCTCTGGTCTTGAGAAAACAGTTTATGCTTTATTCTCCAACAGAAATTAGGCCCACATTTTAAGCCATTTGTTTCTTTCGACACAGTCCCTATCCTCTGCAGTCACATAATCTCTGAAAGACGCAGCATCAGGAGAGAAATAACTCTATGTCCTCATTCAGGCTCATTTCATGCAAGACAAAAATACTAAGACTCTCTGAACGTACACATGTCTGTAAACCCGAGGGGGCTGATACTTTTCAGTTCTATGCAAAAAACAGATTTTCCAACACACTGATGGAATTTTACTTTATATTCTCTCCAGACAGCGTGATGCCTTCCAGCAGAGACCTTCCTCTTCCTCGGGTAATCATTTGCCTGGTTCTCATCAGAGGTTACTCTCCCCTGCCTACGACAGGAGTTACAGGCACAGATCCCATGGGACCCCAAAGACCACGTAGGACTGAGGCCCTTATGCTTGCCTCAGATGATTACTCTACATATGAAGACATAGTCACCACTATTTTACCAGAGAGAGTGTCTCGAAATGGAGGGACCCTTAACAAATGCGACTACAATTCCTGTCGGGAGAATCAGATCCCCTGTGCTGAGCTAAGAGCCTCCACCGGCTGCTTGTGTCCAGGGTTTACTTTACATAATGAGGCTCCAGAGGCTCCGGAGGTGAAATCAGTGTCCTGGAACGGGTCAGAGGTTGTAATTCATTGGTGTGCACCTCATTCAATTGTCACAGGTTACATTGTGACAATAGGGGGGCAAGAGAGGCAGAAGTTTGGGAAGGACAAAAGGAGTGGCGGAGTGGGCAACATAGACGACGTCTCAGAGGTTTGTGTGCTCGCAGTGAATGATGCTGGAAAGAGTGGTACGTCCTGTAAGATGTACCAGTCCAGCAACAGCAGTCACAACAGTCTGACTCTGAAAGCGGGACTCATCGGGGGAGCTCTGGGCTTCTTGCTTCTCCTCTTGCTGGCTGTCCTGCTCTGGAGGCACAAGAGGCAGAGGAAACAGCAGGCCAGCATCTCTATGCATGACACAGCAGAGACACAGTGAACAGGAAACAGAGTGAGACTGGACGCTCAGTGAGATAAGACTCTGTCCCATGAGACTCCTCAGCCTCATCGCAGTTAATTAACTGTGACTAGATTATAATGTCTGAGGTTTTCTGTACAAAAAGGCTTTCTGAAAATGCAGAAGTAAACAGGTTTCATCATCTTATGTGACTGTATTCAACTGGAAACTCATTGGCTAATTCTTGTTTCATTTTGAAAACCCCTCGGAAGTTCCCACTGCCACGACTGTAGGAAAATATTACATTCATTAGCTTAATGAAACCCAGAAGATTAACAAACAAGAATGCTTAATTTATGTGCATTTCAAAAATTAGCTGTTTGGTGGACAGCTCTGAAATATCAGGTGTCAGGACTTGTGTCAGCACGCAGTCCCTGCTTGCAACTGCTAGACTGAGCAACTGCTTATTCTAGCATCGATCATTAGTTAATGAGATAAAACATCCAAAACCATCAGTACAGTAATTTATATTTATTTATTTCTTGAGAGAAATTCATATTTAGCTTTGTATCACGGCATTTTTCTGGTAATCCAATGACTTTTTACATGGTTTATTTAGCTTAAGAAGTAGCGGAATTTTCTCAACCTATGAACACTTAATCCTTAAATTTATCACAAAAACTTAAAATAATCAAATTTGGAGACTTTTTCTTTGAGCAGTGTAGTTCATGTGATGGACACAAGATGAAGTGCTCTAAATCAAAAGTACCCACTGACACAAATCAGGAAGTTATTTTAAATAAAACTGAATAAGACTTTTAAAGTTTTAATAGTATCAAATTTATACCAGAGACAACAGCTGATGGTTACAAAGGTTTAAATGATATAATATTATTTGTGGCCATGTCAGAATAATTTAATCAGGGTGGATCAAAGCTGTACACAGTAGATACACAGTGTATCTAAAAATGTATATGGTGTCTAAAACTCTCTGTGAGAGTTCATCACTATTTAATTAAAGATTGATTATGGTTTTAAGGTCTGAAAGTGAATGATGATGCTGCATTATGTACTGTATTTATGAGCATCATTTGGTCGGTTGCCTTGGACCATGCATATGTTAAGAGTTTGATTTGACTGATGTCTAAAGCAGACAAAACCAGACTGACAGTTCAACTGGTGCTACTGGTAATTAAAAGTCTGACTGTTTACCCAAGTAAGAACAGTTGTACGGTAGTTGCTATTACACCCGCGGTGTGGTGTGTGTGTTTTCTTTGATGGGTGTGGATTCTTTCTGAGCACAAGTGTTCAGTGCTGTTTTTCCAGCTGTCATACAATAGCTTTTCCAGCGGATATGGATTTTGTGAAGCTTGTCTCATTCCAGCTGAGACTTCCAGTCATTCTGCGCTGTGCTGGTGAGAAGCTTCAGGCTTTTTTTCTTTCCTTTTTTTTCTTCTTTGCCATGATGAAAAAGAGAAGAAAGTCCAATATTTAAATCCTCACAGTTTATCTCATGTTCAAGCCTCCATCTGCATGTCTCGCAGCCACGTTATAATTCCTTTTTTGCTCTGGCTGCTGCCACAGAGTTGTTCCACTGCTCCTGGCGTCTCTCTCATTCCAACTACACTGCACAACTTACAGCACACAGAGCTGTATGGAAGTCATCTAACATCTGTAATTTGGAGACAAAACATATTGTTCATTTCAGTCGCCAAAACGGCCTCAAGATGTTGCTTTTATGACACGTATTCAGAGTGTCAAACTGGGTGGGAAATCCTGACACGAATGGGCGACTATGTGACAAAGTGCAAAAACATGGGCGTGCAATATGATGTGCTAGTAGCAGCCTGTTTTAACCAGACCAAGATGTAATGTACTTGTAACCCATGCAGAATAGGTTTAACAAGAGCTGTTCCAGAACAGCACAACATACTTACAGATGAACAAATATACATGTATATGTATCTAATTTGAAAAATGATGTGGTGAAGTTTAAATAAACTTTTTATTTTAACTTTGGATGTTTTTGAATGTTCATGAAGAAACCCAAATCTCCCTATTTCACAAAGTTAAATCATTCTCAATGGGAAGGCTGATATGTATCATACAGCTAAAAGGAAAATGAAGGATGAAGTTTAAACGCTTCTGAACGCTTTGATCGTGAGAATGCAGAGCCGAGAAATCTAAAAGCTCAATATAACATAAAAGTTACATGACTTTAAAGGAAATTTAGAGGAGACTAGGTAAACACCACAATTTTCTCTTCAAGACAGCCTCGTGTGAACTTCTTTCTCTCTGCTCATATGTCGAGGGTCGATTCAGTCATGATTCCTCCTTGTTTCTTCATTTAGAGCTGAAAATTACCAATTAAAGTTTTAGTCACTTGAGTGCAGTTTTTTTTTATTGTATTTTTCTGTTTAATTTGTGAACCATACAAAAATATATCAAGATTGTGACATTACACAACCTGAAGGTACCCTTTTCAAGGTAAATGCAATGCTATACATGTACATTTTTAAACTATAAATTAATTTCAACATTAAAGGTGGGGTAAACTATTCTGGAGGAATCCCATGATAAGAGAGCAAACAACGACACACCAAGTAATGTAACTAGCATTAACTGTTGTGGGTTTGCAAACTGTGAGATGCGACACTAGAAACTAAGCTGAATATCCACGGTGGGAGTCATTTAAAGTTACCTGACACATAAATCCTAGCTGTAAAAACAAGTGAGTGTTGTGGGGCTCTGCTTAATCTGTTTGTTTCCCATTAACAGAGCTGGGGCTGCGTACAACCACTGGATTTTATTTCAGGGCACACACAGAGGGGAGAGCTAGTGGACCGTGAGAAAATATTGGCTGAATTTTAAAGAAAAAGAAGTGTATTGGATTGGAATCACATCACCTACAATCACTCACCCCACCTTTAAGTATTCAGCAGTGATGTAGTTTTAATATTAGGTACTCATTTGCTTCTATACACTGGTGTTGTTCTGAGTTAGAATATCACTAGATTGAAACATAAGGTTGTTCTGCATGGGAATGTGGAAAATGTGTTTGAAGATACATTTTTTTTATTACTTTTGTCTAATCAAAACATTTGAGCTAATGACTTTAATCACTTATTAATTACATTGAAAGAAAAATAACATATAATTGACACATGGCACAGAAGACAGACTATTACATGATCTGCTAATCATTTGCTGATTGTTGTCAGCATATGTTTTGCTTTAGTGGAAAATTTCCACATTTTTGCAGTAATCTACAGCACCTCCCAGGTAGGAGTGTCTCAATTGATGTTAGTAGGAATAAGATCATTTTGAAGAAGCACAGATGTGATGAGCAGAATAAGGAAGTTTTTTCTGCTCTTGGGAACTGTGTTTTATTTTCCACATCCTAAGTGAAAGACAGCAGACAATAGTCCCGGTGATATGATACTGTTGAAGCTGCTGCGGGCGAATTTTGCAACAAGGTCAGAAGCAGCAGGGATGCATGTTTTGTCACTTCTTACTCAAGACGAGTCATGTTGTATCACTGCTATCTCATTCAGTCAAGCCGGTGACTCATGTTACATTGTTGGTCAAGCGGTCATGCATAAAACATTTCAGTCAGCTCAATTCAGGCTGAAAGATTTCACAAGAAAATACTGTGTCAGCGTCCACCTGCTCCCTACGTTACTGTGTGATTAACAAGTGATGATTGAGTTTGTTTGTGTAAGAATAAACATTTTAAAAGGGTTTAAGTAATTCAGGGTAATTTTTCAGTACGTCTGAACACGTTTAATGCTTTGTCAGTGTGACGAAGATATTTTAGTCCAGCAGATATCCATGAAGCCAAGAGAGAATCTTTCACAAGCCTCTGTTAACTGTCCTCAAACTTGGAGAAGAAAAGTCACCTTGTTGCCCTCTGCTGGTCACATCCAATCCTGAGAGAAGAGTCCTTACTGCACAGGACAGGACAGAAAAGGACATAACATAAAAGCTAATAATAATTATGTCTACAAAGCTGGATCATATTATCCTCAGTGCCTTTTAAAGGCCTTGTTGGCTGGCAAAATATATATATACCCTACGCCCCCCCGCTCGGCCGATATATATATACTTAGTGTCCGGGAATTAATATAATAATATATATGACACAGCCGGCATACATTATACACGAACATGAGGCATAATAAATAGAAATACACAGCATAATAATAGATACATAAATTAATATCATAAACTATAATCATATAATAATATAACATATAATAAACAAACATAACAATATATATAAAATCAAAAAAACCTAAAATAAAATAATAAAAACACACAAACAAAAAAAACAATAGCCCTATCATCAGTCCTATATATACTACTCTACTACCTATAATAAAAAGCTTCATAAAATTTGTGATTTCTCCAACGCCAACGTGGGAAAAATCAACGTGAGAGACTCTTCCACGTCGCAAATCACCTGCACCCTCAACCTCGCGCGAGCACTAGCATGGAGGTAGCTGCACAATTAAGAGGTGAGAGAAGTCTTCTCAGATCTTTCACTTAAAGTGCTCTAATCAATGTTTTTATATTAACAAGGGATCAAATGACTATGTGTGATGAAAGGTGTCACACATAACAAACCCAGAGAGTATTATTACCAGACTCTGTAGTTCCCCATCAGCTCTGCCGAGCTTTTTGGTGTCTTTCAGCACATTGTTTTGATTTTCAAACCCGAAACTTTACTGTTTGGTTTACACAGTGCATTTTCCACACAGAGCAGTCAGCTGTTTTCATCAAAAACCTTCTACCAACTGTATACTATACCAGGACTAAATGGCAGCAAAGTAAGCAACTAGCTGGTGAACACAGTGGAGCATTCTGCAACTTAAAAGGCGAGTATTACCCTCAGGAGTTGGTGGAGACCAAAAAAATAACTATTTGTTAATTTTAAGGAGAAAAAAAAAAACACACAAAAATGACAACAAGATGATTATATCTTTGGTATGTTAAATCTGAAATTTAAATAAATGGAACAAAAAGTATAATATTCCACTCAGTGAAGTAGAAGTGCAATGTAACATAAAACAGAAATAACCAACTAAGGTATATGTATTGTTTTGTTTATTATTATATGTTTGTTATAAATTATACTCAAATTAAATGTTCCACCACTGTGCAAAAAGCTTTAATATGTCAAGGGGATTAGAAATCATGACAGCACACATTAAACACAGAAAAACTGAGATGACAAAGATTAAGTGTTGGGGGGGGAAAAAAGGTAGTGGGCAACATAATTTGACCCCTTTCTGTTTTTACATTATTTTGTCTATCCCCCGTGCTGTATATGACATTACATTGAATAATTACTGATTGTTCCATTTTCCAGATAAAAACAATCTCCTTTCACTGAGTGCATTTTCATGGCAGCTGCTTGTTGCTGAGACTTTAAGAGGCTTTACTGCAATGAAAGTAACTGTAGGTTGTCATATTATGTTCATCTCATAACATTACACTGGTACCTATTCAAAACAGTCATTCATTTTCATGCAATTAATCATACATGAAAAATTAATTTGCATTTAGCGCTGGGGAAATGAACGTTATTTTTTATTAGTAGTAATCTATCAGCAGGGGCACTAATGGTTGCTTTCTCTGCACACTGGGGTCAGCTTTTACAGGACATAAAACGTTCAAAGTGGGTCAGGCATCCATCAGTACCCATTATTGGATCTAGCCTAGTCCTGAACGCATGCTGGTTTTATTCAAATGTGAAAAGGTTTTCTTTTCTTCAGTCTTCCAAGCATTTTGTAGACAGTACAATGAATAAAAAGAAAGGCAGATGAATATATTATAGGAGGACTCTGGGCCATGTTTGTGGCCTTCATCGGAGGAAACTCTGGGTCTAAGTGGGAGGTTGTAGAAGCTGATCCCCCCCCTGCAGGCATCTCATCCTGTTTACTGCTGCTATGTCTGTCTGTCTTGGCTCAAACCACAACTCTGTAAATAAAAAGATTAACTTCTGTCTCCAAGTGTAACTCCGGTGTCACTGGAAAGGATGATCAGGATTTATGTAAATGCAACAAGGCGTATGTTCTTCTTTTGGCATCATCGCAGACGAAAAAACAAAAGTGTGACATCTTTCACCATCCAGACATCCTTCAGAACTGGTTCAGCGTGAGTCACAGCGACTTCGCTTTGTTTTCATAGGAACCACTAGAGGTCATTATTGCAAAGAGCACCATTAAAACCACCTCTGGCATTCACTCAGTGATAATGTAGTGGAAATGGAAATTAGTTGCTCGAATAGGGATGAAAATGAGTTTGCAGTAGTAATCAGCTCAGCCACATTCCTACATCACAGGGGAGAGTGAGGGTTTGTGTTTGAAGAAGCAGCAAAATGTTTGCTTTTCGTCACCATTTCTTTTTCCCAATATTTTTTTTGTTTTTCTATCATTCACTGCTCGACAGGCAGGTCAGCACTCTCCTCTAAACTCCCCCGGATAACTTAGCAAGAGCATTTCATAAAAGGAGAGGAGGAGAAAAATCTTTCCCTTTTTTTCCCCCCCATTTCCTTGTATGAAGAGCAACGGTAACCATGGCAACCTGGCATTATACAGGACAGAGCTGAGGAGGTTGAAACTGAGCTCAGCTTGGAGATGAGAGTTATCAATCACTTTGGCATCAGCACTGTCACACACACACACACAAACAAACAAACACACACGTTCGCCTGCTCTTTCGTCCTTCACATTACTTCACAGGCCAGGATTCATGACATTTTCCTTTTCATCAGAAAAAAAAAATCCACTTCACTGGGTCCAGTGGATAGATCTGAATGCATAAAGCGCTCATGTTAAAAGGTGAAAAAAAGTGTTTACAGATGCCAGAGCTTTCTAAACCACGGCCAGTACACTAGTTCATTTAGACGGTAAAAGAAA
>NW_023339763.1:15385778-15394188 GCF_004916995.1 Morone saxatilis | reverse complement strand
CGTTTTGTTCTTCTTCTTATGTTTTAGTTTGTTTTACTAAAACAGGATTTTTTGTCTGTGCAATAATTGGAAAACTTGCTGGAGACATTAAGGATCTCTGTGGAGATTTACAGGCTTGCAATAAATTAATAAAATAATGAATCACTACATGAATAAAAAGCCAAAACAAACCAAGAACCTGCAAATGTACTGAGGTCATAACAGGCGGAAAACATTTCATCAGTACGATGGCGGACATTATGATACAAGATGATGTTTTATGAAGATCATGTGATTTGCAGCCACTTGACTAAAAATATTTCCTGTAATTTAATGAAAATTAAATGCTTAACAATGTGTATATATTTGGGATAAGACCGTTCAGCTGATACTGCCACAATATACACATTTTCCCTTTTCTTCAGGCAGATTTTTCAGCATTACATTATCTCAACGAGTTATCTGGCCACATATGAAAGAAAAACTATAAATATAATTTTTTAGAATCAGCATGTGTTCTTTAAATGTGTGACTGGTGATTTGTTTTAAGTTTGTGAAAGGCTTCAGCTCCTGTTCAGGTGCCGTCAGCTGAATCTTTAAGAGTGTAGGAAACCTGGAGGGACATAGAGCTGGAGCTGTAGTTAACCCAGTGAGGTTAAATTGTTCTCCCAGAGCGGCTGTACTGTTCCACTTCTCCACTCTACTCAGCAGGTCCGGAGGAAGTGGCTCCTAATGCACTTTATTAAATCATATGTTCTTTGTTGCCTTACAGATTAAAGCTCTCTGTGTGCAAACTGCATAGTTCAGCCTGCCCCCCTCCCATTTATATTCCTTACCAGCTTTTTCCTGTTCATTGTCAAGGGAGCACTGGAGCATATCCCAGCATGCATTGGATTGAAGGTAGGGAGACACCTTGGACAGCCTTCCAGTCTATCACAGAGTCTCCAATCCAGATTGAGCTACAGGAGGAAACTTCAAAAACTGAACATCAGTCCTTCTTCATCAGCAACAATGCAACAATATGAACATGTGGTAGAAATACAAGATGCAGAGAGGTAGTTTTGTCTTGTGTCATGTCTTGTATTTAGGCCAGTTGCAGGATAACAGATTTAACATGGCAGTTTTCTGCCCAATACAGGTTTGGGAGCTTTAATCCGGCACAGTATGGAAATACACTATTTGTACACAGAAACCCTTTGGATATCAGATACAACTCAGGCATAAACCAAAATCTAGGACTGATACATGGCCAGATGTCAAGCAAAACAAATCCCAATTACCCCTCCCACCTCTGCAATGATAAACACACACACACACACACACACACAAAAACACAGCAGCCGGGGCAGGAACAAGCGCTGGAACAAGAGATGAATCAGGGACAGATTATTCAGGACACAGTCACAGGGGAGAGAGAGCTCCAGAGGAGAGCAAGGACTTGACCTTTTCTGAATATTCATGATGAGAGAGATGTAAACCTTTTCTGAGACCTAAAACCTTTGTGGAACCCAATAACAGAAGGCAGCTTGTAATTCAGGGCAAAAATAAATATATCTAGCAGGAGTAACATCAGGATATGTTGGCGGTCTGCCAGCCAGGAGGATCAATAGCCATTAACACCATCATGCATGCAGTCAGAGGACAGCAGGGGTCTGTGGCTCTGCAGAGTATTTCATCATGATGGGAGATGGATTGGAGCTTTAGTTACAGTTAGAACATCCCCTCTCCTCGCTGCTGAGAGCGATGCTTTCTGACTGACAATGTCATCAGTGTGCTGTGTATGTAAACACATCCAGCAGCCTGGAGAATCTAGGTCATTTTCTGGCTGGGATGAGATGAGAGGAGGAGCCGTCTGGAGGCACACCAAGCCACAAACGTGTGCTGCGTTCATGTGTCAAGAGTCAGGCCGTAATCCACATGCACCTCTTTTATCTGCTTCATGAATCAAGTGAACGTGCCTCCAGTGGTGATGAAATCTGCTGAGAAACACAGGTAGTGAAGCGGAGAGGAGGAGGAGGAGGAGGACGAGGAGGAGGAGGAGGAAGAGGAGGAGGAGGAGTGGTGAACGCATGTAATCTCTTGCACCAGTTCTCTTTGCTTTAGCACTGAGGACACATTGTTCATTAAAAATCCAAGCCTTCAGTCTTCCGGATACACAAAGCTCTGCGTCGCAATATTGACACTGGCTCGCATAAACACCATGAACCAATGCAACCATGTGGCACGAATCATACACTGGCTCTGGAACATCATGTGCTACATATACAGAGATATGCTGAGAGAGATTTTTTATTGTGTCATTTCCAATCTGTCCTTAAAAGGGGTCTGCATAGTAAAAAAAAAAGGGTTTTACAGGGGCATTAAACTGTCAGTGCATGTAACTGAATGTCTTCTCTCGAATCCATTTAAAAATCAATGAATTCTTTAAAATGTGTCTCAAACTCAGGCGAGGCTGTCCTTAAGCACAGCAGTAGGCTACTTTGAGCTAAATGCTAACACCAGCAGGGTAATATTCTCATAATAATAATGCTATGCTGATGTTTGGCAGTAGCTTGAAAGGTTTTATCAAATTCACCATCTTAGTTTAGCCTGTTAGCATTTTAACAGATGCTAATTAACACAAAACAACATAACAACCTACAGTCGAGGCCAACAGGAGTGATTTTTACAGGTATTTGACGATATAACAAAGTACTGGAGAACAAATTCTAAATTGGTGCTAGATGAAAAGTCATCAAAGGTCGTGTAATTCATTCCAATGAAATTTTCGACCAGAGTTCATGACAAACCATCCAATAGCTGTCAGGATGTGTCAGTAAAAAAACAAAAATATCAATCTCATAGTGGCACTAGTCAAAGGATCAACTAAGTCACAAGGATTCCTCCTCTGGGAACATGAATGTCTGTGCAAACTTAAATGGCAGTCCATCCATTCCTAGAGCCAGGCTGCCATCATGGCTAAATATCCAATATTCCAATAAAGCAGTCCTGCATTGATTTGCAAATATACTGACAATTGCCGCATACATTCAGAGATATTAAAGGTGGCGTCAGTCATTCTGGACAAAGATAGTTGATCATT
This sequence comes from Morone saxatilis, assembly GCF_004916995.1. Classification (NCBI taxonomy): domain Eukaryota; kingdom Metazoa; phylum Chordata; class Actinopteri; family Moronidae; genus Morone; species Morone saxatilis. Next base: position 15,391,127 of record NW_023339763.1, on the reverse strand, counting down.
GAATCTCCCCGGGAGCATGAATGCCTATTGCGTGACTCTCTCCGAGCCATTTGGTTGTTTCTCCATTTACCAAAACTATAATAAGTGTCGGTACTTCTGAAAATCTCTGAGAGCTGGCTAATTTACATCGTCTCATGACATATAGTGTCACATCTGTGAGCCTTAATGAGGCATTTTATTGAGCAACGGCTCAAGGAGAATACTTTTTTTTTATTGAAGAATTAGAGTCTCAGTCTTTCAGAGTCGTTGAAGCAAAATGGTCACCCTTTCCCCAATAAATTACACAGAGGCAACATATTTTCAGTCCTTTAATAGCTTAACTGGAGCTGCTCTCTATCACCTTCTCATTGTAATAGTCCATAGGGTCATGTGGGTGTGGGTTCGAGAGGTAATTTTTCTACAGCATCACTTCATCTACCCTTTTGACTCTTCCTCATGCCTTCAGATCCAGGTGATAAGAGATGGTTAACAGTGGATGATTTATTTCCAGTACAATGTGCGACATAGCACTGAATTCCTCCACTTTCACCTTCTTCTGTCATGAATGCTTTTGCCAACAGCTGAGCCAGTTAGAGTTTCTCGCTTATGTTTATTCAGTGACTTTCCATTAAAGGGTTCATAGCAGCCTATTTTTAAATTTGTAAGAATGATGCAAAAAAGGTTCCATCAGAAGGACTTAACACCGAGCTGCTGCACAAAATAGAGCTTTTGAAATGTCACAAAAAAGGTATTAACATAGCACTTCTAAAAACAACATGACAAAGCATCATAAATACAAACTAAAAGAAACGATGTCGCTGTTGTGTATGACAACATGTAAATGTTACAAATTTGGCCAAGAAAAAAGGAAATATAACGCACAGGAGTTTCAAGAGCAAAAATGTAATCACTAAAAAAGGCACCAAAACTAAATCTCCTGGTCATAAATTTAAAATGACCTGTTATAATGGCAGTCCTACAGCTGAGATGTTGTTACTCTGAACAACACAGGCATTAAAAAAAATCTGAAATCACAGGCTCCACTGCAGCAGTGTCTCATTAGTGGGATATAATGAGAATATAATGAGGATTTAAAGCTCCAGACCAAACTCACCTGATGGTTACACAAACCTTTTGTTCCTGGTAACAGCATGAAGCAGACGTCTCGGACACCATATGCTGCTATTAAGGCTTTAATCGTCCAGGAGCAGGTGGGCAGATTGTGGGTGACATTACCGTCTGTCTCGATGGCAGGAGGAGAGGCGACAGCGATGGTAGCTCTGGTTTACAGTTGACACTAGTCAGCTGCATAATGTTCACAGGGAGGTAGTTCAGCACATGGACCGAGCCTCTGACCACTGAGGAGGAAAGTATCTCACCACACAATGTAGAGATTGAAACACACCGAATGATGCTGGTTACAATTTACAATTTTATAACCCTTCCATTAGATAGATAGACATCAGATAAAGGCAACAATGATATCTGACCCAGACATTATTTACTTACCTGACAGTAATTAGTTCATTTTAACAATTTATATCAAAAAGACTTGATCATAGCCAGATTAACAATTTAACTCCTCACTGTTTACATCCATCCATCTCTTAATAACAGGTAAACACACTGACCATTTGTACAAACACTGCAGCTCATTCATTCTCTCACAGTCAGAGAGCTTAAATCAAATCATCAAAAGTAAACCAAAACCAACCAGTCAACTATCCATCATAAAGAAAAATATAATATAAGAACACATTCTATTCTTTGAAAAGAGTCAACACGGTGAACCATAAATTATAGTCTTAAGGATTGGCTGCCTCTGCTGAAGTCAGTAATGACGACAACATTTTAATTACTTTCAAAATCGTCTTTATTAAATTTAGAAAACACCATTTTGTTAACAGTTTCATAGCAATAGCAGGAAAGGACTGAAACTGTAAGAGAGAGAGAGAGAGACGTAGATGGGGCCTGGGCCAACCCCTGAGTTAAAAACCGGCTGTGTTTTGGAGCTCATACGTCCCTACGCGTCTTCTCTCTGGGGTCACCTGCATCTAACCTGGCATAGACTAGAAGAGAGAGTCAATGTGGGAGTCAACAACATCTCAAGGTAGAACGCCTAAAGAAACCAGACATAAGAAAAACTTTGTAGACATCAGGTAGAAAAGTTGATTTGCAAAGTCACTTTTCAAGTCAAGGTATTTCCTGCCAAAATATACCGAGTATGCAACATTAACATGTAATTAGGTTGCCAAACCGTATCGGTATGTAGGTTTAATCACTTAGGGAGTGGTTTCTGCACAGCTTTAGGGGAGGTGGGCTTTTGGGGGGGGTTACTTAGGGATGCAGTACAGATGTTGTCCAAAGAGGAAGTGCAAACAATGTCTATAAGGAGTGTTTGTTGAGGGGGGTTAGGTGGGCGAGGGGTTACGGGGGTATGAGCAAGGGCTCCCCCCCCCTTTACTCATCAAGGTGCTGAGAGTGGCGACTCTCTGGAGGGTGAGCCCGAGAGATCCTCTGGGGGAAAAACTGTGAGTGTGCAGGCTCGGATCCCGCCCAGCGACTCGGGTAAGTCAAACACTTTGTGCCATTCGTCTTTCTCTGGGTCGTACTTCTGTACTATTTCCACCATGCAGCGATTGTTCCACGAGTAGCCACCCACCACATAGATCTTATTCTCAAACACGGCCACGCCCACGTCGCTCTGGCCCCGCAACATGGCAGCGATAGGTGTCCACAAGTCGAGGGCGGGGGAGTAGTATTCGCAGCTCAGCACGTCGTCGTAGTCGCTGGTGCCCCGGAAGTGATTTCCCCCGATAACGTAAAGCCGGTCGCCCACAGTGCACATGCAGTGGAGGCCGCGCACTGTCGTCATAGGTGCTTTCTGAGTCCATTTATCCGCATCTGGGTCGAAGCACATCAATTCCTTCTGAAAAGTGTCATGAGTGATTCCCCCTGCAGCAAGAGGAAAAAGAGAGAGCAAATTAGCCTCGTCACACATCATTTGGGGGAGGAAAACAGCTTTGTAGGCTTGTCAATCAGACCGATCTGTGACTCATTCGCCCATGTCAACCTACATTTTCATTTATCTAGGCCACGACCAGCCATAACACTGGAAAGGCTGGAAGTCACATTTGCTTCAGTGGCGTTACGAAGAACGAGAATCGGGATAAAGGCTGTACATCTCTCCTCATCTCACCTTTCCCCGCTCCCCTTTTCTCAAACCTCAACTCGAACTCGACAACCAGCACACAGGGTAAAACGTAAATTGTACAAACTAGTGACATCGATATTTGTTCAGCCTCTTTTCTGCACAACGCTGACAACGAGCACTCAGTACAAAGAGGAACAACATTACAAAACATTCATGCGCATACGCACAAACAGACTGTAGACGACGGGACACAAAAAGCTGAGGGAAAGTGGGGAGGAAAAAAAAAACAAAAAAAAAAAAACAGGACATGTCTACAGGGAAGGCTTAAAATAAAGAGGAACACAATCCCAGCATGCATTTGGGTAGAAGCCAGCCCACCCCTCCCCCCAAGGCAGAGTGACTAGGAGCTAATGCAGTGAAGATTTGCAGAGCATGCCGAATAGAGGCAGAATCCCTCTTTTGCTGCTGCCCAGTGATCGTGTGCTCGGTGTATTGTTGAGGCCTAAGCTGTCTATTCAGCTGCCATGACTCAGATCTGTGATGCTGCACCTCCTTAACTGATCAAATCCAAAGATAGCCTGACTATCCATTTTCTTTATCCAAGTAGTCCACGGGGCAAGTCTGCTATTAAAATCCTGACAAGGGAACAGTGGTGGAGTCGACGTAAGGTCCTTCTAATTCCTCTCAAGAGGCCCTGCTGCTATTCTGATTCAATTCAAGGGCTTTGGCCTTTTCCCGGATACAATGATGTCTGATCAGTATCCCGGTATCCTAATGTCTAATCAGTGCCATTAGTGAGACACTAAGAGGAGCAAATCTCAGAGAGACGGGCTAAAAGCTTTTGCCCTTCCACAGACAGCACAGGACAAATTGGGGTATCGTTTGTATTGTCTGCTACATATGCCACATAAAAAACATTCAGCATTGTAGATATAAAACAGAGTCCCCTTGTAAAACCAGTGACCTGCTGGGTTGGTTAAATTAGTGCCGGCACAAGAGGGACCTAAAGAAAAGATGGCGAATAGATAAAGAGGTGAGGCAGGAAAAGGGGGCTCAGCATATTCCAAAAATAGCCCGTAATGATAAAGAGGGTCCGGATATGAGCTCCGGTACAAATAACAACCTGTGCTTGTTCAGTCGAATCCCTCAAGGATGCACATTGAGACACAACCAAGCTTAAGTGTGAACTGATCATTTTTTCTATAAGATGGCTCAGAACTTATGAGTCAACAGTGAGTCCTGTATTGATTAGAAATGCCACTAAAAATTCCTGGGTTTCTCTTTTTACTTCCAGCTCAAAACTATACTTTTTATTTATGGTCCCCATTCAGGTAAGATATATTCAGTAACTTGCATTTCTCCACTGACCACAGGCACACTCTTGAAGTCATAAGGTCAGATTCCTGCAGGGACTGATTGAAATGTCAAAAGGTTGTAAAATTAATCTGAGATCTTACAATCAAACACATTTCAGTTGTTTCTAAAATCACGCATTTACTACTCCCTACACAATAATTTACCCTCTATACTATAATTTACTCTCTATACTGAGCAGCAAATTTAAATTTCATGCACTTAATGAATCATCGTCATTTCTGGATGAATGTTGAATCACACAACGGTAATTTTCACATCTATTAAATTGAACACACTGCATAGTGGGATTGTATCTCAACACTAGATTTTTCATTCCAGTGATCAAATGGGGAGAATGCTTGCAGGTATTACAGATCACCACCCTTTTCTGCATAAAACAATCCAATTAAGAACCACTGCGATGTGGCCATTTCAGCTAAAAATCAAACGCTGACCTTAACAAACCAGCTTTCTTGCGAATACATTTCAAGCTTCCACACCAAGTTGGCTTCTAAGACAGCCCTTACTTGGGTTGTGGATCAACCTCAACACTAATGTAATTCTCTGCAAATCATTTGTAACTTTAAACCTAAGTTATGAAGCTTACGCAGCACATGGCCTGGAGGAAAATTCAGGGCGAAAAAACAAAAAACCCTCCCATGAGAACGTTCACATACCAGTCACATTTATCAACTCTACGTGTACCTTCTACCAAAGATCCAACCACAGCTAGTCACATATGTATAATGATGATAATGAAAAGTTTAAAAAGAAAAAAAGAATATGGTGTATGATGTCACTATATATATATATATAGATATTTTTTTTTTTTTTTTTCATGCAGTCAGAACAGTGGGATC
>NW_023339763.1:15347216-15385678 GCF_004916995.1 Morone saxatilis | reverse complement strand
ATGGCGTGGTCATTGTTAGTGAATTTGTTAAAAAGGGAAACATGTTTGTAAATGTAATATTTGTCCAACAGATACAGTAACTTTTATATTCTAAAGTCAGCATCTAAAATGACGATCATATTTTTGTAAATGAGGAATGAATGAGAAGTGGCTTCAGTCTCCTTTTTATAGAAGGAACACAAAAGGGAACTTCCCACCTCAAATGGTTGCATGATCTTCAGTAACGGAATAAGGAACTAGCAGCTCAATATCCACACAGTAATGTCATTATATCAAAGCTCTATAGCAGTTGTTCATTTTAATATGTTAGGTTTTTTTGTTTTAGTTGGTTTTGTATTTGCATTTCTGCTTTTTTTATTTTTTTTTATTTTCATTTGCTAAAGCCTCCCAGTTTGCGCGTACAGTATGTGACTAGTGCCAAGATATTAATGTTGTTAATGTTAATATATGTTAATTCACCAAGACTGTAGAGACTAAGCCTATCCCCCAATACCAATACACTTTAAACCTCTTGCAAATTGGTTGAAATTCTGACTTTGGTAATTTGTTGTTCTTTTGTGATCCCAGATTTTACTTGATCAAGCTCGGACTGCTTTGACACTAAATACCGTACATGTGTTTAGAAATAACTTGGTCGTGTGACTGTTGTTCAGCTGTGACATTGAGGGTACGGATTACCAACTGTAGGAAAAAATCTGCACTATTGGAAATATCCAGTGATCTCCTTTTTTCAGGTTTCTGAACACTGTTTATGTTCATGCGTTGTAGAACGATGACAGTACCCACGGCCAGGAGGGATTAACACAGGCTCTTCAGTGTTACACCTCCTACACAGGCTTCAGTCCTCTAGTTTGCTCCATCCTTCCCAATTTCCCTTCCACCCCTCCCTCACCCCTTCCTTTGTAGAACCGCTGTGGATTAGTCACACTGAGAAACTAGGGCTCATCTCCATAACGCAGGATTTGTTTTCAATCCTGTGAAGTGAACACGTATTGACGTGACACCTCAAGAGCAAGCAGTAACTGCCCAAAGGCCCGATCTCAGCGTCCAGCCTCTGGTGGAGCACTGAACCCTCACCAGACTTTAACTAACTTCACCTGCGTGCTCAGATAAATCAAGTGTTTGAGGAATCATTTGTTCAAAAGATACAAACCCAGCATCAGCATACTGTTAGAAATCTTATTACTGACTCACTAAAAACTCTCAAAAACCTCAGTGTGATCCCACCAACCTGCAGCAAACTAATGAGTGTGTCAATCACAAAAAAAAACATGAACAAAAACACACACAGACAGTTCTCTCAGTGACTCATGGCGCTGTACGAGACATGCAGTGGAGTCGGGGAAAAGGTGTCAGATGAGGTAAACCCAGAATACATTTTATGGCCTTGAATGTTATAAGATGTATTGAGCCATTAAATGCTTGGGAAGGAAGAGAAAAAACGATCTATTTAGAAATCACAATGCACAGAAATTCACTTCAATTATGACTGCAAGACATAAAATCTATTTTTAAACCTCAATACACATTCACAAAACATTACATTACATTACATTACACATATCCCTCTGTATTTGGACTGGTTACAAACTAACTTACTTAAGTTCCCCGGAGTCACTTACCTGAAATATACATATAACCGCCATACACCGTCCCAGCATGGCCATAATGTGGCTCATTCATTTTGGCAACATATGTCCATTCATTTGTCCTTGGGTTGTAGCACTCCACAGTAGCTTGAAGAAAAAGATGAAGAAGAAAAAAAGAAGAAGAACGTATTAGTAGAAAGTAGGTCAAGACACAACTAAGGAGGACAAACAGCAGCAAATGAGGCCTTCGAGGGTCTCAGCGTGGGAGCCAAAACACAGATTTAAATACAGAGTACACATCCCCACAGTCCCACCAGCACTGACTGCACAGGAAATAGGGAGATTGTAGGATCCTTTATTGTAAGGCCCCTCAGGATGGTTCTACAAAATCTGTGAGAAAGAGGAACTGTGACTCTGGGATTCACGAGAGATGCTCATAGGTGAGCGATTGGTGAGCAGATTGGTGGTCCAGAGCAAGTTGGATAACCCGCAGGAGTGATGTAGACTTAGGAGTCTTCACCTCAAAGAGCCTTGAAGAAGTGTTAGAATTAAAAAGTGTGCTTTGTAGCCTTTGTATCAAACACCATCGTCAAACATAAGGAGGAGTGTACATTTTACCAGAGCATTATGGGCCATAGATACGTTGTCTTTCCAGCTGAGGGAAGACTCCTCTCCATGCAAAAGATACTGTATTTTTGCATGTCACAAAGCAGAGTGGAGATATTAGACAAAAAAAATCTTGCAGCTATTGGAAAAGTAGTTGGTGAACTGATTTACGGTGGCCAGAGACAATAAGTCGCCTCAGCTGAAGACCATGAATAAAACTTTGCACTTTTTAAAAAGGTCTAAAGGTAAACTTTAAAATAAAGTTCATACTGGTTCTGAAATACGGCAGTAAGCCTTGAGCCTTCCCTGGGCCGGCTGGGGAAATCTCAGTGGGGAAAATAAATACCTTACTCTGCTTGCTCAACAGCCATCATCAAAGTGACCTTGAGCAGTGCAAAAAAAAAAAAAAAAAAAAAGAATCCTGCAGCCACTCAGTGGAAGTAGTGCAATCTCATTAGAAAACAATGGATGTACTGAGCAGAAGTAAAACACATTTAAACTGAATACAGAGCAGGGCCATCTATATTCAAAATCTTTTAATAAATAAAGATAAACTGACTTGTGTGTATGTATGAACTCTGAATGCTGATTTACCAACATAAACCAAAGGCCGATATCTTCACTAATTTTACTTATGGGTACACTAATTTAAATAGAAAGATCTGATTTTCCTATGATCACCTGAAAAGGTCACATTCCTATTTAGCATGATTTTCTCTCCCTGCAGGTTGTTCACTGAAATGTAATAGAGCTGCAAATGTGACATCTGGTAATAATTACTATGCAGCATACTGCTCTGACCTAGAGCATGGAGGTCGAGACCCTGTGATGGGATTGATAGATACTGTAAATGGTTTGTGGAGTGTGATTGACCGCAATAATCTCAGATTATTAACAGGAAATGAAAGAAGAATAACATCCAACTCTTTTGCTTTAGATTTTGCTTTGTTTGAAAGGACTGCAAGCCAAAACACACTGAAGACTACTGACTTGGAGGCCTTACATTTTCTGTAAATCTTTCTTCAGTGGAGCAGGTCCTAAAAAGAGCCTATTTAAGCCTAGAAGATCATTAAAAGCAAGTTTATATATTCTGAAATGCAGCTTTTCTTTTACATTAAAATATCTTTCCACTACTGTGCAGACAAATATAATTTACAAAATCAACAATCTTGAATAACTGTCAAATGTTTGTGACACTGAAAATGGTTTTTTAAAGTTAAAGTATGCATCAACAACCCCCGCCTACAAATCTTAAGATATCATAATGAGGAATGGCATCTTAAAAATGGGACCCGTCGTTCAGTCACATCAGTTTTCTCCAAAATATATTTTTGTCATGAACGAAACCAAGCCTACTGGCCATGGAGTCTGCCTACGTAACCAAAAAGAAAAACGACAAAAAAAAAAAAGAAGAAAAAAGCAAAGTGCACAAGATTGAAAGCTTCCTCCTGTAAATATCCATCTTGACGTCGTTATGCTTTTCTTTTATAATCTGGGCATTTTAGACAAACAACAAAATCACACCCATATGACCTACCCAGAGTAAACAGATATAATGCCAGGGCTGGGCACATCAAGGCCAAACCAAATGCAGTGAAAGGGCAGTGGAACGTAAAGTGAAAAAGACAGTTGTGTAGACGGGCAGTGAACCAGGGCCGTGTTCTTTGGTCTAATTATAACCCAGCAGAGAAGACTGCTCACACAGTGGCCTCCATCTCTGTCCGCTGCAGTTAGCTGAATTTAAGTACTGGGTGGCACCTCTCTGTGGTCCACAGTTACGGCTGCAGAGATTCCACATTGGTTACTCAGCATCAACAACCAAACTACAATCAACAGATATAAATATATCAGTCCATTCAAGTGTTTCTACCAGCAGGGTGAACAGTCAGTCCAAATGTCCATGTACTGGCTAAAAATGAGCCGGTACGACACCTTTATAGTCGCTGACAAAATGTACACAACCTTTCACTTAATCCCCTCTGCTAGTGCAGTTCCTGTCCCAGCTTCAGCTGTGTCTCAGTAAAGTCTTCAGCTCAACATGAACACTTAAGGGTGTAGGCTGTGACTTTATTGTATTAGATTGTACTATATTATAAAGTGAAAAAATATATAACATTTAAATATAACAACCAAATACAGCCTCAAAAATGATGAAATCACACAACATGTTGAAATGCTTCTACACTGATTTACATTAGACTGTGAAGGTGTTCATAATAATGTGCACATCTTAAAAATCTATTAAATTAAACAGAGATTAACACATGTGACATGTTGAAACAGCAAATGATGTGTAGGCACAACACTTGATTACCAGCATTAGTATGCTTAAAGCCTTAATAAACTGCACATTCTTTCTCCTACTGCTCCTTGATATTTAAGTGTATAATCTCATACAAAATTAATTAAAGGCTTCTGTTGTTGCTTAAAAGGAAAGATAAAACAAACAAGCAGGAAAATAAACTCACCGAGCTCCCCGGCGGCGTTCCTTCCACCAACAGCGTAGAGGTGTCCCTTGAGCGCACTGAGGTGGAAGAAGGTACGTTTCTCATTAAGGCACGCCACCTGCATCCACTTGTTGTAGCGAGGGTCATACCGGAACACGGTGTCCACTGCCGTCTTGCCTTTGGTGTCGTAGTTGCTTTGGCCACCCACCACGTAGAGAAAGTTGCCGATGACTGCAATGCCGTGTTGGTAGCGGGGTGCATCCATGGGTGCCAGTGCCTTCCACTCATGAGCCTTCTCATCAAAAAGACGCAGCTCTTTACTCACAACTAGCTGCTGACGCAGAACACCACCCAGGGTGACCAGGTGGGCACTGTCTGAGCGGATGGCTGTCCGTTCTGACTGCATAACTGGCTGCATGTAGGGCATCATTTGGTAGTTGCTAGCCTCCAGGAGAAGGTTGACACACGTGTTGTCCGTGCGCATAAAGTCCACTGTCTGCACGTGATTGATGAGCTCTTGTGGGTTCATTAGGGGAAAACGGATGTTCTTCATGAGCTTTGGGGCATAGTCCATACGACCGTCTTCATAGCGTAGCCAGCGGCAAGCAGCCTTGAACAGGTCCAACTCAGTGCAGTGTTTCAAGCTGTTGCTGGACAGTACAAAAGCCAACCTTTCAAATGGTAGCTTGACAAACTCTCCCGTGCCCAGCAGCGAAGGGAAGTTCTTCAGGATGAAATTGTTGACATATTTGTCCACCTCTGTGAGGTTATACGTGTTGGCAATGCGCCCCACCTCTACACAGTTGTCAAGAGAAACCTGCAGGGAAGAAGAAATCAAAATCTTGGAAAGCTTGAACTAAGACTGACAACACATCTGAGGACATGGATGACTGAATCTTTCCAACTTGTATAGAGAAACTCGCCTCCTCAGACACAGTGATTTCTAATTATAAAATATCAGTGATTTCGCATTGAAGGATGCTGCAATCAGAGGCAAATTAACAAATAGTCTACACCTCTAACACAGAACATAAGTGGCGTACAAGAGCACTTGCTGCTTTTCTCGGTTTTATTTCAATATGTAACTTAACACCTTTCAATTTTTAAACTGTGGGCAAAATACACAGCAATTATATAAAATAGCAATTTTAAGATGTCAATAAGGGCTGGAGAAATTATTCATAAAAGAAAATAATTCTACACAATTTAGTTTGTTACATTTTAGCATCATATTTAAAACTAAAAACAAGTAAAAACCTTCTCAAACCTTTCTACATACAAATGAAATCTTCATACAGACTGACTGCTGCTGTTTTTTCTTTAAAATGTTAACTGTTGCTCTTCTCACCAAGCAGGTTTATCATGTTTTCAGATTTTCATAGCACTGAGTTCAAATTATTATATATATAAAAAAAATTATTTCTTCTGACTTCTTCTCAATTTCTACTAACAGAAAAACAGCAACCAACAAATGTTTTATGTACGTACTTGCCTCCTCTTCTAACTTGGCAGGAATATTAAGAGCAGTTTAAAGCCAAAAGATTTGGGGAAAGACTGATTAGAATTAAACAGAGCATTTATTTAAAATTATATCCAGTTACTTTATCCAGTCACCTTAAACATGTTAAACAGCAAATGTACAACTAGTGAAGACTAGAGGGAAGCTGTATAGTGTAGAGTTATGGGCAACTTTGGGTCTGCTTACTTACCCCAGATATAAGAAAAACCTTGCAGAAGTCCAGCACAGGGAGAATTTGTAAGAAGCTGGCTGCCTCAAGTGTGTCTTGCAGATTCTCCATGTTGAGTGACAACTTGGCTGTGTAGATAAAGTCAATGATTTTCTTCAGGCCTATTCGATTGACTCCGTGAAGCTTGATGCACATTAAATCCTGTTCTTTCATTCCACCTGCATCAGGAGAGAGGAGATGCTTACACTTGGTTCAGCTGATACATAATCTTATTTGACTGACAGACCTGAGAGTAGCCACATTTATTTGATTTTTGAAAAGAATTTGAAGAATAAAGCTTACATAACTCAACAAATTCTATTACGCAGAAATATTAAAAACAAAACAAAATATCAAAAATACAAAACATGCATTATTTAATTTGTCTTATTGTGTGTCAATGAAATGTTTTCAGTGTTAAAAGGACTTGAATGTGTTAGGCAGAATCCCATTGCTCAGCATCTATGCTCACACAGCTCCCTTATCACTAATGAGCTATCCCTCACTCTAAGTCCAGTTTCCCCTCACTCCTACTTTAACAAGCTCCTCTTCTGTTCTCATTGCAGAACCTTCTTCATCTTAATCATATACTTTAAATGTCAAATCTTCAAATTTACATCCACTAGTGATACAGTATGAGACCCAAAATAACCCCGCCAACTGTTCTAACATCTAAATTCCTTTCTCTGCTCCTTATGTGCTATGTAATGCAAAGAAATTACCTCTAGTCATGAAAAATAACACCTTAATTGAAGTAGACTACAGCTTCATACAAGGTCCGATCAAAGCAGTAAGGTCACTTTTACTTAAAACATCTGTTACCAATTTTCCTTGAGTTTAACTTACAAACCTGATGCATTACAAATGCATTTTCAGTTTTATTACCTTTTTGCATCCTAAAATGTTTGCCATGTTTAAAAATGAGCTACAAGGTCCTTCAACCTCTGCATACAGTGCGCCAACAAGATCAAAGGGGCCAACTAGTCACATTTATAATCATAAGTACTAATGACCATGTACATGAATGCATAACAATGACCAGATTGGTTTTATAACATGGAAATCTTTATGCATATACATTACTGGAGGGACATGGGCCCAAGGTCAATTTGAGTCATTTCTCAGGAGACAAAATGACAGTGACATGACTGCGATTGTGTTAAAGCATTAAAAGTTCATGAATAAAAAATGTTTTATTAGAGAATACAGTGCGGGAGGGAAGAAGATATAAAGCAATCAATGCAATACAAAAAAAGGAACATCAGTGTAGCTGGTACCAGTGAAACGGCAACCCACAGATGAGCAGATGTTCTGGTCATGCTTTGCAGACTCACCTGTGAACATGGCTTTGAAATAGTCGGAGGAGGAGGCCATCATGGCGCGGTGTACAGGGAAAGCTTCATCACCGTCCCCAGCCACCAGTGTGACGTCACATAGTAAACCTTCTATCCTCAGCTGGTCAAATCCCTAACAGGAGAAGAGAAAGGTGGAAGATGCATGTTACTGAGCCAAGCTGAGAGAAGTAGACCTCTGCAGAGTCCAGACCAGGCTCAGTTGAACTGTATTTCCTGTCTAATCACAAACTTGAACTTCAATGTTTCAGTAAAGATCAGTCAAAATAGTGTTTGGCCACAGCCCGCCAGATGTGAGCTCATGGACACAAAATGGTGTACGACAGTCCTCTGGTCTACTTGGCCTGTCTGACTGATTAGGGCCTACTTGTTTTTTTCACTGTCTGGCAAGTAACAGAATTAAATGTTTGGAGCTACAGCTACAGTACATTGGCCCTTTGTAGGCATAGCAACATAATATGGATTTGTACAGCATGGAGGCATTGCCTGCAGTGTATCAGACTCTGGCTACACAGATTGATTCACTTCTTTTTTAATCTCTTCTGGGAAATTGTTGATATTTAAAAACAAATAATCCTATAATCCCCCCCAAAAACAGAATGTACTCACAACATATTTTTCTTACATGTCTTCACTTACTTCATTTACTACCACACTGTAAGCTTTTTGCATTAGATGGGGAAATGGATCAAATGCATCCTTTGTCTCTGCCTCTTCATTTGCCATGGCTAACGGTCATAAAAGGTAGCCTCAATGGCACCCAAGCAAGAAAACATGCTATTAACATACTACTATAACATAGTAAACTCCTGTAATATTCAACGGGTATGATTTGGGTAGACTGCTTTCAAAAACACCACTAACTGAGACTAAGACTGAGTGAGTCCACTAACTAACTGTGGCTAAAGGGTGTAAGATCAGATGGCATAGAAAGATCATTATCATTCCCCTTACTGTGCTCTGACACCAAAAGATTAATGTGCAGCAAAAGCAGCCAACAGCCATTTGTTTTAAATGAGGGCTGGTGACGAAGGGCAGCCATTGCTGTGGCAGCAGCAAACAGCGCGATGCCAACACCAACCGCTACAGCTTTAGGTAACTTAATGCAAATTGGTGGTGACGTGCTAAAGCAGCCACTGAGAGCACACTGGAAATGTATGCTGTAATACAGTATCTTGCTTCTCCTTAACGGTGGCATTTTGATGGATTATTTAGTTCTCTGCTACATGGGAGCTGTTTTCTTGTTCTTTTTGTTGCTAAAAATAGAAAGATATAAAGAAGATATAATGTGTGGCTACACTTCCATGAGAGGGTGGTTTGTGTTCTTCAGTATCAATATGATGCTGTGTGCGTTAACTGTTAGGTGACTGCTTATAATGCATACATGTTTGGGTGGAAAGTAAGTCGCTTCAAGTACTTATTAAATTCTGTTAGTAACAGCTTTTTTGTTACATTCTTGGGGATAATTTCATAATATTCTTGTTGTTCTCAGTCTTCATATCATATCAAATTACACAGAAACCAAATCCCAAATTATTCTGATTAATCATTGCAATATTATACAAGTTGTTAAATTGTATCCTAGAATTCCCGCTATGAGCTCTTTGACGTAGATTGGATTTTGCAATGTGGAGGGTTTTTAAACTGCAGAGACATTTTCCGGTTTGTAGTCTTGTAGTAGGCATAGATTAACTTGGATAGAGCTTTATCCAATTTAAAAAATTAGAATACATCTGAATAACTGTCTTGCTCTATAAATCAGCACTATTTCATGGATAAATCATATCTGGGTTTTTTATATTTTTATTTTATTGTATCACTACTATGTGTAGTTATGATCAATTTATATTATTAGTCAAATGTATTCTTCTAATTATGTCACAGATCATAACTCAAAAAGTCACACACACACTTTCCCGACGGTACTGGTTCCTTCCAAAAGTTGCAGGATGAAATCAGTTCGTAACAGCATGCACGCACGTAGCGCTGAGCACTCTGCTGTGCATCAACGCTGGAGGAGATGTAGGCTACAGCTTAAAAGGTGTGTTGCTGAAGTGATAAGTCGAGCATCAATCCCTTTTTCAAAATGTATGAAAATGAAACGCAATTAGGAAGTGAACTTGGAGAGTGTTGGTGGAGTTGGAGTCTTGCAGACAGACGTTAAGGTAGGCATGAAAATCCTATACTTGGTTATTACTGCTTCCCCCCTCTCGCTTGCTTTCTGCTTGTATCAGTGTGTGTAGGTGTGGCTACAGGTACTAGGCTAGTGGTGATAATGGATCTTTCAAACAAGTGGAGCAGTTAGGAAAATAGGTTACTACTGCTCAGTCTGAGCTTTTATTGGCAAGGGAGTAGACACTGCTATGTGATGTCAGCACAGTCTCATAAGTACAATGTATGCATTGTGTATACAGCTATAATAATGTTGGCAGGTTCCTTCCCTCTGTCCTTTAATTAATTTGCATTGTGGATATATATTATTTTTATGGGACTTTATACCCCTTGAAATTTTTGGGTGAAGTATAGAAGATGTAGCTCTTTTTCAAAAAAAGTGGCAGCAGTGTAGAAGCTAGTTTACAAGTGAGTGAATCACTGAGTTTTATTTTCAATGACCATAACAGATCATTTAAATGAAAATCTCTAAATAAATATGCAGCATTTGCCCTAATGTAAAGTGGAAGATTACTGAGCTACAAAAACCGATTTAGTGAAGTTTTAGAATCATCCCAAGTCTTTGAGTACTTGTCAAATTGCAGAAAATTGCATCATTTTCTGCATGCTGCCCTTGTATATATCTTACATTATTCAGAGCATCTCTAAAACACCATGATTCAATTCTCGATTAGACAATATGTGACTCAATCTACTTCTTCATAGGACACTGTTGCTACATCTCTGAACTCTCACCTGAAGAACCACTGAGCTGTGTGTGTTGCTTGTGAAAAATCGAGTGTTTCCTGTCTTTGATGCCTGAAGGTGGGCAGAGATGCCCATATCACCATAGCCCAGAGCAACTTTCATGTGAGCGTCGTCGTCCTCCACGAGGGATCTGTTAGGAAAAAGCAAAGAAGTTTTTACTTCAAACGGGTAGCAAAAACACGTGTTTCCATCTAATTTTAGCTTATGAAAAGTAGGACAGAGAAGTTTTCAAAGTGACACTACTTAAGGACATATTGCGTGGTGGTAGCCTAATTGTTAGACAAATTGTCATCTAGAAGTTGCAGTTCTGCAAGGTCTGAACAGCTGGGGAAATTGTGGCAAGGGAAGAGACAAATGTGTACTCCACCCTTCCCAAAGTGCCTTTGGGAAACTCCCGCTCTACTAAGGACAGTCAGGGGTTTTAACAGGGTGGGAAATTAGCACCAGCCAATAATTAACATCTTGGAGATGGAGCTCAGGATAAATTAGATAACTCCATAACATCAGTAATGAATGTGACTCTTATCTCTTACCATTTAGAAGTCAAATGTCTCTTTCTTGTAAATTGTGAAATAGCAAAGGCTAACACTCAATAAAACTATAACTTATGTTGTGCGAATATGCAAACAAATCCCTAATTGATGAAGTATAAAACACACAAACTCTTTTTTTCTTTTTTCTAAAACAATGAATGTATTGTGTTGCTATACTGCCATTTTAGTGAAACCCTGACCTTTAGTTTAGTGCCACAACTGACCATTTCCATTTATCTGTCGGTGTTGTGAGTGTTTGTGTGTGAATAAGAGGCCAATTGTAAAGCCCTTTGGATAAAAGTGGCGTACAAATGCTGCCATTTACTACTATAATATCAAATATCCAAATTTAGAGAGCAGTTTCCCAAGAAAACGCACTGAACACATTCATGCTCCTTGGATGATGAACCCTTTCCATTTTGGAGTAAATTTTAATGACCTCACAGCCTTTCCTCTTGCACCACACCAAGGACCAGTGTTGCTTATTTCCAGGTTTGCTCCATCCACACTTTGTTTTACTTTATTTTGGGTTATGATGAACATTGTGGCCTCCAGGGGCCGCCAGCAGCTTTAAAACCCAAAGCGCAGCACAGAAAGGTATTATAAAACTAAAGTATTTGCAAAAATAGGTAAGAAGGTGAAAGCGAAACAACTTTAGGTTTTGCTTTATTAGAACATTTTGCAATGCATTAAAATTATTGTGGAGGCTTATTGGTTTGATTTTTACATGTAGTGTTTTGACTTAAGCAGGACACTGATGGATGTGAAAGCTTGCTTCTGCTTCCTTAAATAAACAACAGAGCTATGTAATGTATCATCTCTGAGTTAAATCAGGACACAAAATTAAATTAAAGAATTTTAAAATGGGCTGCACAGCATCGAAAAGATCATTTGTTTTCAGAAAAACTGTGACTAAAATATGAATCCTCAATACAACTCAATTTTCAGAACTCTGGAAGAAACCAGAATAACTCAAGACAAAACACTGCTAATGATGATTGAAGTGAATGAAACTTAATTTCAGAATGTGTAATTGATTTATAATCCGGAGATGCCACACTGTAACAAAACTCTTTGGGTCTCTAAAAGCCGAAGGAAAAAAAAAAACCTTCTCTGTGGGAACGTGATATATTAGTGCTTTTCATCTGTATAGTCCAATTCTTATGATTCCTGTGCTCTAGGACAGTCTGACTAAAATGTAATGCAAAGTCCTTAACTGCTCCACACAGAATGAACATGGAAAAATGGCAAGCGTGACTCAGAGCCCCAAAGGGAATACTCTGGGGATAGGAGTAAAATTTGTTCTGACAAAACTGACAATTAGAGACTGAAGCTCATTTGGGTAGAATACAGAGTCTGTGGATCAACAAAATCAACCAAGCACTTGTCATCTATCAAATAGCATATCTGTCTCTAAAAGGTTGCATCATAAACAAACTGCTTTGACTTTTATGCCAAGCTCGGTTGAACCTTCTTTCAAAAGTGAGTTTGTTGACTCTATAAACAAACAGCTGACCTCAGTGTATAATCTGTTAAAATAATGTGAAACAAGTCCTCTTACAGCATTTATAGAAAAGCAGGAGTAGTTTGGGTTGAGGCAGGTCAGTATTTTTTAAAGTAAGATGAAGTTAAAATGAATGACTTGTCTGACTCTGTTTTTAGTAAGAGGTAATGCACATAGAGAAGGCCTACGACACAAAATATCTTAATTTTCAAACACTGAATGAAAACCGAGCTTAAAATATTACAACTATTTTCCATGCAATATATAGAGATGACTATATAGTCAATGAATGTGGCATCCCAGACTTTTTAGATGAAGGTTGGCCTGGTTTTGATAAAATATTCTTTTACAAAAATGTCTGGCTCAGCATAGGAGTAAATTTGTGTCTTCAAACTGGCCCATGAGCAGGCAGAGCTTGTCAGATGTAGAAGACTAATGGTTTTTGGGTGGACTATTTATATAATGAAGTATTCTAAGTACTTGCGTGGATGAACACTTGATTTTTTGCAGTTAACAGAGTGGTTTTATCATTTGTAAGCGAATGTCCCCTGTGCCTTTAGGGGATATTGTTCAACATTTCTAAATAAAACATAGCTTTTAAATGCAATTAAAATGTTTGGCAGGCTATTGTTAAAGCCACGTGTCTTTCATGCATTTGAAATGAACTTGTTCATTAAAGTGGCAGGTTTAGGCTAATAATCTGATATTCAAAACTTATTTTACTTCCACTGAAAACAATCCTCTTTCTCTTCCTTACTCATAATGACAGGGACACTAAAAAGAAAGGGGGACAAATGTGAAAATGTGCAGGAGGACATACAGATGGGTGAAAAATCAAAGGAAAAACCTAAATGAATGACTGGAGAAACATAACAAATGCATATCTGTTCATACAGGACAGGCAAGGTCACTGAATGGTTTGATAAAAATGAAAATGATGTGTTTTAACTGAACACATATGAGAGAATGGAGATGGTTCCAGAGACTAGGAGGTTTGTGCTGTTTTTTCCTTTAAACTGTCACTCATCTGTACATGCCAACAATAAAGAACGTCCTCAATACTGAGAAGCTCCCATAAAAAAAATATTTTTTTTACGATATCAGACCATATCAAAAACATTTATAAGTGAGCCACTCAGTATTGTGAATTCTATTTGAAACAGAAAAGAAGAGCAGTCATTTTGACGGTATAATAAATATATAACTGAGAAAGAGAAAGTGTGCAAGATCCTTCTTTGAAAACAATTTTAAAATGGATTTAGGAGATTTGACATTAAATTAGTGTCATTACATGTAGACAGAAATTTGGGCATAAAGGCTCCGAATAAGATTGCACTAATGGCTGAATCAATTATCTGCCAGTTTAATGATTTAAAGGATTTCTATGTTATTTCTACCTGCTTCTATTAGCATTTTTATATTAGTGGGGAACAAATCAGGTATGTAGGAGCAGCAGAACCCTTTGCTTTAGTCGACTTTGTTTCTAAACAGAAAAATGGAGTGGACCCTCTCATGTTCACTATGTGCACATTAATAGGAAACTGTCCAGCTTTTAAGAATTTTCATTAAAATAACTATTGCACAATGACTGATGAACTTTACAGAGTAAATGAGAATGCTGGGAGTTGTTTTCTCGTTCTTCTTGCAGAATACAAAAAAAAAGAAAACTAAAAGGAACATCATGCTCAAAATGCATAATCATGTTTATTTGCAAAGTTGTGAGTCACAATTGTTTAAGGTCACTTGGGGGTGTGAAAAGTAAACACCATAGACATGTTACCACGTCTTAGACTGCATAATATAGTTAGAAAAGTCACTGAGGTTAAATAACAGAGAAAGTTATTCAATTTGACCATGTTTAGTCTTACGGAAAGAAAACGTTACATGGCCACTTTATTGAAGGAATTGTGGGATGGAAACTTCCTTTCTATTTTCTTCTCAAAGAAACTTCACTTTAGGGCTCCGATACTCCGAGCCGACCTCAAAGCCAACAAAGGCTCACTGATCAAACGTTTTGTGCCACCTCAAGTTGCCTCACATCTTTGCACTTGAACACACCACACCAAGACTTCAGCCGACAACAGTCAACTGCAGTCTTTTTATTCAGGACTTTAGGCAAAAGACATTTGGGATATAGGATGGATAATAATTAAGAGAAGGTCAGGTGGAATTTAATTGTCATTCCTTTCACATGCTGTACAAGATTTGAGGAGCTGGTAGGGTGATCAATGAGGATACAATCAACAACAAAGACAAAATAAGCACAAAAACATTTAGACTGCTACTACCACAAGAGGTAAGGTGAAGCTCTATGATCTAGGCTACACATGCTTAAGGTCTATTACATCACACATCTTAACGTTTAATGCTCAAATACAGCACCATTTAGAAAACGAACGATGAGAGAGGATGGGATCGGTATGAAGGTACAGTTTAGAGAGAGATGATCATGGATCGAGTCTAGCAGGAATTTGTGAAACACCACCACTAAACGCTGAGAAACTGGCAGGGCTTAAACAGCGGTCACAATCACACTGACACACAGCACAGGCAATGTACTGGTACATTTACCCCGTCAGGTGGTAAGTCGGACAGGCAGCGAGGAGAGAGTGGGTTGTCCAAACCACAAAGGAGTGTTGGTGGCTGCCGGGAACGAAACAAAGAAGACAACAGCTACAGCATCCCACATAAAAGTTCTGCTCCCAAAGACACCCGAGAACAGAGAGGCCAAATCTCTAGTCGCATCTGTGGCGTGTTTGAAGATACTTCGACTAAAATAAAAAAATAACTAAAGCATCGCTGCAGCTCAGCCCTGACCAGTGCAAAAATAATTCACAGAATTAAACTATTAGCCTGTCAAATGCCTATTACTGACGCCAATTATGGGTTTATTTCAGGTGCATCTGTTTTTTTTTAATACTTTGATGATACAAAATGAAGATGAACCTTCAGATACAAAAACTGTTTTGTCTAGATATAATAAACCATCTAGTTACCTAATGGTTTTTATGAGTTAAATGATTCATAATGTCACAGTTTAATTTGATATGGATGATGCCATCATGATTCAACACCACAAATACAGTGTTTTCACAAAAGGAGAATAAATGGAATATAAACGCTCACAGCAAATGATATATTATGATACGTATTGCTCATGTCCTAGAAAGTATACTGTTAGGTCAGAAGTCTTACATCGGGGGGTTAAAAGGATCACAAAAGGCTCCAGTTTCACCCATTTCTCATCAAACAGTTCAAATACAGGTCTGAAATGATAAATGACCATATACATGAAGATGAAAGCCTGTTAACTTTGAGTTTAATAAAAACACCAACACTTGATCTTATGCTTATACGTTATATCTTAGATTCCCAGTATGATATTTAAATCTGGTGGTATCTCAGAGCCTCCGTTGGATGGCACATTTATTGTGCAAAAAACAATGAAGAATCAGAATTTGGTATGTTTGGTTATGGTACAGAAAAAAGTTGTTTTCTTAATATTCTAACTAGCAACAATGGAAAACAAGACCTGTAATTAGTTCAGACTGCAGGAACTTCTCAAGTTTACACTGTAAAACATTTTGCTTTTCTTCTGCAGGACAATATGTTGTTAACTACAATGGGAAGGACAAATAACAGCAATGCTATGCTACAGATCCTGCTTTCAGGTCTGTGACAGTTTGCATTTAGATTTCGAGCAGGATTAGGAGAAAGAGAGGGGTTGAAGGAAAAGAGAAAGTTGAAGGACTGAAAAAGAAGTAACAAAGAAACAAGGATGGCAGTCTATCTAGTCCCTTCATGTCAGTGGGAAGCTTACATCCTTCCTCCACTGACAGTTCAGGAAGCTAAAGTCAACTAGGCTTTTCCCCTGGGATGACAGTGGAAGAGTCTTAAAAGATTAATGAGTATAGCTTTGCTGTCTCATCATGCCTAGCCATGCAATGATAGAAACTTCATTAATCTAATCTATTTCAGTTTTTGAACATCTGAAAGACCATTGTCATGGTTTCTGGAGCAAAATATCTAAGATCTAAGAATAGTCATTTAAAAAAAAAAGAAGAAGCCAGAAATCACAAATAAAACGTGTGTATTGCTAATGAAAAATTTATTGCGGCCCTTTTTTTCCTGGGCTAATTTTGGCGCAAAATGCATTACGCAGGCATTTAGAAGTTGCATTCAATGTTTCTAGTTGCTTACAGCTACAGTGGACTAATGTGACACACTTTTAATTTAACCATACTTTTAATTTTTAAGAGGAACACAGGAAGAGCCTCAGAGCAAAAAAGATGGACAATAAGGCAGCAGTGGAATTGGCAGAGCAGCGAGAAAACAGAGAAAACACCAACATCTTGTATAAAAAAAAACATAATACCGCTACCTCATTGACAAAAAAGATCACAAGACACCTACAATCTGGCTGGTGTTCTCAGAACATACACTCCAGCAGCTGAATTCAAACCACTCACACAGAAAAATAGAAAGGCATAAGAAAAGGTGACAAGGTCCATGGAAACAAAACAAGGTTTCTTTCTTTCTGAAGCCTCTGAAGTGATGTGAGTGGAGTCCGGAGGGAAATCCCTATTTGTCTTAGCAAGCAGAGCAATGACAGACACCTATACTGAAGAGTCTTATCAATCACTGAGTGCGGCAATGCAATAAAGCTTCTACTCCTGGCAGAATCTAAACATCTAATGACACAGTAGTGCTCAAGTACTGTTTGTATAAATGCAGAAAATAATAACCCTTATAAAATGTATTAAGCACTTCCCACTAAAACTTGGTGTTAAAAGGCCTTTTATTGTCAAAAAATGTAAGTACCAATACAATGCAACATAATACATCAGTACCACAGAGAACACAGACTCATATATCACTATACGTACAGTATAGTATTACCTGGATTCCTCGTATTTCAGTGGTTGTCTGTGGATGTCATTAAAACGAATATTTGGCTTTCTTTTTAGCGTACTTCAACAATAACCTTAAAACACAAAACCTATCAAGGTACCGCGTGAGATAACTCATACGAGTATCCAATGTTATTCTATTTTAATATACAAATATGCTTAGCAGCTGCATGTTTTTTAACCTTCTACAGCTTCCCTGCAGCGCCAATTTTTTTTCTCTTCAACTCAACTGAAAAATTAACAACTGAGAGAGAAAAAAAATACAATTTCTCTCAACATTTCAGAGAATTGGGTGCAGCGCTTATTTCCCCTTTCTCCACCACACACAGTGAGAAGCAGTAGGGCAGTGAAAAGTCGGTAGTTGTGCGGTCTTAAAATTCTTCTCTCATAATGCTTCTATTCCATCAAACAGACTATCTGGCGGATAGATTGCAATAAGAAAATGTGAATGTGTTCATCATCATAATGAATACAGTCATTTTTAATGCACCAAAATACAAAAATGAGCCATAATCTATTCAGCGGAGATACTCTTTTTCCTCCATTCATAGAGTTCTAGTTAAAAAAGGAAGCAGTCACTTATCAGACCGTTTCAAACATCTGTGCCCCATGTGTCTGACAGATGATGTTTGCTCTGCCCATTCTGATCAAAATTGGCACGTCCCTAATTAATACTCTGGCTTAACCAACTGAATGGATAGTTACAAAGTGCTATTCACAGACTCAACAGTTACTCTTTTAAATGCTGGAAATCACACATGGAATTCTAATTTTAACAAGGAATATCACGGAAACTGTAGGTTTAAACTGAACTGTTTGAGATGGTCATATAACATCAAAGAAAAACAGGAGTACAGCACTGAAATATGGCAATATTTATGAGAGGATGTTTTTCTGTGCTTCAGCAAAAGTACACAATAAATTTGCAAAATGGGAAACAGAAAATGAGAAAACACCCAGGGTGTCACAAAGTACATGGTGACAGATATGTGAATGGCATGTCTCCGTGTTCATCTGCTAGTCTCTTCATATTTTTCATCAGGTATAACTGCAAAAGGAAATGGAATCAAGAAATATGCCCACTAATATTTGGAAAGTACTTGCTGTTGAATCTGTCTAGGACAAACTATCCATGATCTCCAGATAATTGCTCCAATCACTGCTAATAAACTTAGCAGTCTGTATGGCATAACGAGTCTGTAATTACACTTTATAATCAAAGAGCACTTTAAGGTCAAGGCTTTTGCTACAAAAAAAAAAGGCTGGGGAATTTATGAGTACCTAAAATTAAGTTTCAAAAACACAGTTTCAACACGCACCACAAGTAGTCAAGCCAAAGAGGCTTCATAATGTGTTTGCGTGTGGGTGGAGCAGACAATCTGTCAACATGTACCAAATGCTTAATCAACCTGAAGGATTCTGTAAGAAGGAACACAACCCAGCTGAGTATGTGTGAACCGAAAGGACAACTACAGCCAGAATAAAACTCATTTGCAAAGAAAGTTTGCATAAGCATTTTTAGAAATAGCTACAAAATACACTGAACTGTGCAGTCACTGCAGATATGTGGAATAATTCAGCCTAATTATGTAGGCTAAGCGAGGGATGAATCAAGACCCTAAACAAAAAGCCAAGAGATGTGTCAGAGCAATGAGGAATAAGAAGTGTCAGCGTAATTTTGCCTGGACTCAAATTAGTAGAGAGACATAGTTTTGCATACAAAGGGGCTTAATCTGTCACTATCTAAACAGAGATGCCTCATTACTTGCAGATCCTTTCATGATCATACAGGTCAGCGATACTGTATTTTTAATTCAACAATTATGTGTGGCCAATTACAACTTCTGAATTCACAATATGCAACTATGCGAGCAGAGCAAAAGGTTTTGGGGATGGAGCTTTGGTGGGAATGAGAGGAAGAAACCTTGCACCTCTATGAAAAAAAGCAAAGCAGCAAAGTGTAAAAAGATGGAAGTGGTGAAGTAGCTCTGACCTGACCCGCTGATAGGGTCGGGATACTGAATTACCTACTCAAAAAGGAGTTTTGGCAACCTTTCTAATCTAGTGTTGAAACCTGCAATAACAGATTTTTCAGCTCTGATTGTTCTCTCAGGGTTCGACAGTAACAGTTGTCCAGATTTGTCCAGTTGCCCTACAGATTTTTTTTCAAGGCAAACAGCAATATTACTCATTTTACATGTCACACTTGGGGTTCTGAGGGGTAATGTCTTACTCTACACCATGTTCTGTCATCTACACAGGTGACTCTGATACGAAGAGTCCAGTGAGGAAGTTCAATCATATTTCAGAGCATAAGGTTTTGGTTTTATTTTTGTCAAAATGACATCCACTGACTGGTCAACTGTGTGGTGAAACTTGGCCGAACTTCATCACAGTTCAGCTTTGCGTAGGTGTGTGTGTGTGTGTGTGAGATGAGCACAGACATGACAGTTTAACCTGACTGAACTCACTTGATGCTGTGCCAGTCAGACTGCCTGTGCTCCCCCTCAGGCCTTTCAATGAAAATAAATGATCCCTGGGTGGCTTTTGCGTTTTGTACAAAATGGCCACAAATCAGCAAGAACTAAATGTTCATTCCAAAGGGAGTGCAGGTGAATTAAAAGACCCACCAGAAATCTCTCTAACATTTTGAAATTTCCAGCTGCTGACCACCATGTGTGTCTGCATTGTGTGTACATGCCCACCAGCTGATTCTCAGCCTTTCATCAAAATGGAAAAGCCAATACATGTAAGAATAAGACCAAGTAACAAACAATACATCTATTCTGACAATAGCCCTGAAAGACACATATCCTGCACATTCAAGTATTCCAAATAATGTGTGCTACTTCATTAAGAACGTGCTCTTATCCATACATTCATGTACTGAATTTGGGATCTAACTGTAGCTGCACTTTACAGTACGAGCATACAGTATGTTAGCTAAGAACGGCATTGTGGTTTTAACATCTCTGCTGGCATATCATCCCTGACTGGGTCCAATTAACAGATAAATCACAGTGGTTAGACCCTCGAGTATAATTCCACTGTTTTATGCATTTTTAACCATGAAAAATGTCTTTTGTCTGTAGATGTTCAAAGTCAAAGTAGATTAAAATCCTCCAGCGCAAACCTAGCTCTTATTCAGTTTGATGTCATCTGTCAAATCAACTTTGTTCTGATTATTTTAGAATAGATGAGCTGTTTAATTGATGGAACAAATTAATCTAGGTTGGTAATAGGTTTCAAAGAAACGTCTGTAAA
Organism: Morone saxatilis; assembly: GCF_004916995.1. NCBI lineage: Eukaryota > Metazoa > Chordata > Actinopteri > Moronidae > Morone > Morone saxatilis. The sequence goes on along the minus strand of NW_023339763.1, from coordinate 15,364,827 downwards.
CTAACGGGCCATTTACCTCAGAGGCTGCAAAAATCTTCTCACAGCAGTAGTGCAGGGGATTCAGCAGCAGCAGGATTTGACAGCCACATGAGACATTTGAAGCATCTAGATTCACAAAAATCTGTTTCAAAGCTTTAATTCTACCTATGGAGTTTAATCTGGTCACACTAGCTTTAACTACATTCGAAACACTAGATTCATCCATGTTTAGGCAGCCAGCATGTTTAGAGAAGGCTGTATTTTTAAAAACAGTGCATTTCTGTCAAAGAAAAAAATAATATAAACAGTAGAACAAATGGACAGCAGGAGATAAATCACTTTTAGACTCGGATGTGCTGAAGCAAAAGATGAAGGTCAAAATGTGCAAGATGTGACTTCCTTTTTTGATTTTCTTAGAGCTTAATTTTAAGCGTTTTTCCTTAATGAGACTGTTACCAGCGACAAGGAACATGGTCTAAGAGAAAAGGGGTATGATAGGGGTATATGTCCTAAAAGGTCCCTGACCAGGATCTTACAGGCTTTGCCGCAGTTAAGGCTGCTGGCTCACCATGACGCCTCCAAGAGGTGATTACTAAAGGCAGCAGTCACACATATTAAGTGCTTAGTACTGAACCGCTGTAAGATGAGGGATGGCATTCATTTCAAAGACTTTTTGTGGAATGAAAGACAAACCCAATGAAGGTTTACTGAGCTGAACGGCATGGCATGGCAGTGAACCTTAACCATTCCTTGCTAGCATGACATCTGCACCACAGGCAGTTGACCAGTCTATATATAGATTAGGGTGGTTTCAAAACAGGCACAACAAGCACATTGTGCAAATGAATGTTAATTCTTAATACAGTGTCTGTCAGCTGTCTGTATGTCAGATATTCCAAAAACTCTGTCTTCTGTGTCCCCCATCATCCTGCTGCTTTGGATACATATACAAAGATTACCCTAGCAGCATACCAAGTTTAAAATGTCTCTAAATCCAAAACGGATAGAGGCACCACTCAAAGGGCCTATAAACAGTGACTTCTCCCTGACCACAGAGTAACCTATAATTGGGGGCCCAATATCAGCATGCTTCAAAACACAGCTTACAATATACACGTTTCAAAATAGTAAGTGGTCTGGTGGGGCAGAGCCACACTGGGCAGAATAAGGTGGAGCCTCGAGGCTTGAATATGCTTCACTTGCCAGCGTGTGCACACATCCTCCTATGAAGACATGCAAGCACTGTGCGCAACCGCTTGAGTACACTTAATGCAATCTTGTCCTTGTGCTTTCATTTAGATAGATGTCACAGCCTTCAAAAAGACACGCTGACATGCGGGTGTGAAGATCCTCTTCTTGCAATGTCAAGTATTGAAAATAAAGTAAACACTGTGCATACAGTCTCTGCCTGGGTCTTGATTAATGCCGTAGCAGGAAGAGATACCAGCAGCACTCACTGATACTATACAGTTGTTAAGTCACTTTAACACAGTGACACAGCATGATAAAATAAACTGCCAGTAAGCCAAAATGATACCAGTGGAAAAAAGGATCTATTGTATAATTGAGTATAAGATACAGAAATGTACAGCACATGGCAGCATGTGACTATGACTATTTATATATAAATTAAAAATATACACCAGTATAAACATATGCTGTGTTGCTACAGAAATACCACAGGGTATTTTAATAAGTGACAAAAATACATACAGAACTACAGACAAAATAGGTCCATGACAAACAAAAATATTTATCACTCCTATATTTCCATCTATGGTCCCACTTTGATGTTACTTGTGCTGCCTTATTTTGAAGTAGCTTTATCACACACCAAGAACCAAACATTTCTGTTCACTGTTTGCAACTTATTCCATTACATTATGTACTAAAACATGTTTTTGACCAAAGACCATATGCCACACTATTAGCAATGAAACAAAAATAACTGGAAGGCTACCTTTGTAATCTTCAGACCATCTCAAATCTGGGCGGGGAAGTGGAAAAACCAGTGCATGCCCCTCAATTGCTACAGCCAGTAAGGTGCCCTTGAGCAAGGCCCTTAACCCCCCAACTGCTCCACAGCAGCTTCTCAGTAGCCAACAGAAGACGGTGGTTGTCTTGGACAGCTTCCAGGTTTTCAATGTGTGTGACTGTGTGTGAAGCAGGGTGTTCTAGCTAAACTACTCTGGTTAAAGATTAAAACCACTATTATATTATACACTAGTCAATAGTGTCAATAGTGAAGCATTCATCATGTCAAGAGCTCACAATGTGACACCATTTAGTCAAGACTTCCGTGTGGTTTATTTGGTAAGGGCTATATGGTCAACGTACAGACATATTTAGTACATTTAAAATTAGCCATGTTGCAGATGTCATCCGTTTCACTGAGTACATTTAAAGGAAAATATGCAAAAACTGAGGTTACAGCATAGATTTATTTTGTTGTGATGCAGTTCAAAATAAACATCCCGCTAAAACTAGCAAATTTAAGCTCTTAAGCTCATAAGTTAAGCTGCAGGATAACTGGAAACTGTTTAAATCCAATTTTGTAAAAGTCTATCCAAGTAAGCCCGGTTAGCCTATGAATTTACCTTTAGGCTATCAGCTAGCCTAGCTTGTCATGAAAACTATTATTTTACTTCTCGCTCAAGATTTTGGTTCTCACTCTCTGTAGGCCAAAGCCATGTTACTGTTCAAAAGTCAAACGAGACACTTGTCCATTTAAGCAGAGCTCGGGAAAAGGGGTAAAGAGAGGGGATGGCGAGAGGCTGTGAGAAGCACTCCCATTCTACCCTTCCCCCCCTGCTGAACAGTAGCAGATGACAATAGCTTCTAAACCAGGGCACGCCAGACATCCTGACAAAGGCAGGCTCCTCCCGAGCTGCTGAGTCCCTGTTCCCAAATAAACATAGCCACAGGGAGAGGGCAAGAGTCGGGATGTGGTGCCTGCCATGTCCAGACTAGCGGCAAAATGAGTCCCTTTGCCCAAGAGCAAAGCAATTCTGCCAACGAACCATAAAATGCATGCCGGACAAGGAAAATCTCTTGACACACACTACAAGGCTCAATCGCATTCTGCCTAATTAGGGCTGCAACAAAAAAAAAATAATGGTGTCACAATAATTTATAAAAAATACAAACCCAGAAAGAAATCCAAAACTGAAAAAGCAAACAAATCAATCTCCATATACGTTGCCACAATGGTATAATGTGAATGCTATTCAGCTCTTACTCACATGTAGGCAGGCGAAAGGGGTGAGGACCTGGATGTCTTAAGAACTGGCACTGGGAATTTCCAGCTGACAGGAGAACCGCTTTTCCATTTCAACGGCATGTTGTTGTCACCAGAATGGTGCTACAGCAACACCAACAGCAAAGACCATTTCCATGAAAAGGTTTCCAATGCAGTCTTCCATCCCACTCTGCCCACACCATTTAAGGGGGAGGGAGAGCAGCAGTGGCAGCAGCGGCAGCAGCTACAGAAATACACTAGTACAGGCAGTGCAGGCTACAGTCAGGGTTGTGACTTTAGCGGCAGCACTGAGAAGCCAATAGATTGCATCCACCACAACTCCTTGCCCTGCTGCATTCGCGGTTGTCTCGTGGTAGGAGGGGGAAGAAGCCCTGCCTTCACATCACCCTTTCAGGGTTTGTGAATAGCCCAGTAGCTAAGCAACAGTGCCACCTTGTTAAAGGAGTTGCGATTACAGTTCGGGGCAGAATTGGAGGGGAGATGAAAGGAAAAATAGAAGAATAACCATTATGAAATTCATATTACTTGACTTTGAAACCAGCTATGCTATAGGGTTTAAAATGGGATTTTAGGGAAGTCCAAATTAAATTTCAGTCAGTGGTAATGATTAAATAAATTCAACAACTACAACTACCCAATGATGCCCAGTTATTATTTATGCTTTCAACTGTGGATTTTACGTTGATCAATTATGTTGCAGAAAACAAAGACACATTATTTTTCTAGTGGAAGTAGTAGTGAAATACTACGGATTAAATATTTTTTCATCTTTTCACCATATGTCTTGTCATCATGGTATTCCAGGTTTTAGGACTTGGGCAGCCACAAAAGCGAATTAACTGATAATTCTAAAAACATGCTCACAAATTCCTCTACTTCATATATACAGTAGGCTTTATCCACATATCATTTTTGGACATGGCTGTATTTTAGTTCTTTGGCTAAACAAAACAGGCAGTGGGACAAATTAGTATTATTCTGGGCATGTTTGGGTGTAGCCAGCCATAGCCTGCCCTCGTGCATTCAATGTGAAGCAATAAAAACGTGGACCTGCACTCCTTATTTGCCTAATGACTATTGCAAGCTGTTAGAAAGTGCCAATATCAATTTCAAGTACTCGAGTTTTAAGCTATGCAATACATTTTTATACAACGAAATTGACAGTTCTCAGTAATATGTGCCAAACGTTGGGTGAGCTTCCCTACTGAAGCCCAGTAATCATGTTAAATTATGTTTTAACCTATCATTAGGCCCTGCAGTGAGTGGGTATCAAGTCATAAATCTACTGGGCTCTCCAACAGGTGACACCACTCTCTAGCTCTGATCTGACTTTAAAAATTCTACTCTCACCAAGCAAGGAGCAGATACTCCACAGCTTGACCTACCCTTATATCTATGCATCTGCTTGGCCTAAACTACAGTGGCTGTTGCAGCTGCCTTGAATGGGGACTGTGTGTTAATCCCATGGTCCAACCAGCTGTCCAACCACCACCACTCAATTTGTGTGCGAGTACAGGCAAGTCTAAAGGGTCATTGCTTGGTCTCATAGGAAAACATAGGAAAGGTGTGAGGAAAGTTGCAAGGAAAGGTGTGAGGAAAGGTGTGAGGAAAGGAGGTTTCTGAAGCTATTTGATCCTCTGACAACTACTTCTAAAGCGGTCTACTGGTGCCTTATTAATCCCAATGGCCACCTGGATGCTCCATCCACTCTTGTGTAAAAAATATTTAGGGTTTTAGCAGATTAGTACAATAGTAGTATAATTAAGTGTAATTAGTTAGAGTATATTGAGAGTAGCCTTATTACACGTTCTGAGTTGAAAAAACACTTCCCTATTCTGTCCTTAATTGGTCTGCCTTGATTAGGCAAGCAGAGTAAATTGACTCTCAATTCATATCAGTAGATTTCTCATAAGATCCTTTAGTGTTAATAGTGCGAGCAGAGAAAAATAACTTCCACAACTCCAAATTGGTTTAACCCTGTATATGACAACGACAAAAGGTGAAAATACACACTGCTATGTTATTCTACTGGAACCATCAATTTAACATGGATGTTTGTCAAGTATAGAGAGTAGCTCTCCTGATGATGTTTAGGTAGCAATCACTCTCCTTAAACTATGTAAAAGCCCATAACAACTGGTGTGCAACATCCTTTCTGCCCCACCTGTCCACATGGTCGGGATAATAGCTGAAGCATGTGTAACAGAGTCTATATTAAAAGCAGAACATCCACACTCCACACAAGCTGCATGCAGGTGCTGTCCCACTGGATTCTGTCCTCTCCAGTATAAAAAGCTGCATACGTGTCCAGATATTCAGTTCTTGTGTCAGAATTTCTGCATATGACAGATGTCCTGCAAACCCAACCCATACCATGATGTTGTTCTCTCCGATGGCATTATAACAAACTCTTGAAAAAACCTGAACCAACTTATGCCTTTATTAGCCTAAATGACTACCTTATGCTGTTTGTAAAACTTTCAAACCTGCAGAGTTGGTTTACAAGGCCCCTGGGGAAGCCTCTTTACATCTTGGTCATGACCCTGTCTTGGTCATTCTTCAACCACCTGCAGCTCCATCCTCATGAGAACCTTGTCATCACACTTTCCGGCTTCGACTATTCCTCCTCCCAGCGTACGCTGTAAATGGCAGAATGACCTTGCTTCCACTGCAAGGGCAGCAGTCATGCCGTCTCTTCTGTCAAAGCCTAAGAGCTCAGCGCTACACCTGTTACCCTCAGTTCTACTATATTACTCTCCTCACACCCCCTGTAAAGACGCCCATTTCAAATAATGCCTGTACAAGCACGCCTTTCTAGTGTAAAGATCCTAATTTTAAAAGAATTTGGGGAACTCTCCCCCTGGGAATAGCAAAGGTTATATGTTGTATATGACTCAACAAATAAACTGAGGGACAACTGATGCCATAGTTAATTTATTTAAACTAGCCAACAGAATATCTGTCTAGTATCTAACAGCTTATGCTGTGGACAGACAGTCTGCACCGGTATTAATTACAGTACTTTACGTAGAAATTGTGTTCCATAACTGCCCATCCAGTTGGTGTAGTGTCTCATCCACCTCCACACAGTCACAATTCTGTTCACCAGTAAAGGAGACTCTTTTGCCAACAGACTGGATCACACAAACAGAAAATATCAAGCAAGCTCCTTTCTCTAGTCGTTCAACATGCAGGTCTAACTCCCAGATGAGTCTGTCGATGACAATTTGTCACTACCTGCAGTAAAGGTACATAAATAAAACATAGGATCAGTAAAACTCAGTAAATATGTCACCTGATCTTTTATCTAAACTCACGCTCGACACATCTGTACACTGCTGAATACAATGCATAATGGCAATCTCTTACACCACTTTGGTTGTTGTCTTTCATGTAGACCTGGTCCGTAACTGTACTGTAAAACTGTAACTGTAAGGTTAGCAATTTTCCGGTTCAACAAGACTGGTCACTGCATCGTGTCTACAATATAGATCCAACATGACTGCAGTGTAAGTAAAATGGTGCAAATCTTTGTGATTGGCTTCTCTACTATAAAGGTTTGTGGAACCTTATAGTCGGTTGTCAGCAGCATTTAAGGTGTCAGCGGTAACTGCAAAATATATTAGCAATGTTTGAGGATCCTACTATGAAAATATTTGACTTTCAGGTCCCATGTGATTTACAACATTGACATAATGTGACACAGATGCTTCCACTCTGTTCCTTGTCTTTGTCTTCTGTCATGGATCTCAAAACAAACAGAGCACTGTTCCAAAAATTACAACTGACTACTATTTTTATCTCATTGGGTAGTAATTACCACATAAACACACCAGTCACCGTTTACTGGAGAAAGTTAGGTCCCAGAAATAAGGAACCTTTGCCAAAAGCACAGAGAAGGTTTTTGAATTATGTCGTATAATAAGTGCAAAGTGTATTTCTTCCTGACATTCACGTGTTTGGGTGCGCCCAGTCATGGCCAACAGGGTGTAACAGGAGTTCCTGTTGAGGTCACACCAAAGATGTTCCTAATGCGAAATACATACCCCGGCTAATTACACAGGTTTCTGTACCTTCTACATTCGTCTTACTCTCGGCTTTTCTGCAGCTTCCTCAAACTAATATTAATCTGTAACCTAGTCAATAAAAACTTGTCAAATGTGTCATTTTCTCTCATACTAGAAGTCATAGACTGCTTATTAACTAAAGACAGCGAGCTATACAGCAACCAAAGGCTTAGAGTTTTTACATACAACATTTTATTCGGTGGCCATTGTGTGACGGCTTTTCTTATTTGCTGATATTCTGTTGAAAGTTAAAAACAAAGTACATGATCTACCAGACATTTTGTTACATGCTTGTTGCTATTCAACTCCTAGATAATTAGACTTAATGACAGGCACAGGGGGACAGCTCCTAAAAACATTTGCTTGTTATCCAGTGCCAACACTGTGCCCAGTTGAAAACCCCTGTTTCAGTATTTGTATACCAAAAATGCAAACTGTCTGAGTGACAGAATGACTCCTGGCAGGCAAATAGTGATAAATTAGCTAACATTATGCACAAACCATTCAGGCGTGGTAAGGTGCCACAGATGAATTAATGTAGCAGAAACACTGTAATGTCTTTAAGTGACACTCTGGTCAGGCTGTTGGCTGTGGTACTTAATCCTGGTCATTGAGCACCACAGCCCTAACGGGCTTCTTTCTAACAATCCAATCAGGGATTACCTGATTAACTCCTCCGATTACAGGTGGAAACTATTTCCTAGACACGACTCACACCAGGAACGATAACTGCTGAACTGTATACAACAACGGCCAACCATCAATCCAGGGTCAAGATTTCCTTTTATAAAAAAGTTATTTAGCTCGGTTGCAATTATTAATTAAGAGCAGTGAAAAGAAAACCTTGAATTTTGTCGAGATTGCTAAAAACAGCTTGTGAAGTTTTGGCACGGAGTGTGAGCATAAAGTGAAATCTCTTCAAACAAAGTGAATCAATACACATATTCACAGTGATCAAGGAAATAATGGAACAGGAGACATTGTGCATTACCTGTCATGCAGTACGATGGGCATTGTCTCCCCTCTGTGTACAGGGTGCTCCATACCCTCGCCAAGACCACACCTCAAAAACAGAAACACGGTACATTCAACACAAGTCTTTCTTTCAAAACAACAAACACTGAATATCAGCCAGGAAACACGACATGAAGCTGTGACATGTATGTTTTGATTCAGCACTTATTTATAATGTTTTACAGTCTGCAAACTATTCTTGATACAATATATCTCAGTGAACTGTACAATTAGTTGTGCATGTAAGTTTTCTGATTCTGGTAACAACAAAGTTATTATTGTACTATAGATCACAAGTAACACTGCCTTCCAGTTAGACACGGTTATATATACACATCTCAATGCTTTTTTTTCTTGCAACTGAGCTGGACAATGAAATAGAAACAAATAAGTTAAAAGTTTCTAAACTGTCTGAATAAGCTTAATAATAGTACCAGACTTCAGTAAATATCTAAACTTATCTTTCAAGTTTATCCTGAAACCAAACATGTGTGTGCTTGACATACTTTAACTCCAGTGTCTGACTGATTTACAGCCTGTGGTAAACACCAGTAAGGTGAGCATATTTGCATTCATGATTATTTTGGATGTAAAAAGCTCCTACAGACCTTGATGACAAGGTGTAAGCTCGTTTCTGGACCCCCCCCTGCTGAAATGTGACAGTTGCATCATATTTCTAACTTGTTGCTTTACACAGAACTGGGCTAATTAAAGCTAAAAATATCTGCCGCGTGTGTTACTTCACAGAACAATCTCCCTCGTCTTTTGAAATCCAGCTGACATTGCGTGCAAACTTTGAAAGAAACTGGCAACCGGTGCGCAAGGTTAAAAAAGTAGTTTCCTCAATAGTTACTGTTCCCGTTGACATAACACGTTAAAGTCACACAGAGCCGGTGGAGCTGACAGCCTCTTGCCTCTGCACAGCTGCTGTACGCCGAGCTCTCAGACAGACACCGAGTCGGAGAGGTTAGTCCTTTTAAAGTGGGACACATGTGGGGAGAAAGAAAGTCCACGCCGAGGTAGCTGCCTGCTAGCAAAAGCCTCCAAAGCTACCACCGCTTGAAATGTCAAGTGTTTATTATGCCTGACTAAAACACTGTCACAAAGAGGCTGTCAGACTGCAGCTTTGTTCATTTTTCTGGCCATGTTGCCTCAACAGTCTCAACCCCTCCTCCTCCTCCTCTTCTTCTCCTTCTCCCTCTTCTTCTCCTTGCATCTCCAGTGGGAGCAGGCTAAAGCTAACTAGCCCAGCTACCCATTTAACGTTCACATTTGCTAGCTTGTAATAACACCAGATGAAGACAGTCGAGTATGAGGCTGTCGAGTTGACAACTGTGAGCTAACTATCGTCCGCTAGCTGCGTTACCTGAACTCCCGACAGCGTAAAGAGCAGGGGCTCTTAACGTGAGTTAGTTGGGTTGGTAATTAGTTAACGTTAGTGTGGTTGGTTGGTAGGTTTGCCACCACCAACAAATGACTGTGACTGACTGTCAACCTGCTGTTTGCCGAGCTTAATACACTGTATATGATATTTCGATGATTGTACGTATCTTAAATACACTCTGTAAACTTTTAAAAAGCAGATTCCATACCTTCAAAAACGAGATAACGTTAACTAGCGTCCTTGTTTTCCTTCCAAGCCCTCAAATCCACTTATACCAACCGGAGCCTCCTTCCTTGTTTTATCCAATCCAGTCGTCGTTTACTAGGAGAGCAGGAGCATCCAAACTTTCCATTGGCGGAAGAGTATGGCAATCTTTTCTCATTGGCTCAAAACTTCCGTTACTAAATAAAGTGGTTCTGAAGAGGAGTCGTCTTTCTTTGAAGCGTTTGTAGTCTGACATAAATGTCTGCATCGCTTTGCTTTAAAGCGATTCGTTATTGTAGTTTTGAGTGTGTCCTCTAGGGAAGAAATAGGCTCCCTGTTGCAAGTATAAACTCACTTGTGTTTTCTATAGAAATGAGTTAAAAACAAGTACTCACGCAGTGTCGTTGATGCATGTGGTAATGTTCAGTAGAGCAGAAGTGTGAGTTGGTGTGTTTTAAAGTGATTGAAAGGGAGAGGAGGTAATGAGAGGCTGTCATTATCCTCTGTTTCTACAGTAACCACAGCACTGGATGTGGTTGCTGGCTATATTAGACTCAACCTACATTACTAATAATCTATTACAATAATTCAATTAATGTGGCGCTTACTTTATTGCATATTATAATAACATATAATATTATTATCTCCTGAGCCAACACTCTTTCTTTTTTATCAAAATTCATCTTAATATGACCATAATAAAGTTCAGTTTAGTTATAATATGGTTTTTTTCTCTCTTCTCTCTCTCTCTCGCTCTCTCTTCACATTCAGAAGCTCTCAACAAAGAAAAAACAAACTCATATCTAAAACTGACTGAACAGCTGTGATAAACCTCTGTTGGTTCCATCATTATAAATGACCCATTTCACATTGTCATTTGATTCATTGTTAATATGAAAATATTGGAGAATGCAGCTTTAATGTCACAGGTAAAAGGTGTGATCTCAAAATTAAATCAACTAAATACACAGATTTATTAGGCTTCACTAAACCAAACATGCAGAATCCTGAATGATTCATACCATGCTAGAATATATAGGCTATGCTACTAATTCAGGTTTATCGTTCAGGTTTTTAGACTGTTGGACACATTCACAACATTACTATTATTATATAACTGTTTTAGTGTACAGAAATAATATTTGTTAATGCCGGATGTTTCTCTTGTTCTCTTGCATGTTTTATACATCTCAGCATAGTGTTATTGTTATTACAGTAATTGATAAGTTTATTTTTTATCTACAAAAGATGAATAAAAGCTCAAAAGTCAACATTAGAAAACCTCTTATGAAGTCCATTATTAATTGTTTATTATAAGTCCCTCAAAAAGAAACCTTATGAAGCAAAACTGTGAGTTTGGGGTTTAGTTACCAACATATCAATATGTTTTAGGATAATTAAATAGATAGCTTGACAGTGGTTATTTTTGCAGTTAATATCTGACCCATGTTTGTCTACAATTACGACATGACCAAAACAAAATAATGTATGCATTCATTAAAATGCAGTGAGGCTCTCTCAGTAATCACCTCCACCTTTTTTTGTCCTCTCAAATCACGAGTTAAATTGCAAGCTCATTATTAATCAACTGATGCATTGATCTGGAACAAAGACTGCTTTGGAACAGATCAAATTCAATGGTAATTTTGCTGAACTGTTGGCTGGTTGTACAGTTATAAGTGCCTGCCTCCATCACGTGTGAATGAATGGGACCTGCAGCTGCTAATTTATGTGAATGTGTTACCAACCAATTCTCACCTCGTGAGTTGCACTGCCGGTTGAAGAAGCATCCAACTGATACACGGTAACATGTAATTACATTTCAGAATCAGTTATTTCTATCATTTTAACTTAAACTTTAATTTAAAGTTTAAATTTTAATTTTTTTCACCTTAAATTGGTTTTATTATCACAGTGCGTGGCCCTCGGGTTACAAGGAGCAGAAAGAAGCAAATAAGGTTAGGTAGTAGCCTTTTAAGTATGGAAGGGTTTTTTAGAGAGGATAGGCTAGACTCAGGATATAAGAAGCTTATATCAATAATTGGAGCTGGCAGGGAAGGAGGCGGTAATTCAACAGGACTCTAACGTCTTCCTACAGGTTATAGAGTCAGACCATTAAATTACAATGATTGAGTGGGCAGTTTTAGCACAATATACAGACATATCTGTGTAGGTTCATATGTCAGCTGGAAAGTAACAAGAAATTGCACTGCAGTAGAGTCAAGATATGTTTGAGGTGATGTAGAAACAGTGTTGGTATGACAGAGATTGTCCAACAGAAAGTTTATTTTTTTTAAAACTGTAAAATGTCCTTCTTGACCACATTTCTTTATTAACCAAAACATTATTATCAGAAATGTTGATTTACCTTATGTGTTAAACTTACGTCCGTAAGCTCAGTGTGGAGGGACTTTGCTGGAACCGGAGGGTCCGCCGTTCAAGTCCCACGACTACACAAATTGGAGTGTGGGACTGAAGCTGAGAGATGCCAGTTTACACTCCTGTGCACTGCCGATCGGTGCCCTTGAGCAAGGAAGCCTACCCAAGCTGCTCATGGGCGGTGTAACGAGCGCCCATCAACACTTTCAGTGCATGAAGTGTGTTATTCAGCTGTGTGATGTGTGTGGTTTGTGTAAAAAAGGAGATGAAACAACAATTTCCCTCGGGATTTAATAACAGTATATCTTCTTATTTCTTCTCTATCACTCATGCTATGTTATTAAATTCTCCTTTTATATCAGTCCATTAATAGCCTCAGTGAGGCGTCTCGACTCTACAATGATTATCTTCTCCTGCTCGGCTGATGTTTGCCAGCCTTTAAAAGATATACTGCTGGTGTTTTCTTCAAACGAAAATCTCCCTGTAATACCAAGTGTCACATGACAGCAGCCATCCCCTGTGTTTCCACCCCTCGCTTGCTGTTCTTCAATGAGTCCAGTAGGAGGCAAGCACGTGTCTCCGTCACCAGCTGTCACAATACGTGCAGTCAGGAAGAAGTAAGACGCCTGCGCCCGCCTTTGGCTAACCTTCCCAACATGTAGTTTTTGGTTGCTTGGTTTGTTTACGACGCGGCTGCAATGGCTCCGTTAGCCTCACAGTGGACGGAGTGTGTGCGTCGTAAGAAGGCGCGTCCGCGTCTGCTCTCGGGGGAGCACTGCGCTGTGAGCGACGTTAAAGGAGTATAAAAGCTAAGCGAGTTAGCATTAGGCGTTGTCAGTCGTACGACCAGAGTGCATTTGTTAGCTAGCATTTGGGCCAGCAGTCACTGTAACTATGACGTGACGGTGACAGGAAAGTTGGTTGTTTGACGACCCTTTGGGACAAATCATTTTTTTTTTTTTTTTTTACATTTCTAACGTGTATCTCCAGAAAGCGGAGCACGTAGAGACAGAGAGAGAGAGAGAGACGAGCGCATGTGTGTGTGGTTTCCTTCCGCAGGTTAGGCTTTCAGACAGACAGCTGCCTGGAGACTCACTGTGACGAGCTAACGAGCTACATTGATGTTAGCATGGCGTCAGACACAAGTGACACCGAGGAGTTCTATGATGCTCCCGAGGATGTGAACTTCACTCCGTCTCCTCAAGTGTAAGTTTGTTCATCCGCGGCGTTACGTAAGAGCCGCTGTTGCACACGCTGCTTGTGTTTGTCTCATGTGCCTTTAAGTTACAAGTCTCCAGCCAACTTAGCAATGGCAGCTGAAGTTAAATGAGCAAATGCAGCTCATCTTTTTAGAGAGCTGGTTCCTCGAGTCGGCTGCAGATTGACGTTGCTGTCTGATCAGTTTTTTTTATTTCAAGTGTTAAACTGGTGGTGGTTGTAGTGTTACACAGTAGTTCGCCAGCTGTTTGGTGTTTCAGCAGCTGTTTGATGCAGGCAGGGAGAGTCTACCTCAACAAGTCACATGATGTTATTCCTGAGACCAGGTCGACAGTTTATATATGAAAACCACTGTTTCCTGTAACACCAGACAGATGTTACCTGCTACCTGTCATTATGGGAGATGGGAGGTTTTTGGCTGGTGGACACAATGGCTGAAATCAAGAGTAAACAGGAAACATTGCTATCTATTCAAAGTGATGTTAGGAAATGCTACCACGTCATGATGGATTTAAGTAAATTATACCAAGACAACTGTTACTCTGCCTGTTGGACTTTGCTTTGTCCATTTCACGTTATGGCTCGGGACTGAATGAGAGTTTGTCACAATAAATATACAATGTGGATGCCACCTCGTTAGTCACTTCATTACACATGCATTGTTAGAAGTACTATAAATTGAAACCGAGCCTCTGGACATATCAGCTGGTTGCTATTCAATAAGCATCAGCACATCACTGAGTCAAAGACCATCCTTGTGTGTGTTTGCTTTTAGACTCAGGCCTTTGTTAGAAACTTTTATTTAATGATAGAGGAGGTATGAAAACCTGTATTTCCTTTTTGGTCATAAGAGAGTCATAATTCACACACATGAACTGAACTCCTGGAATAACAACACATTTGCTTTCAGGTTGTTGGATGTTTTTAGACATTCACTTTCATTGCAGTTTTTTAAAAGTACCCCTTTATGCTTTTTTTAGGTCACCTGCAAAGTTTGTCCTTCCTTCGCCTCAGGTATGTTTGTCTAATCCCAGCCACTGTTGAAACAAGCCAGTATTTGCTGAGTCGCTACTGGAATGATTATTCTTGCAAAGATTTAATGTTACGAATGCATGTAGACAAAGTGGAGGGAGCTAATACATAGGGCTGGAGAGATCAGTTAAGTTTAATCATATCGGTGTCCTTTTTTTGAGTCCTTTTATTTAAGAAATTGAGATAGTTTGTTACTATTTTTTATTTTTTTTGCCAGATTACATCTGATTGTGGTTGTTATTTGGCAAAATGACTTTGCTAGTTATAAAAGAGAGAGCTTATCAGACTCAGACATTAATGAAGGTACAACTGAGCCCTTTCTGCACAGTTGTTTGAAGTTTTTAACTATCTAGAGGTGACTGCTATGTTTGTAGTAGTTCTCCTTGAAGTTGCACCTACCTTAAGTGACTTCAAGCTAAGATATTAGTACCCTGTGTGAAAACATTAACGCAGCCTGTTTAGTAATGAGTCATTGACTGCCAATATTCAACCTGCGTCCTGCAGTGGTAAACTGGTGCCTCCCTCCTGACACCTTTGAAAATATAAATAAAATGGAAATGAATCATCTGGCCTTGTTGCTCTGCCCGCCCTTCCCACACAAACAGTTACAACTCCAATTTAAATGACTATTGCTCACGATAGATTGTAAATAAGAACTACTACAACACAAAACTGAACTCATATTGGAATGGACCCAGGAGTGAACCTTGCTCACAGTTCAGCATTAACCCTTCATCTTAAATCAACAGAGGCTACTGAAAACATTGATTTTGCAGGAAAAGAAAAGTGTCATGTAACAGTGTTTCATGCATGGATAAAATCAGCATGAAGATCCTAGAATTAACTTTAGAGTTAATCTTGGTGTTCACCTTCCTGGCAAGCAGTCTGCATAACAAACACGGTAATTAAAAGTTAGGTGTTAGCTGGACGAGAGCTAAAGATTTCCCTAAGTATGGATGTGTTTAATTTACCTTGTCAAGTCAAAGCTGGCTTGTGACTCCTTATTCCCTATGTGTATGAAGGTAAAACATGTTTTTTTTTTTATCGTTTTCTGAACAGCTTTCACAGAGATCAGTAAATGCTGCGCAAGATGCGAGCTGTGGAGGGGCAGCAGCTGAGAGCCAGCAAGATGATTCCCTACTGGTATGGTTTTCTCCATTAGTGCCCACAGTATGTCCCACACAAGATGAAACGTTTGTGTGTATCTCGTGTCAGATGTAAGATTGAGCCCATATCTTCGATGGTATGTTTTAGAAATGACATATCTATATACCCATATATTTTTATGTGGGTATTACTCTGTGCTAGCTGTGAGTGTTTGTTTGGTGTTAACTTCTGTGAAAAGAAAGAAAGAAAAGGTAGATGTGGTGACAATAATATATTTCTTTTGCTGACAAAGGAACTTGGATCATAGTTGCTGTTTTTCTAGATTAACTTAACTACTATTTTCTCTTCCTCATAGATTATTGATAGCATCATTGAGGAGAGTCAAAAGGGAAATGTTGGTGAGGTAGGGCAGCTGTTAGATCAGCTACACGTTGATGTAAGAGAAAAACCGGACCCACAGGAAGATAATAATGCTCAGGAAGTTCCCATGGACGTACCGACGCCTGCTCTCAAGCCTCAACTTGTCGAGAGGCTGCAGGAACAACAGGAAAATGCAGCAATGAACGGAGCGTGCTCTATACCTGCCGCTGAACCCACAGATTGCCCAGGGCCATCAGTTGGACCACAAGAAGGTGTTCAGCCCCCAGACATCACCAGCACTGTAGGACAGAGTCAGCCTGATGGGGCTGTTGCGGTTGCAGAAGGGGAGCAGGAGCAGAGACCTGCAGATATATTAGACCAGGTCCCATTCACAGACAGGCAGGCTGACTCGGACTCCTCTGGGCCTTTGAAACCTCCACGGCAATTCACAGTGGAACCAGACATTGTAGCCAGCACCAAGAAGCCTCCTCCCTCACGCCCACCCCCTCCCAGTGGAGGTCCTCCACCAAGACCGCCTCCACCATCTTGGCAGACTCTACCTTCCAAGAAGTCTCAGGAGTGTCTGAGGCTGAGTGGACTGGATGGTAGGGAAAACCTTGCACACACAGTTAATGGTATTAAGGTCTTACAGCTATAGTCAACCTTTATTTTACAGCTGTTCTAACAATAAACTCATACATGTAGTAACCGTTGTGTTTACACAAATAAAAAACGTACTCAGTGCCACCAGAATACACACTTTTCTAAAAGTCTTTCAAAGAATGGAAGAATAGTTTGTAGCGCCGCCTTCTCTATATTTAGCACCTTGGCAAAAAGTGTTTCCTGATGATTATTAATTACAGTGGTAAACCGCATGTGCAAAGCAAATAGTTAAGCACTTGGAAGGTTCTGTTGTGTGATTGTCTAGTGTCTGTGGTCTGTTCAGTCAGCGGTGATGCTCTGGAGCCCTCCGGCCTGGTGTCTCCCAGCAGCACAGTGAGGAGTCTAACCAAAGAGCTGCAGCATTCCTTGGATCTCGCCAGCGCTACCAGTGGGGACAAGGTGGTGACGGCACAGGTCAGTGAGGTTGCGCACATGACCTCTTTATCACATTCACTATATATAGCGTAGCAGTTTACTTATCTATTGCATCATTGCTTGCTTTGTTTTCTTTTTCAGGAAAATGAAGATGAACAGGCCTCGTCTGACAGTGGCAGCCAAACTCCAGGCCCTCAGCGTCCACGTTCCAACTCTGGTAGAGAACTGACAGATGAAGTGAGGGTCCCTTTGTGTTCGTTTTTAGTGCCTTTATCGAGCTTGAAACTAAGCCATAGCATCGTGCACATTCCTCTTACCAACGTTACCAACTATGCACTAAATATATACTTGTGTGTTAACAGGAAATCCTAGCCAGTGTAATGATCAAGAATCTGGACACTGGGGAAGAGATCCCTCTTATCCAGGCAGAGGAGAAACTTCCTGCAGGGATTAACCCTCTCACTCTGCATATAATGAGGAGGACCAAGGAGTACATTACGTAAGCAGAAATGTATTTATTTATTATTTTATTAGCTGCAGTATTGTTTATGTGTTCTCTCTCCTATATAT
>NW_023339763.1:15344144-15347116 GCF_004916995.1 Morone saxatilis | reverse complement strand
ATATATATATATATAAACTATTCTGTGAGGAACCCACCTGACCATGCAATCAAGCTTCCAGGAATTATTTTTTTTTCCTGGCAAGGAAATACGCTTGTTTCTGTGGGCAGTATTGTCAGTGCTGACACTATTCTAATTGTTATTACAGTATTCTCAGAGTTTGCATATGCACACTTGAAACATTTCCCCACCGTGAAAAGTTTTTTTTAAAGCCCAATCATGTAAAAACAAATGGTACATTTTCTAGAGGAAGTTGATCTGTTTTTATTTTTTCCTCTCAGGAATGATGCAGCGCAGTCAGATGATGATGACAAGTCTCAGACTCCACTGGCAGACACAGATGGAGGAAAACTGAAGCAGAAAACGTAAGGATTAGTGAGTTATTGTAGCCTGTTGCTGTCCCGTTTTCACCACAGGATCAAATGTAGAATATAACAATTTGTCGTCTTTCTAATTAGAACCCAGTTTAAAAAATTCCTGGGCAAGTCTGTGAAGAAAGCCAAGCATCTCGCTGAGGAATATGGAGAGAAGGCAGTCAACAAAGTGAAGAGTGTGCGTGATGAAGGTAAAAGGACACAGCAATTTGAAGCTGTTGGGCAGATGGTTAGATTTTACAGTTACATATTTTATGCTCTTCCTAGAACTACTTCAAAAACATTACAGTGTATATTACCTGATAGAGTGGTTAGTTCCTTTTGATAAGTGGAAGCACAGGAAGATGCAGAGCACATTTTAAATGGATGTGGGTGTTGAGGGTATTACAAGACAAATAGCTGAATTCTAACTATAAATGGCAGCAGTAAAATGAATGCACTACTGAATCCTTTAAACCCACAAATCAGTAGCATCAAAAATCATTTATTTTCCTTTCTCTCATCCGTGTATCTACATGTATAATGTGGATGTTTATTTTGCTGTTGAGCTGCCGTGAAAGCTCAAGACATTTTTAGTTTTGATAAGCTCAGTCATGTTTTTTTGTTTTGGGTGGGCTCAGTGTTCCATACAGATCAGGATGATCCATCATCAAGTGATGATGAAGGCATGCCTTACACCAGGCCTGCCAAGTTCAAGGCAGCACACAGCTTCAAGGGTCCCTTTGACTTTGATCAGATTAAGGTTGTGCAAGACCTGAGCGGAGAGCACATGGTAAGAGGATCTTTTATTTATTTTCTTAATAATGTTTAAGAGAAGATGTGCACCGTTAAATGTCACAAAATCTTTTTCCCTAGGGGGCTGTTTGGACGATGAAGTTCTCTCACTGTGGCAGGCTGCTGGCAACTGCAGGCCAAGATAATGTGGTTCGCATCTGGGTCTTAAAGACTGCCTTTGACTACTTCAATAACATGAGATTAAAATACAACACTGAAGGTAGCCTCATCCGCATAGCAGATTGCTTTTTTCTTGCATGAGGATTGATTATTTAAGTTTTTTTTTTATTATTATTGTTTTGTCTTCTCCAGGTCGAGTTTCACCTTCTCCTTCTCAGGAAAGTTTATGCTCCTCTAAATCTGACGATCCGGGGGTGAGTGAAATGAATAACGCCCGATGTTTCAAATTCAAAAATATCTAGAAATATTACTATCTTTGTGATGGTGCGAGTATTGCAGTGTTGTATATTTTCCAGTCTTGAGACTTCATGTTTCCCTAACAGATTGTACTCTCACCCTAGGCAAGTTGTGTACCAGAGGATCCAGAGACAGAAGATAGGAATGCCCCTTTCCGTCAAGTCCCCTTCTGCAAGTATAAAGGTCATACAGCTGATCTGTTGGACTTGTCCTGGTCAAAGGTGATGTCCTACTGCCCTCTCTTTATCCTCTTTATCCCTCCTCTTTACACATTTTAGACTGTCAGTACCAGTTTTCTCCCTCCTCTCATTTTTCCATTTTTGTGTCAATCTAGAACTTTTTCCTACTCTCCTCTTCCATGGACAAAACAGTCAGATTGTGGCACATATCCAGGAGAGAGTGCCTCTGCTGCTTTCAGCACATTGATTTCGTCACAGCCATCGCTTTCCATCCCAGAGTAAGTTGAGTCACCTTGCAGTACTTCTCTCAGCACAAATCACACTTCTATTAGCTTGGTTCGCAGACTGTATTTATAGTAACACTTGCTTCTTGTTTCCCAGGATGACAGATACTTTTTAAGTGGCTCTCTGGATGGAAAGCTACGGCTCTGGAACATTCCAGACAAGAAAGTGGCGCTGTGGAATGAGGTGGATGGCCAAACGCGCCTTATCACTGCAGCTAACTTCTGCCAAAATGGGAAGTATGCCGTCATCGGTACCTACGATGGCCGATGCATCTTCTATGACACAGAGGTACCCAGCCTGGCTACTGTTTCCCCCTGCTAATACATGATTTCATTATGTCCTTATTATCAATTAATCAATTATTTTGGTGTGACAGTATTAATTTCATTGTGAACCACGTCTATTTTTGTACATTGTTAGCGTCTGAAATACCACACCCAAATTCATGTGAGGTCCACCAGAGGCAGGAACAAAGTTGGGCGCAAAATCACCGGCATTGAGCCTCTACCTGGAGAGAATAAGGTAACATGTAATCTCCACTACAAATACACTGCAGTATGTTTCATACCCCCATAATGAAGCATGTCAGTCAGACTGGTTAAGTAACAAATTCCCTCTTTTTTGCCCCCAATAGATTTTGGTGACCTCAAATGATTCCCGCATTCGCCTTTATGATCTGAGGGACTTGTCTTTATCCATGAAATACAAAGGTTATGTCAACAGCAGCAGCCAGATCAAGGCGAGCTTCAGGTGAGGATGGTTCCCTTTCATGTAGTTTTCACTTCAGCATTTCAAGTAGCATTACAACAACTGCGTGACAAATCCTTCTCCATCAACTGCTTCTCATGCAGTTTTTTTTGTCAGTTCCACTATTAAACAACCCAGACACCACTAAGCACAAAAAGTGCTTAACGTTTTATTATTGCTGCACTGCACCTTGAAT
>NW_023339763.1:15316362-15344128 GCF_004916995.1 Morone saxatilis | reverse complement strand
AATGTGGGATTCTCTTCCTGCAGTCATGACTACTCCTTCATAGTCAGCGGCTCAGAGGATAAGTACGTGTACATCTGGAGCACTTACCACGACTTGAGCAAATTCACATCTGTACGAAGGGACCGCAATGACTTCTGGGAAGGAATCAAAGGTAGCTATGCCGTGTGTTAGATGACAAACATAATTTTACTGTAATTACCTGTCTAATTAATCTGTTGGTGGTTGATTGAGCTGACACTAAAGCTTTTCTTATCTTTCAGCACACAATGCAGTGGTCACCTCAGCAATTTTTGCACCCCACCCCGGCCTTATTGTTCCACAAGAAATTGGAGCAGAGAAACCAGAAGCAGAGTGTAAGAGCCTGGACTCGACAGACTCTGAAACGATACCCTCAGGTATGTTGAATTAATGTATGGACACATTTCATGGCGGTCATTTCCGTGCTATAAAACAGTGTTGTCCTTTTGCAGGAGCCCTTAAGACAGATCACACAGAGGTTCTACTTTCTGCTGACTTCACTGGAGCCATCAAGGTTTTCATCAATGTAAAAAAGTACTGAGCACTTCAGAGGTTGTCAGTGCCTCACATTCAGGCCTGTCTGTCGGAGATCAGTCCTAAAGACGAAGGACAGCCCGTCAGGGGCCATCTAACATCGGCCAACTACCTAATGACTAATGCTCTGAGACGAAGAGCCGTCTGTAGCTTTCTCGGGAGAACAGGCACCCTAAAATGGAAGACCAGGGAATGGGTGGAAGAACTGTACAAAACAGACGAGGTGTGATTCCCTGTCACATTTCTATTTTTTATCTTTAATACCAAGCAACTGTGAACGGTTTGGCATTAAGAAAAAAAAAAGAGCCAGAAATGCCAAGTGTGTTCGGTTTGAGCAGAAGCTAAGTCTGTTCAGATACGTATGTGTACATTTACAGCTGTATGGTTATGGCTGAGTATAGCTAGGAGGCTATTTGTAACTGTATGGGCACCTTACTAGTTTCTTTCGCTCCCACATTTCAAAAATTAAGTTAACTGCTAAGAAGTGCAAGCCACTGTTCTAATGTCAGTCACAAATTTTAATGTGTCATGTTAAGAGATGTAACCATTTGTCTTGAAAGCAAGGTGGTTTGAAATGTTATTTACAAATTATTTCTGTCTACGAAATCTAGATCGCTTTTCTAAATTCAACTTCTGAAGCTTTCCTCTAAAGTATATCAAATGTGTCAGTGGATGACAGCAAATCCACGGTGCAGGAAATCTGTATACAGTTACTAATGATTAGGGCTGGGTATCATTAATTTTTTCAGAAACAATACTGGCTTTTAAGTACTTTTGATAAATTGTTTTGTTCAATGAAAGCACATTTCATTATATAAATAGTACTGTAAATTTAGTGTGTAACATTGCATACTTACTGCTTTTGTAAACAGAACCAAATGATGCTCTATTCATTTCCTCAATAAAAAATCCCCACAAACTTGAACGCTTGTTGCTAACATTTTTTAACCTTAATAAAAATAAAATCAATACCAACCTTTCAGTAAAGTAAGAGTAAAAAAACCTTGATACCTGGCCCTACCAATCACATCCTCCACACACATTCATCACCAACAGTGATTTATTTAGTGTCAGAACTTTGCAGCAACATTTCTGGTTATCATTTTAAAAACAAACATTAAAACAAAAATATATATAATTAGTTACAGTGTTCAAACTTTATCATACAAAAGAGTGCTGAATCTTGCATGAGTAGTGTAAGTTGGGACCAAGAGAAACAGACCTGTCAGTCTGTAAAGGGTATGTGTAACCCATGGACACCAGCAGGCTAGTAGATGACAAAGCCCAGAGTTGAGCGTCAATGTTTGCTCTTCTTTGTCTTCTTGTGGGAGCGATGCGGTGACCGGGACCTGGACTTCCCTGCCTTCCGGTCTGGAGATGGTGATTGGGAACGTTTGGACCATTTGGGAGACCTTGTCCTGTTAAATGGGCAGAACGTATGACGACAGATTGATTTCAAGAATAACAATCAGTATCAATGCACTGGTACACTGGAAAAACACCTCATGTCACTTGCTTTAAGGGGGAGATGCTCCTTGATTTTGGGGTCTGGTCATCAGGATCTCGACTCCACGTTCGTCGCCTGACCCCGTCTTCACTTCTTTTGCTCCTTTCTTTGTCCCTCCTGTCATCCTTTGACTTGTCTTTAGGCTTTGATGTCAATGTCTCGTTCTTTTCTTCATCTTTTACAAACTCCTATAGTGGACAGGGTAAAACGTCCCAATGAAGTCAGATGTAGGCTTTTATGTCTTTGCCTGTTAAGATGCAAACACCACGTGGGCCTGGCTTGTAACTCACAAACCCACACATTCACACCTAATAGCTTGCAGGTTCTCCACAAGGGGGAGCTGTTCAACACTTGCTATACTGTTCCACCTACTGTAATGGAAAAAGAATAGTATTTCAGACCTGCAGATGTATGCATATAAAAGTTGTTTCTTTTTTTTTTTAACAGATGCTGTTTTCTCTGTGTGTAGCCAAAAATGCAGCATCTTAATTCATTCAGTGAAACCACTGTATTGGCACAGTACAGTACACAAGTTCTCCAAACTAACAGTGAGTAAAGAACAGTTGATAATGCTTGGGGCGGTGTAAACTGTTTTGAACAGAGACGATGCTCCAGTAAACAAAACATCAATTTTGCATGTTGTACTTGTGAAATACACAACACACAAACAGAAACCAAAAAAACTGTAGCTACACTGTCCTTCCCCGTAGAATGGTGCACTTTGGACTAAATCTGCAGATCTGGAGTTGTTCGTTCTGTGGCTTTGCAGTCGCACATTGGCTGTGTCTGCTTTTGAGTGCTTTGCATCAGTAACACTGTTTTTTTACTGTGCCAATTGACTAATTTCATAGTCTAATTTTAATGTACTAATAACAAGCACTTTTGTACATTTTGCTCCATACTGTTCGTGATTAAAGAAATATTTCTGGTAAACAAAAGTGATGGTTGCATTTTTGCTTTAAAGACCCCCTTCACTGCAGAATAAATACTTATCTCTGGGTAAAATTAAACATGCTATATGAAATAAAAGGTACACGAATAAAAAAAAAACTGCAGCAGCCTACCTTCTGTAGCAGTTTGTTCCTGTAGTGCTCCACTTGTTGTTGTATGCTCATTCCAGACTTCCTCGCCCTCTTGCCAGATTCCAACTCATCTTGGATCTTAACAACTTTTACCTGTATCAGACAAATCCAATCAGTTCTGCATACTTATCAACTAAAATGTGACATATTTTAAAGCGGTTGAAGATGCTACCAGGGAGGCAGCTACCAATAGAATCAAATGGAAATGTAAGGGAATTAGAATATGCCAATAGAGCCAAAGCTCAAACTTTTCTTTTCAACAACTGGTGACAAATAAAGATCACAGGTTCGTTTGAGTTTGAGCCACGCCTGCAAACTCGATCACCGGAGAAAGTAGCGCAATGCATGCTGGTTAGATTTGTGTCCGACGTCATGCCTACGTGGGCAATGATAATCTCACGAGATCGAGGTAGCTGCAGTTTTGAGAGCCAAGTGCTGCACGTGCTCTACACCAACCGCAAGACCGCAAGACATGGAGGGGAAACATCTGATCAAAGAGCTGATAGTTTTGACAACAAACATTTGTGTGTTTTCTGTGTGATGTTATTTGGCTGGACATTGTAGGCTGTTTCATGTCTCATGTTGTGCAATTAAGATTCCATCTGTTAACAAACAGATCTTGTGTGGTTGATAATAATAACAATGTTTATTTATATATTTCTGTGACCTGTATATTCTTTGAAGGCTGCTGGAAACTGTCCCAACTCCACTGTAGCTATTTGTCACTGCCTCCGGCTGCTGCTGCCTGATCTCATCCACTTTCCAGGCGAGGCGCAGTTCATCTCGAACGAGCCCTACATTTCAATAGTATCTTCCATCCTATATTAAATACGGTACATTTATTCAGGATATTGAGGTGGACATGGTGTGATGTGTGACTTTCGGAAGTGGATAGGTTGAATTGCAGCAAATAATACAGGAAGACAACTTTGTTTCTATAAAAGCAAACACTGTTTTCAGCTAATCTTATCAATTTACAAAAGAAATGCACTTGCCTCCAGCTCTCTCAACCTTTTCCTTTTGGTCTCAGACATTTGAAAACTTCTGAGGGAGCTCTGGAAGTCTGCACTGTCATATTTGGACGAACTGCAGGAGTCATCACTGCTGTCGCTCTCTGAGTCCTCTTCTCCAACCTTTGAGTTGACACTGGGAGGGGGAAGAGGACAACAATACATCTCCAAACCATTTGACTGCTTGTGTGTCCTGTGTTTCACAAATGTAGACGGATGATGCACTGATACAAACCGCAGAGGCCTTACCTTACATTCACTCCTTTTTTACAGTCTTGCTCCACCACCGTGTCCCACTTCGACTCAGTCTTGGCTTAGACAGAAAGGAGAGAGATTAGCGGGATTGTAAGGGGGAGGATTGATATGATACAGAGGGGATCTTTACCTGTGGTACCTTGAGAATATGTGCCAGTATCACCCGTCTTCTCCCACTTAGACAAAGGCACTCTGGAGAGAGGAATACTGCTCTCATCCACTAAAGAACAAAAGAGAAAGCTAGGTCAGGACAAGGACCAGGATTATGATTCATTTGCTACTTAATGATGTTTTTTTTTAATTTATCCCTGTTGGGACAATTCTGTATTTGCATGCTGTGTTCTCATGGAGATCAGGGTACACACTCAGCTGACAACCCATGAGGGGGTGGATCAGTGTATTGATCTAAGACTCTTGAGTTGGGCTGATAATCGACAACAAGAACGGGAAACTGTGGTATTCTGGTTGAAAGATGTTCTTTTCGGTATGTGGTGGACTCACAGGGCATTCCGTCAATGTCATCAATGGCGACTCCTAAGGGAACGCCGTCTATGTTGTCAACAGAGACTCCATCCAGAGGGTCCCAGCCCAAGGGGCAGCCGTCAAGGTCATCTACAGGAGCTCTGTCCAAAGGTAACGCACCTACCGATGTGCTGTCCATTGGTGCACCATCAAGATCAAAGGATGCTTCCTGGAAGGAGACAGACACGTGCACAAACATTTGAATCATCTTCATGTTTAAAGATTCTGCAACAAGAACAGCTGTCCAATTTGTTGAAATGCTGTTCAGAAAAGAGGTAACTGTAAATAATGAGCAGGCACATTTTAAGCTTACCTCCGCCGTCTCGGTCAGCTCCTCCACCGCTTTGGCAAAGCCCAGAAAGATGTTTTGAAGGTGGATTAGATAAGGCTCCGGGTATATGGCCCAGTCTTCCCATGCTCTAAAACAACTCATGACCTTTTGCTGTGGAGATGGGAGATGCAAATGTTCTTTTGTTGCTCTATTTTTAGTAAATGTCCTTGTGTGAGGCAAATAAAAGACTTAATTACCTTGAACTGTTCAGCCTGCAGCCTGGCTTGTATGTTTTTGTGTGCCGCGTTAAGGTCTCCAAATATCTGCGTTAGCTTCGTTTCAAAACTGAAAAGACGGACACAGACTGTCACATGGAGAAATGGAAAAGGGATAAATGTGTGCATATTTTCTTTTTCAGACAGGAAAGGAGGAGAGAGAGGGGATGACATGCATTAAAGGGCCACAGGTTAGATCCAACCCATGGCCACTGCAGCGAGGATCCAACCTTGGTACGTGGGGTGCCAGCTCCAGCAGGTGAGCTATCAGGGTGTTACAGCTACAACTGAGGGAAAGACTTACTATTTACGGTAATATGATGCACCGGCTACTTTGGCACATGAGTTGTGCAAGATGTCTGACACAAGATACAGCCTGGCAATCTGTGGGAATGAGGACAAACAAAGTAAAATGTGAAATGTGAGTGAAATCACCTACACTTTACATCTAAATTCTCCGTATCTTTGTTTATACAAATATTTAAAGGAAGCAAACTAGCCTTCTTCTGAAGGGGTGTCTGAAGCAAGGAAAAAGATTCAGTGATGTGTCCCACTACTTCCTCTGCTGCATCCGCTCGCTCGAGACAGAACAGCATGGCATTGGCAATATCCTCTCTGCTTGGGGTGAGCTCTTTAAGCAGTGTCTCCAGCCTCTGTCTGTGCCTGAAGGGTATTTAAAGAAGAACAACAGAGCTCAACATTCAGTTCAACTTCCGTTACAAACATAAATGTCATCATGCCTGCCACGCATACTTACTCGGCTCTGAGCTGCCCTTTCTTCACCTCCTCCTCGGGGGGAGCATCCTCCTCCACCTCTGCACTATCCTCACCCCTCTGAGAGTAGTCGTTTAGGATAGGGGGTCTCCATACGGAACCCCCCCGGAACATGCGGAAATCTGTGGTCCTCCACTCTGTCGGGGACTCTCCCTGTGGTAAGAATGAAGGCCAAGGACATGGAAACTTAAACACAGATACACCACAGTTAAAGCATTGATGAGACCCAAAAAATTAGATGATCAAGTAAATGATTAGTACAGAACAGTTTAGTTCCTCCAGATACACTCCTGCAGTAAAAACTTACCTGGAGGATGGAGAACAGTTTCCAGCGATAGTACACGTGATCTTGGCTTTTGTTGTCAAAAAGGAACCTGAGACAATAAAGAAAGAGCAGATTACACATGTACCCTACAAGGTCAACTACGAGACCAACACATGACCAGGTACAGCAATACTGACCTGTAATCTGGATTGTTTTTCTCCTTGTTCATTATTACAGCTTCAAACACATGGCCTTCACGCACCACAAACTCTATCATCCTGTGAATAAGGAATAATAGATTCCTGTGGGGAAAGAAGAGTGGATCAGACCAGGGTTTGTGTCAAAACGCTGCCTGTCATTTACATTTACATTTACTGGTGGCCCATGCAAACGGCAGGCTGACTGCTAACAGTGTTATTTCATGTCCTAGAATTCGCTATTTCAAAAATGTAAAGACATGTACAAAATGTTATTGTCACTGTGGGACAGACACTATCAGCATATTTTGATATTCCAGTGTGTCCATGAAAGGGGTAAAACAAATAACACAAATCACAATATCTATTCATGAACACTGACTTAGGTTTTAAGAAATGAAAGCCCCAATACAAAGTTTACATTTAGCCATTTTCTAATAAAAAGATTAACTACAAAATCCATACATGGTCTGTATTTAGTTTTACAAATGCATTTTTCTTTCAGATGTAAAGTTCTCAAAATGTATACTTTCAGACAATAAAACAACATATTTAACTCCTAATGAGTCAGCATCAGCGTGACAGCATTTTTGCAGGAAGCTACATGGAGTAGTTACTGTGGATTGGGGCTTCAGGCCTGAACAGTACAGTATGTTCATGCAGTGTTGCTGATTTTGTGTCAGAACTACCACTGCAGTTAGACTTTCATATTACTTACACTACTCTAACCTGAAGCAGTACCTGGTTTGATTTATGGCACTAGCATGAATCTACTTCTGGCATCGTCTGACATGGGTTAAAATTAAATCTATCTGCCTTCTAGCTGTATCGGTCTGCAGTGTCTCAGCCAACCCATTGGAAATCCAGGGCTCAAAGACGCTGGTATAATGGCTCCAACGGTCATTTACAAAGGCTACAGCTATTCACAATAAACACACATCATTATTATTATGATGATGATGGGAACAACATGAATTATCTGAGGGATTTGAGCAAACTACGAGGAGAAAATACAAGTGTCAACAAAAAGTACAAATTACATTCACTGCATGTAAATCTGAGGAGTCCTCAGTCCTACGCTGCAGATGTCAAAATGTCCACTAACGATGGCAAGTGTTGCAACACCTCAGCTACAGTTTTGGGTTGTTAACCATGTCCTATGTGTCAAATGCTTTAATAGCTCTTAGGACTGGAACATCCTGCCTAAAATAATCAGTATGGACACAAGAACAGTGCACCACAGCTTCTGTCCCATAACACTTGGTCAGTGGTAGTAAGAAGAGTGTGTGTACCTTTCGGTTGGGATAACCACTTTGACTACGGCTTCGGACAGAGTCTGTTTGTGAAGTCAAATCAAATAGTGAAAATATTAAAAAGTGAGCACTTGTACAGATGAAACACTGCAGGATACATACAGCATAGAAAACGACGATAGCATACACAGTCGGTGAAAATGGCGGGAGGGTGACACAGCTTTACTACTCCAGTACATTATTCTAAAATGCTAAACCATCTATACTACAAGCCAATCACAAAAGATTCAAAGCTACAAGTTTATATTAACATTTCGTATACACAGTCCGACTGTGCATTGCCACACCCTTGCATCCTGTAATATGGCACTTGCATGGACACGATGGTCAGTTAAATGAATGAACAAACGTGCAACATAATAATAACATCCACTTTTCACAATGGCTGATGACATATTACAGTGTTGCTTCTTAGACATGGATTTATTCTCATCCAGCTGCAGTTAGAAATGTGTTTTTTTAATTTAAGATAAATTCAGAATTTTTAGTTTGTGAATTTTTCTGTAGTGGAAAGCTACTTCTTATACAAGTATATAGGAAAACCTTCTCTAAAGGCTCATGTTTCCTTCATTTTCACATTCTTGCACAGACTGTAACTCCTGTTCTACCAACGCCACCATCCCCAATGCAGTTAACACCCATTACTCATCACTAGGCACACTATCTGTGCCTAGTCAAACTCCACATTGCAGAGAAATAATGGTCATGCAGGTACTCCAGAGAACAGAGACATTTTTACCTTGTCAAGATCCCCTTTGGACATGCCCAGCGGCTTAGTGAAGTCATTGCGGAAGCGATCCCTAGGCTGAGCATTGAAAGGCAGACCAGATGGGGGTGGCGGTGTGGCCCTCACCCCCACTGGTGTGTAGAGAGGCTGAGGTGGAATGCGAGCTGGTTTACCCCATCCCAGCTTCATTTCAAACCCCATAATCACTTTACCTACAATAAAAAAGCACATAAAACAAAAGCAGTGGGAGTAAGACTATTAGATAAACCTTGTACTGCCGCCGGTAAATCAAACCGATTTTTTAAGATTCAACTGTACCATCAAGCGCAGCCAAGGCTCTCTCTGCATCTTTCCGTGTCATGAAAGCCACAAAGGCTCTGTTGGAGGTCCTGCAGCGCTCCTCGTCTGTTCGGGGCCACATGATCTTCACACTGGCCAGGGGACCATACTTACCAAACTCTTTGCAGAGCATTTCCTCGTTCATCTGAAAAATGATACAAATGGAGAGTGAGTAATGTAAGTCTATGTTGTGCTGAGCCAATCAAAGTCAGAGTGCACCTTTACCTTTGGGCTAATGCAGCTAATGTAGAGGTTAGTGGTGGTTGGCACTGTTAGGTCATCATATAATGCTGTCAGGAAAAACAGGATTGAGGTTAGCATGATTTAGGTGTTAGCAATTTTCAACTAATATTAAATATTATTTTGAAGAGGGACTCTTACTTAGATGACCTAGAGGGACTCTTACTTGATCGTCCTGACAATGGCATGTCCAGATCTCCGTATCCTCCTCCTCCCCCTCCTCCTGTTCCTCCTCCTACGCCCGGGTCATTTTTCTTCCTTTTATGTCTTTCCTCACGCTCTTCTTGTATTCTGCATTTTTTTTAAACATAAAAATAGGCTTACGCAAGCCACAAAGATATCAACGGCCTGAACTGAAACATGATATCAGGCACATTTGCAAAAAGACTTACAGCTTAAGTTCTTCTTTAAAGAGTTCCAGGTTACTCTTTTTCTTTTCTTCAGTCTTTCTTTTAAATGTCTGTTGATAAAACAGGAAACAATTGTGGTTATTGCATTATTGTTATATGTGACTGATTGTACAACTGCACTGACCAAAGTGAGAGATCATGAGCGACATTTAAAGATACGTGTAACTAGTGAGGTGCCATTTATACTGTATTCAGTGTTTATAACATTACATCAGAGGACAAACTTACAGATTTTTTGCTTTCAGCAGATGATACTGGTGAGACATGCTGGGGCACGGGGACAAACTTCGTACCAGGTCGATACAGCTTACTTTTCTTGACCTCTGCTTCATCCTCTGCAAAAAGTATAGCAATCCCTGAACACTGAATATCCAACAAAGCATTAGGTAACAGTAATTTAGGTCTGTAAAAACAGGAGGAGGGCCACTGTTCTTTTGTTCCTTCTTCCTGTAGAATAAGGCAGACAGATTGACCGCGGTTCCTTGCTGCTGTGTTTGCAGTTAATATTTAAATTAAAGGGATTATGTGTAACAGTAAGTTGAAGAACTGCTCAGTATTGGACAAGCTTTATTTCTTTAATTAAAAGTGATAATGGACTGCTGACTATGGGTCCCCCAGAGTGGATTAATTTTATTCCACCATTCAAAAGATACGGGCCCTGTAAAAACTATTCCGCTGCTGAGCCAGCCCAATATGCTTTAATAATTATATTCTCTTAAGATGTCCAGGTAATTCAGTTTAACATTACTGGAGCAGATAATAACTCACGGTTTCATATTTTTGTTCAGACATGCTGCATCCAATCATAACGCTAGATAAAGTCTGGCTGCTGACCTTTAGATGCATTTACGATACCCCCACGGACAAAGGTTTTCACTCCGCCCTTCTCACTGGTCTCGAATGACGCCAAGAACTCTTCAAAAACCTCTGCTGCTTTTTCTTCCTCCTAGAAGCAAGACACACACAAGGAAACATGCACAGTATATGTATTACATCCCTTCCTTCACTTCACTGCTGATCAAATACAACATTTTCAGATCATAAACGGGTTACTAATATACATTTATTTAACTATATTTGTTTTTATTGGGAAACAAATCCAATATCATAACTTCTCCAACCTCCATACCTTTTTCTTGAGCTCTTCTTGTTCTTTCTTCGTAAGTGTTTTAATTGGAGTGGCAGGTTTTCCCTTTCTGTCTGCCATACTCGAACTGCAAATGAACAAATAAAACAGCAATGGAAAGGTTACTGTCAAAATGCCAAATTTGTACAAATCAATTCAGTAATTTATTGTTTAACATCTCCTTACTTTTATCATTTTACCTCAAACTGTTTTTCTGTTGCATTATAAATCCCATTATATGCATCCTTTTCTCACACCCTTTATGTTATGTGTACAAACTGTGCATCACTTTCAGGGTCACTGGCGAAGAATAAACAGTAAGACACCTCCCTGGTCCCCTGGGGGACAGACAGGGCCCACAGCAGACGTACACTGGAGGGCAAAACAACACTGTTGTGTCATTTTACTTTCATTTGTATCATTTATGACACCCAGTCTTTGGTCAGATAATGCATACAATCAGTGGGTGAGTGAAACAAACAGAAGGAGCTGCCACAACTGAAAGTTTGCACATTTGAACAACACAAACCAGAATCTAATAAAAACTATTTATGAATAGTATTAGATTCTATGCATTGCAAATTGCTACAGAAAAACCCATAATAATCAGAGGGGATGAAAACTTGAGATGTCAAACACTCTCATAATAAGTTAGCTACAACCAGGCAGATGAACTCCATTACTTAGTGTAATGTGGCTGAATTTGATAATACCAGATACCCTGTATGTCCTCTGCTGCAGAGGTTGTTTTAGTCAGCATGGAGCACAAACGCTGTTTAAAAGGCCTGGACTAAATATAAGCTATCACTCCACTTTGCTAACGTTAGCTACCATTATTGTTTAGCTTAGCTGGGACTCAAGTGAGATGGGAAAGCTAACCCAGCGTTAACCTTTCAGAGCCAGCAAATGCTGAACACAGCTCGTATATCTCCATTATCCCGACAATCCCCCAACTCATACATCCCTTTCCAATCGCTATCATCTGCTAACTCTGGTATATCACACAGTGCATGCAATCCTCTGAGCTAGCTAACATAACAGTCTCATATTTGCTTTCTGCAACAAGCACCGACTAACCGCACCAGAGGAGGCTATTAAACCACACACACATACACACACACACACCTATTTATATATATATATATATATATAAATATATAGCTTCATGGCTAATGCTGAAACTGAAACTTACAACGTGTGTCATCTCTATTTCTTCACCATTTTGGTTGCGACGACAACTTCATTTCTATCACACCATGCTATGAAGAGGCGAGATATCCGACTGGAGCTGCGGAGCGGGGACGCCTCCTGCTCGGTCTGCACGGTAACACACACAGTCCGCCTCCGTGGTCTGCCTCCGTGCGGCTCTCATTCAGGAAGGAGGCTCACAATAGTGGACATTTCACTGTTTTGGTGAAGTAAAAAAAGTCTTTATGTGTGTTTAGTGCTGCAGTTCATAGACTGCTTTTTCCATGTCATGTTTCCATGGTCACCTTCTATAGCAGGATGCATCAGCCCCAAAGCTTGTGTCACCTTCTCTGTTGTTTTTTGTAGGGTTAAATGTGTATTTTAGGACAGAGAAAAGCATTAATTATTTTAAAAAAGTCCCTTTAAATGTCGCCCACATTCCTCAAATTATCCTCTTGATTATTATTATAATTATTTGACAGAAACAGTCTGAACACAATGTAATATCAACCATAACAAATCTGATTTCATCATTTGTTTGCATGAATATTACATGTTTCATTATAAACTAGACAAAAAAAGTTTAGATATTTTTCCTTCCTGGTTTCCATGAACTACAGTTCATATGTTGCCATTCAGAAATAATAATATTAACTATGAAGCATGAAATATATTTCATTAATCTTTCACATACATACATACATACACACATACATACATACACATACATTTGCAGTGGTAAAATAATCTGATACAGGGCACTAAAAAGAAGTGTCACTGTATAGGCCTATATTTGTGTCCATTACATAAGATATGGAACTTTATTTATCCTGGGGGGAAGTTTAAAAATATCAATGAACAGATATTTAAAATATATACAATGCCTAACAATATAAACAAGGTCGTAAGGTGGCTTCTTGATGAGGTTGCAAATAGATGTATGAGAAGTGGCATACAGCCAGGGTTGGGAGGGTTACTTTGAAAATGTGATACGATACAGTTACTAATTACCTGTTAAAAAATGTAGTCAGTACCCTAATTATCACAATATTAAAGTAACGTTACTTGTTTACTTTCCCTTACTTTTGGATTACCTCAACACCAAATATGCAAATAAAGACAAGAGAAAATAAATATTAATAAGATGTTGTAATGTAAGACGATAGAACAATGTAATCTTTGAAAATAAATCAAAAATGTGTTCTCTGCTCAGTGTACATTTAAAGAAAAACTAGTCCTTCTAATAATTCCTATTTCTCCTAAATGTAACTGTAATCTGACTACATCTTTTTTTACTTTCTTTTGTATTCTGATTATGTAACTCAGTCACGTGAAATCCATTACTGCACATAGCTCCAAATGTCCAATATGAAATCTCAAGTACTGTCAGTGTATCTGGTTAATTAAAAACCATAAGTCAGAAAGTTTTGACTGTAAAAAACACCAACAAAAATCATCAATGGGTCAATCAAGAGTGATTTATTTTCTAGAGAGAAAAAAGGATAACATATTTTTGACTAATCAAGTTAAAGGTGTTGGAAACAATGGGACATGGAGGAAGTCAAGGCTAGAGTAAAATGTATTGTCATATTTGAAGTTATCTTTTAATCACCATATAAGGCTGATCAGAGGGGCAGTGTGGTTGGTGTGTTTGGGACAACCAGAGGACAAATAGGGGGTGACATGAGGACCATTTGGGCAGATAAGACACGCTTGAGCTGACGGGAGGGGCATTTGTGACATTAGGAGGGAAATAAAATGCTACCATTTGGACCCAGACATATCTTGCTTATTTTGCTCATAGCTTCCACTCTTCAGTCTACCAGTAGCTACTCCCTAACCAGGACCGCCAGTAGGCAGGAGAGGATAAACCACAATCAGGGAACAATAGTAGGCCATAGGCTTATATATGGTTTGAAAAATAATCTCCTATATCATAAAGACTGATTGTCATGTTATGAATCCTATTCAGAACGATATAGCAGTACATTACACGCAGCATTGTGTAAACATCTGATATTGTTTTGATCACAGTGATTAAGCAGAATTTGTCAGTAACCCTCCAGTGCCCTCCAGGCATTGGGGACCAGATTTGAGGAAATCTGATTATTAGACTGCATGAAGGGCCCTTGCCTCCTGTCTGCTCCCAGCAGGGGCCCTGCTAGGAGTTTGGTTTGAGCAGGTGGAGGAAGGGTAAAAGCCTAAAATGGCCACCATACCCCACTCAACATCACTATCACCACAAGCAGCAGCAGCAGCAGCAGTACCACCTCAGAAGCCCATCCCCTAGCGTCCGTCCTGGGTATGTACCCCGTATGCGCATGGGCGGAGAGACTGCCGCTGTGCGCTGATATTATTGTAAGAGTAATTTCTTTTTTACGAAAATGGCGTCTAGTCAGGGAGGTGTGGGAGCTGTAACGGCTCTACAAAGCCATCACTACTCTAGCGGACCTCACTGGAGCCCGGGTATCAGCCAGTACCAGCACCAGCAGCAGCACCACACGGCCCGCAGCCTGGACCGGGCTCTGGAGGATGCCGTGTGCTCGGGGCTGCTGAACCTGAGCGGTAGGAAGCTGAGGGAGTACCCGGGGATGAGCTACGATCTGACCGATACAACACAAGCAGGTGGGTTGCTGTGTTGCGTGCATGGACTTATAGGAAAAACCACGAGAGTCAGTGCGCCTCATGTAGAAATGCGCTCACGGATTTACGCGTTATTGAACGCAGCAGCATGCCCGTATTGTGCGTGGATTTTTGTCTGGGTTTCTGGATAGAGGCGCATTAACGTGGAGGTGACAATATTTAAAGGGGTATTGCGTCCACTGGACTGGCTTCTGTAAATGCACATATACACCCTGGTTGTAATCACTGTCCACTCGGGCTCATATATCACTCCAGTTTGCTGCACAAGGGGCTCGGCTGCTGTTCGTGTGGTTGTTTTGGTCGACGCCAGCAGCTTTTTATTGCCACCCCACCCCCTTGAGACACATGAATGAGACGGCAGGCGCACCCAAGTCAGGCGCTGTGCAGTGGTTTGTACACCGAGCTGCAGTTGATTTGGCACCGGGCTGCTGGAGCAGAATATGAATGAACCCACAGAGCCCAGTTGTAAATTCTTGCTCACTGAATATCATTTTTTTGGTGAGCATGTGATACACGGTCATGTTTTTTTTAATCTTTTTTTTTCTTCTTTTTTTTTTTTTTTTTTTACATTTTCGGCACAACCAGACAAAAGATGCGGTGTACTTGCAGCCTCACCCCCCCTCCGCCCCCCCCCCTGCCTGCCTGGGTGCATATGCCCATATAGCCCATAATCTGTCAGAGAGGAGGAAGACACTGGTCTGCTTTTGGTTATGAAGGCTAATAGCAGTTTTTTTGGCTTTGGTCTGTTTTATCGGGTTTCTGCAAACCGATATTTAGAATAATGTGCTCATATAGGGAAGTCAGTCAGTAGGTCAGCATTAGACTCACGTTTTCTGGAGGCGGTGTTATCAGGGTCAGGTCATACATACTCATTTGTATTAGACATGGCGCTTTAGGAAAAGGGCTTGTCTGACTTATACTCATGAAGGACCCCATGATGGCACCTGATAAGATTTTATGACACTGTAGCAGAATATCTGTGGTTGTGAATTAGTGTAAAAAAAACAAACATGAATGAATAATAGTGAATTATTATTATTAGTCACCCTCAGTCATTATTTTGGATAGGTCTGTTGTGCTGGACTCAGAGTGATAGTTTCCTCCTCTGAGATGTCCACATACCATATGGTGTTACTTTGTCATGTGCAGCTAGAGCCCTTGTTGGAGAGCCCTAACCCCAAGGGGATTTCAATTTTCTGCTCAAAGATTTTGGTTCCTCTTCATACCCAGACAGTTTTTTTCTTCTCCAAATCCTAACCTTTTTGAAAACTGGAATCTAAAGTTAAGTAAAGATATGTAATAGACCATAATATATTATTTATAGACATTAATTAAGCTGACTCCAGCCTCTGGGGGAAAATGACAGGTAGGTTACAGGTTTGTTTCACACTAACCAGATATTTTGAACATGAGTGCCGATTGTTGCTTTTCTGTGTCAGTGATCCAGATGTGTAAAGATAATGTGCTTGCAATGGATCCCTGATCTGACATGAAGCAGTATTTTATTAAGTAGCATGTGTGCCAGAATAGTTATGCAGGTTGCCTTCGGGGGAAGACAGAAACAAGAGGAAGTTAGTATGCACTATTTCTGGACTGCTGGGCTGAACTGTATCATGTGTACCATGATACAGTCTCTACCTACAGCGAAACTGTCCAGATTAATCAAGATTGTTGCATATAAGATTATAAAATGACTGCCGTTATCATGAGCGCACATTAAATAACACTGGTAGCGTCATAAGAGATACATATATACATTTCTGTCACACCTTTGCTTTCACAGTAAATAATCTCCATCACTGTGAAAGCTGTTTTCCTCTCTTTTTCACATCTTCATTTTGACGCCTAGATTAAAAGGTGTGCTAGAGGGAAGTCTCACTTACTTTCGAATGTGCAAGGAGAGATCAACACCTCGTAGCTACCATCCTTCACATCGACTGCAATCTCTGCTGTGAAAAGACGCAGCTCATTCAGATTTAAAAAGGCAAATTTCTTCCGAGATGAAAAGACAAATCCAGTAATTAAAACCAGTTCTCTCTTTGCAGCAGTATTCAAATGTTTTGTAATGGAAGTCAGCAGGTGCAGCCTTTTTACTTTATTTTTAGTGGAAGAAATGACCGACTCCCCTGAAAACTAATTGATAGTATGAGACCCGTAACTGAAGCAGCATCATGGTACCCCACATTAATTGGGTGTTTCATCCAATTGCTGGTTTTGGAACTTAAAATGGGGTTTTTATACAGAACAAGGTCTAACTGAGTGGCCCCCATCTGACTAATGAGCAGCAGAAGGCTTCAGTGTGTGCAGACTGAGAAAGAGAGAGGCCTGCTCACACAAGGGTGTCTGTTTGCAGTGTGCTACTGGCAGTTTGTCTCCAGTCAGTTTGTTTTCCCATGGGAAAGTGCGAGAGCTCTGAGCTGCTGCCCTGACCTTGGAGAGGGGCTGGTGAGCAGTGCATCAACCTGGGCAGATGTTCAGGTTCATACACGCCCCTGCCTGCCATTACCGTGCACCTTAGGGCACACACACACACACACACACACACACATTAGACGGTGTGCGAGGTGCTTCCACTGCAGCACCATTCAGTCGGTTTACATGTGAGCAGTCATTGTCAGACATACAACAAAGTGTAGGAGGCTCAGCTGCTGCACTGTGTGTGGTAGCTCAGGGGAATCCTAATAAACAGATGCGTTTTTAAACCCACAAATTTGTTTGGTTTCTGAGAGAACATAATGACTTATTTACAGTATACTTAAGAATGTGGGTCATGCAGTAGATTGTGGTTTTAGTTTATATTCCCTTGTTTTATCACTCTGTTGCAAAATTGAAGGCTGCACAGAATCACACACTACAAATCTATCGCCTTCTTGCACATTCTTGCATCCTCGTTCAAGGGTTTGCTGTCATATATAACAGCCAAATGAAAAGAGGTCAAAGAAAAGATAAAAAACTTGTGATTTTTGACGCCAACTGAGGGTACATGTGATGTGATGATTTGACAGCCAAAAACGAACTAAAAGTTGCAAGATTCACTGCGTATCATGCCCAAACTCCTATAGAGTACTGTTGAGAGCTGGTTGAAACAGGTGACCAAATTAATTTGATTGTGTGTGACTTAATGCACACAGTAAGT
Organism: Morone saxatilis; assembly: GCF_004916995.1. Classification (NCBI taxonomy): domain Eukaryota; kingdom Metazoa; phylum Chordata; class Actinopteri; family Moronidae; genus Morone; species Morone saxatilis. The sequence goes on along the minus strand of NW_023339763.1, from coordinate 15,326,296 downwards.
CTCACACTGTAAGAATGCTTCTCTGTTGTTACAATCCTGAGAAGTATAGTCCTTCAAGACTGTTTGTGAAGGACAATCGCCACAAGGACACAAGAATTATCAAGCCGGCATTCTTGGATTAAATAGTAGACTAGTGTAAATACCACAAGTGTCACTGCTCATTAAAGTACGAGGTCATTGCAGGCCAACTCATTCAAAAGGCTTCAAGAGACTTGGCAGTTAAAAACACAACACAGCACTACACTGTGCTTGGTGTTTCTTGGATTTAAATCAAATATTCTGGGCGTCTTATGAAAGCCTGTCGGGTCTTTGCTCGTGTCATGGCTGCTCTGTGAAGAATAGCAGGCGCTGCTGGGAGGCTGTTTGAAAGAACGGGCTCCCAAAAAATACATTTTTACATGACCCACAATATATAAGATACAGACTGCACCCTGTACTCTTTTTCTTTACTTCTGAATAGTTTTTGAGCAATCACATCCATATAAGTGTAGTCTGAAACTGGTGATTCTTCCCTCAGGGCCCCTTCTGGATGTGTGTTTGCATGTCTACACATATTCATACCTGTCAGCAAGAACACAATGCCTTATCAAATGAAGGAGGCCACTAATATTAGTATGATGCTCATAGACCTTTTTTTCACAGCAGCCATTTTGACATGAAAGAGTAGGGTAAAAACTTACTAGGTGTTATCAATGAAACTAATTAAGGTTCTGTTCCATTCAGTGTAGCAGAGACTACAGCTCCAGTGAGCCAACATTCACAGTAGCAGCACCCTGACTCTATCGGACCTGAATGGAACAGAACCTTAACTCATATTCACCTGTGTTTACCCTGTTATTTCATGTCAAAATGCCTGCTGGGAAAAGTTCTTTATTGTCAAACTCAATAAAGTTCCTCTGTAACTAGAGGTTTTAATCATACAATATGATTGAGGGTTGAAGAACAAACACGGCAATATATAGGAAACAAACATTCTGTACTATATACTGTTATATTCTTCATCATTTGTAGTTTTCACTAGTGAGCGTTGGAGAGGAGTATAAACACCAAGACTGGTGACCCAAAAATTATGAAGTGTGTGTGTGTGTCTGACCTCCTTGGATGAAGGCTGAGAACAAAATTAAGCATAATGTGGACATTAATATTTTGTGTATGAATTAATCTGTCTGCGTATACTAATATATGTGTGTGTTGTCAGTGGTGGGTTGCTGAGTGTGGACTGATGAAGTTTCTACCTTAGAGGACATATGTGGTGGAGAAGTATAGCTTCTGTGCGACTTTAAAGGATGAACTACTACTACTACTATGTGAGTAGTGAAATGCCCCACAGACAACCCCCGACAAAGAAGCTGAGCAAATACAGCTGATCCAGAGACTGCCCAGTCCCCCTGGCCAGACCATCCACAGCCCAGCCCAACCACTCCACCAACATCTGCCAGCTCACCCACAAGAGAACGCACCTCTGAAACACTCTCTCAAACACTGCCAGTGATTCGGTGACACCCAATGTGGTCCAGAAGGTCCTGAGTCATCCTGGACACCAGCCTACCTTCTACCAGATCCCATTAGGGTATCTATTGGAGCAGATTGATAGCAGGAGCACAGTTGACTCACCATCAAACACCTGAGTCCATACCCAGACACCCTCTATATGCACAGAAGGTACCTGCCCTCCCTGAACACCCAGTAGCATCCCAAAACGTCAGCCAGACACTGTGGTCACGTCTGCTGCAGGGTGCAGATGATTAACCACAATTAATCAAGTTTTTGTCATGTTCCTTCCCTGTTTTCATTCAACTGAACCTTATAGTAAAGTTGCAGAGGTGCTACAGTAAAGACCTTTATGATTTCAGTATTTTGGTGTCTGTTTTTCTGCAGATTTCTTGAAGACCACACGTGATATGGTTGTGCTTTTGTATTAAGCAGGGCTGCAACTAATGACTTCATTATCGAATAATACGTTAATATGTTTATGTTTTCTCGATTAATTGATTAGTTGTTGTCAGAAAATAGTGAGAAATGTTAATCACTGTTTAGCCCAAGGTGACTTCCTCAAATCTCTTGTTTTGTCCACAACCCAAAGATATTCAGTTTACTGTCAAAAAGGACTAAAACATTTTTTCTAAAAAATGTACTCAAAATGATTAATTTAATTTAATAGTTAACAACTAATTGATTAATCGACTAATCGTTGTAGCTCCAGTATTGGATGGTAACAGGTTTCTAATTGCAATCTTAAAACAATTATTTCCTGTTTACTATCCCTCTGCAGCTACTTGCAGTAGAGAGAGAGAGAGAGAGACTGTGGTCTGTTATTTGCCCCAGTACTCAGCAGGACATCTATTAGTATGGAGTTTGCTGTGTCATGGAAAGACTTAGCCTTACAATATCTGCAATAGCAACATAAATGAAAACATTGCTGATCCAGCCAGAGGGTGCAGCAGAGTGGAGCCTTGGTTTAGGGCTCGTCTGCCTGGTGGGCTCTGTCCTGCGGGAGCTCTGGGCGACCAGCAGGTGGATAAAAGACCCACTGTGGGCTGCAGATGGTGCATGGCCTGGGTTGGAGGAGGGAGAAGGGGATGGAGATGGACAGGCTTACAAAGACTGCCTCCACCCACCCCCATTTCTCATCGACCCACATGATTCCACCTCTACAGAAGAATCCCCCAGTTGTGGGGCTGGAGGGAGTGAGGTGGGGAAGTCGTCTATGTGCAGCTGGGTTACCGCATCAAGGTCTGAGCCTCAGGGAGAGGCAAAATCTACTCTTAATGGAAAATGAGTATACCCTGTGACCTCAGCTTTAGTCCGTCCCCATGTGCTAATTTCTGTTTCCCTTAACCTCTCGACTTCTTTTCCCTTTGTGCCACTGACTGATTCATGGTTTGCTTCTCACTTCTGCTTACTGGCTGCTGTCAGTGCACACAGAGTGAGGCCTGTCTGGTCTGTTGTTAGTCATGTAAGCCTTGTCAGAAAAAATGCATATGCCTATTTAAAGGCACGGACACAACTCACACACAGTTTTATAATCATGATGCCGTATAACCTCAGGGAGTAAGGATTACATATTTACACTATTTGAATAAAAGCTACTGATACGTCATTTTGTATATTCTTTATATTAATTTGTCCAGGGTAAACAGAAACCTCTTGACAGTAAGTCAGCGAGTGTTACAGTAAAGTCCATGTAGCTTAATTGACTAATAAAGGGTGGTAGCTATATGTAATTGCACGCATTAAAGGGGGTGGTGGTGCAGTAGGGTTTGGTTTTCTGACAGTACGGATGTAGGACTTCAGTTAGGTGGGACCGAATAATTGAAAGCTGTTTTTATCTGTGGCTCTGCAGCTCCTCACATAGGTCTCTAATTATTGTGTCACCCAGAGATAATTCAGAAGACAGGATCGTTCACACACACATACGGAGACGAACACACACACACACACGCCATTTGCAGCTGCTGAATCAATACGTGTCTGAAGGTGAAGTCGATGTAAAGCAACCTCTATACGTATTGTTCTTATAAGTCCCCATGTATCCTTGTGTTTCCTGTTTAAATGGCTACTGTTTTGTCAGACTTTAGAGAGTATGAGAGAAAGATAGTGTGGAATTGTGTGTGTGTGTGTGTGTGCATGGAAATGTCTTGGGATGTGCAAGCGAATCAGTAGCCTTGAGGGATAATGTGCCTTAACTCCGGCTTTGTGCGTGATCCAAAGGCATGTAGACCTCCGGGATTGAGCCTGATTGATGATGTATATTAAAATTTAGTACATGATGCGTGTGTATGGAAATGTAATGAGCTTAACCATCAGTATCTGCCTGAGCATCCTCCTCTACCACCTCTACTCTGACGCTCTTGGGGCAAGAGAGCCAGTATCTAAATATTTTATCATGAGAGGCAGATGCAGATGAGAGGCTGTGCTCATCTTCATTGACTGGGGCAGGGATTACATTCATATTCTTGTTGCAGATTAGAAGCACCCACTCTTAGCTGATTAATGCAGGGCTGTGAGTTTGCAGCTTCAGTAGTAAAGCAGAGCACATGAGTTATGGTCAGGTCTGTTCTGTGTTACACTTTTAATTCCAGCTGGTCCTTTATTGATATAGCTAACTTTACCTTTCTCATGGAACAAATGTAATAATTTATTGAAAAATATAATATAAATGTAGAAAATATCCTTGGATATATAGAAAGATGATTTTACAATGCATGCCAATGCTTTCTTTTCTTTTCAACATATTTGATTTACTATATCTCAATATCCATGGAAAATATATGGCAGTGCTTTTAGCTTCTCGCATGGCGTGGCTCAAGAGATGGTACTGTTTGTCATTCAGTCCATGGCTTTGGTCCAGACTGAAATATCTCAACAACTGCAAGAGGATGGGTTGCAATGAAATTTGGTCCAGAGATTCATCTTTCCCAGAGGATGAATTTTATTGGCTTTGGTGAGCTCCTGACTTCTCCTACAGTGGAGGTTCACATTTCTGGTTTTCAAATAAATGTTTTTAACAATTTTTGGTTTGGATGCCAGGACACAATGTCTCCCTCAGGATGAATTTTGATAAATTTGTTGATTTGATTCATTTAAACCTCCCTTTTTTATTACCATTTGTTATCTTCTCTTGCTTGCAACTGATCTTTCATAAAAAAGAAAAGATGTGGAGTGAGTTCTAACACTTTTTGATCCATTCATACAAATCTAAATCCATTACTGTGCCACTCCCAGTGACATCGATATTGGAAATACTGAGATATTACACTGCTACAAGCACTTCAAGGCAAGACTCTGGTGTAATCTTAGACTAGTGTTCGATGAAGAGGCGCACTGCCCATCTCTCCGTCACAGACACATATTGATTAGTCTTTCAAGCCTATGGCCTCATGCCTAAAGCAAACCTAATGGACAGTGCCAAGATCTTGAAAAGATTATAATGTGTATGTATGTTCAAAGTGTACAGATTTCATCAGCTCCTGTTCCTCCACCCTGCAGATTTGTCCAAGAATCGCCTCACAGAAATCCCACCAGAAGTGTGTCTGTTCGCCCCCCTCGAGTCGCTCAACCTCTACCACAACTGCATCAAGTGCGTCCCAGAAGCCATTATCAATCTGCAGATGCTGACTTATCTTGACATCAGGTGGGTCATTGCTAACACTTTCAGTTTTGGTTCCTTTGTTTCATTATATAGATTCAACAAAATTGTATATATGAGTGTGTTTGGTTTTATATCTCTCAGGAAGTGCTTGTTCTCCATTTCAGTACACTAACAGGGGAAAAATGCTTACATGAAAGAGAGGCATTTCCTCTTTTGCTGAAACTCAATTCCCAATGACACTCACATGCTTCTGTATACTGTTTTAAATTTAGGTCAATGTTTTATCTTTCTCTACAGCCGAAATCTTCTGTCAGTTTTGCCAAAATACTTGTTCAGCCTCCCCCTCAAAGTTCTGCTTGTGAGCAACAACAAGCTTGTGTCCATCCCAGAGGAAATCGGCAAGGCCAAAGAATTGATGGAACTGGTGAGCAGCGTGTATGTGTTAGTGCATATGAACTTGTGCATATTGTACTGCCAGAGTAATCCCATTTCCTACACTTTGTCTCCCCTTGCAGGATGTGAGCTGTAATGAGATCCAGGTGCTGCCAGCTCAGGTGGGGAGGCTCCAAGCCTTACGAGAACTCAACATCAGGAAGAACTGTCTTCACATGTTGCCTGAGGGTCAGTCTGTCACTGCCGATGATCTCAGCCATGACTGTTGCCAACACAAAGGGCATTACCTTTTCAGGTTGTCTGTCGATCCCATTTTCTTGAACAAGATATCCCCGGAATTTATATCAAGAACTGATGCGATAATTATTACCATTCTTTTAAACTATCTATCATTCCTTTTTTAGTTTGACTAGGTGTGGCAAACATAATAGTCTCACAGCCAACAATTACAGCACTGCAGTGTTTGTTTTGTGTTGGCTGTCATGTTACCATTAATGAAGGTAAAACCATGTTGATGAAGATGAACAACAAGTAGCAAGCACTGCTCTTATACAACAGAAGCAAAGGAAACCTCTATAAAATAAAAATAAAATATATTAGGCCATGCTTAAACAATACTGAACTGTAACACAACAAACTGTGCAGCCTCTGAAGATAACAGACTCAAGTGCATGTGTTGCAATCAGCGCTGTTGTCAAGACCACTTTTGTCGATCCCAAGACCAGGACACGTCGAGGCCGAGTCAAGAACAAGAGTCACAAAAAAAAAAAAACGTTTTCCATTTCAAAGGAGTTGGCTGAAATTGGCTTCCTTATAAACATGGTTACGAGGCGGCTAATATCAATACTCACTGTAGGTTGATTTTAAATTAAACCAACACCCATTTTCTGAACAAGCACACTTCATCAAAGGTTTTGGAATTCACTTCAGAAAAAAACATAAATTGCTGGACTTGGTTGAGACCAACTATAATATTTGGTGAGACAAATAGCCAAGACTGAGTGCAAATACCAATGAGTCCAAGACAAGTCCGAGACTGGATTTGAGTACTACTGCACTGGTTGCTAAGCACCTTTGTTAGGCAAGTGTGTTTAGGCAATATAATGAACCAAGCTTGGTATGAAGTGGTCATAAAAGTAGTTGTGGATACCTATTCTTTTTGTCTGCATGAATTAGAGTGAATTACATTTAAAAAATATAACACGATTGAGTTGCATTACGGGTTTTAGTTAGAGTTTAGAGTTTAGAATTGCAGGATTTAGAGTTTTTGAAACTTGACTGACAAAAACAAGTCAGGATATCTCGGCCTCCGCTGCATTAACTTTATAGAGCTACAAATACTAAACTGGAGTAGTCTTTGTCGAGAAATATTATGTTTTTAGGATGTTGCAGCGAACTGAGTAGGTCTAATCCGCCAGCATGACAAAGCCTACAATATGTTCTGCATTTCATCACATTCAACTAAAGATGTTTTTGAAACTCCTCTCGTCTGTACTTGCAGAGTTGGCTGACCTGCCTCTCATTCGACTTGATTTTTCCTGCAATAAGATCACAGAGATTCCTGCAGCCTACAGGAAGCTCAGGCAGCTGCAGCACATCATTCTAGACAACAATCCTATGCAGTCTCCACCCGCACAGGTAAGTGCATTTATCTCATAACTGTGTTTTTGCATAATATGTGGACATCAAATATGTATATGGTGTCAACATGCAGCACCAATGTTTTTTTTAAAGATTTCCCGTATGTGGTTTATACGTCATGTCCCTCACTCCTTACTCAACCTGGTGCAACTGCACCATCTAGTGGATGAATGAACAATTTTTTCTTTGTAATTGTTAGAACAACTCTATTTGTATATTTCAGATTTGTCTGAAGGGCAAAGTGCACATATTCAAGTACCTGAACATCCAGGCATGTAGGATGGACAAGAAGCCGGACACCCTGGACCTCCCCTCCCTCGGCAAACGTTGCCTCCCACAGCCACTTACAGATAGGTACTGATAAAATAACACACAATGCACCTACTTTTGCAACGGTTCTGTTCCTTCATGCCTTCATGGTATGCTATCTGGGATTCCTAATGAGTTGTTCTGTTTTTGCATATATCCAGCATGGAAGATTTTTATCCCAGTAAGAACCATGGCCCTGACTCTGGAATTGGTAGTGACAATGGTGACAAGAGGCTGTCTACAACTGAGGTCGGTGTTAAAACACTCAACATTAACTGATGGCATTGCCAGTGCATGATGAGCACGTTATTGTGTGTTACTACTTACCAGAACATTTTGAAATACATAAATGTCAAAGTACACCGTGTGGTATTTTCTTTCTTTTCTAACGGTGTGTTAAGCGAAGTTTAAGCGCTGCTTTAAGTGCTAAGAAAATATTGGCAGACTAGACAAAATAATGGCAAATATGACAACTAAGTAGTAGAACATCTGGCAAGAATTCAAAAATTGATATGGTCAAATTCACACAGGTATGTCTGGCTAGACGCTCAGGGTTGTATCAACCCTATGATCTCAAAGTCAACAATGGAAAGATAACGCAGATAAAGTAGAGGGGGTTTTAGGTGAAAGTGTGATGCATATCCTGCACCACAATCCTTAATAATATGTATGATCACCTGAATATAGGAACCATTGTGTTTTTGTTACTTTAAAATTAGATGTTTTTTATCTACAGACACCAGGGTTCGCCTTCCATGTAGTCTGCTATTTTTCTACAGTAGCCCAGAATGTACAAACCAAACACTGGCTGTAAAGAGAGCCTGTTGCATTCTCCTGCATACAGCCTGTTCTCATTTCCAGGTTGTCAAATACAGACACGAGTGGTGTTCAGTTAGTTGCAATCTGCAGCTTCACTGCTAGATGCCACTAAATCATACAGACTGGTCCTTTAAAATGAAAACTACACGCAAACATTTCTATAAAAATATATTTAGAATAGGAATTCTAAGATGCAGGTTCAAAGACCAGCACATAAGCCCATCTGAACCCAACTTATAGTTCACTCCTCGTTCTTTTCTTCTCCTGCAGCCTTCAGATGATGACACTGTCAGCCTGCACTCACAGGTTTCAGAGACAGCCCGTGCGGATGCCCTTTCACTCCTCTCCAAAATGGATTCTTGCAAAGGTTACCGAATATAAGTATCACATATTCCCTTTGAAAGCAATAACAGAGACTCGGGGGTTGTTGAATGAAGTGCCTAAAATTTAACAGTTTATTTGATGAACGCGGATGCTTCCTCCCTCTATCAGATCAGGATCTCTATGACTTTATAGAGCCCAACCCCGATGAGGATCCTGCTCTGTCAGAGTCTGATGGGCAGCAGAGCAGTCATGTGTCTTGTATTAAGGTATGAATCAATCTGTTTATTAAAAGGATGATTACAAACATAACAGTAGGAGGTCCACAGGAGATAAAATTCTGGTTATTGGTTCCTGACATTGTGTGTGTGTGTGTGTGTTTTAGGAACTGGAGAAAGTTCTTAACATGTCTCACCAAAGCAAAGATAAAGACAGCTGGAAAGAGGAGTCTGGGTGAGTTTGTTAGTCAGTACAGCAAACAAACAAACAACCGGCACGTCTTGTACCAGACACTTTTGTCTCATTCTTTACAAAAACCATGCAAATTATTCTTGACTGCAAAGACTGCAAAAACAATAATAGACTAGCCAACAACCTGGATAAGTTTACAGTTACAGATCTGCATCTGCTGTTTTTCACATTTTGGAAAAGATTTTTATTTCACCCTAATTGTGAAAATACATACTACTTGTGTACAGAAAAAAGGGGTTTGTAAGTATATAAGGTGGTCACAAATCAGCTATTTCAAAACATTTTCCATAATGAGTCACACAGCACTGACTAATGGTTACAGTAGATGCCAGCTCAAGCAGTCAACTAGAAGGGAAACCCCTAGTGCACAATGCACCTTGAATCACCAGCTGCAAATACAGATAGCAGCCGTCACTCATTGTGCAAGTTGTGTATCAGTTTAAAACATCTGCCAGTATTTTGTGATGTTTAGACTGCAAAATGATTATCATGTGCAGCCTTGATTTAGTAACAACAACTAATTTAACGTGGATATGTTTAGATTACATAATTTTGTTTACATACAAATGACTAAGTCAAAGAAGTTTTAGTGTTTTAACAACTGTACTGAGGCTTTCTGAATTTATTGTTTAGGTGATGTGGAATGCTCGCTTCTCTATTATGTTATGCCAAAAATGTCATGTAAGCTACACTTTGTACAATTTCTGGTGATAATAAATACTTACTTAACTTTTCACAGTTCTGATAAGGAGCAGCTAGTTGAGGAAGAGGATGATGAGCTGAAGGAGGTGCTGGATCTGAGGAAGATTGCCGTTCAGCTTCTGCAGCAGGAGCAGCAGAATAGGTGTGTGTATGAGGGGCCGACAGGGACATTATTCAGAATTACCT
>NW_023339763.1:15253103-15316262 GCF_004916995.1 Morone saxatilis | reverse complement strand
AGGGGTGTGTGTGAAGATGTCTGCTGCAGAGAGAGAGAGAGAGAGAGACAGAGACAGACAACTCAAGTCACATGGGACCGAATACATCTGAGAATGCTGACAGTGGTCCACACAGACAAACTACACTGTTCCTGTTGTAGGTCCACTGTACACTGAACAAGTCAATAACTCTGTGGAGCCTAAATTAATTAATTGGTTATCCATTTCCCTTTTGGTAGGGTGGTGCCCCCAAGATGCTTCAGTTTTTTAATGTGAACAATGATTTCTTTTGATAGCATCCTTCCTCTTACCAAAATGAAGGTCCTTTGCTATAATCATCTTAATAATGCATTAGTCTGTCTCTCAAAGGCTTTCCAACTCCCCCATCCCGTAGGCTATGTGGCCAGGTGTTTTCAACAAAAGACGTAAATCATTAAAAACAGGACACAAACGTTAATGAAACTATATTTCATTTTTAAAAGGGCTCAGTAGTTTCCTGGAACAATTGGACACTGTAGTTTTTAGAAAATGTTGGTCAAACTGGAGGAAATTGTGAATTTATAGGGGACTATTTCAAGATGCATACTAATACTATTTAGTGCCTCAGTGAGTATTTGCAGCAGCATGGTGGTGTATAGAGAGCGTTTCAGTAGTGTGTGTGAGAGCGTTTCAGTAGTGTGTGTGAGAGCGTTTCAGTAGGTGTGTGTGAGAGCGTTTCAGTTGTAAAGTGTATATGGAGCGTTTCAGTAGTGTGGTGTGAGAGCGTTTCAGTAGTGTATATGAGAAGCGTCTCAGTAGTGTGTGTGAGAGCGTTTCAGTAGTGTATATGAGAGCGTTTCAGTAGTGGTGTGAGGAGCGTTTCAGTAGTGTGTGTGAGAGCGTTTCAGTAGTGTATATAAGAGCGTTTCAGTAGTGTGTGTGAGAGCGTTTAGTAGTGTGTGTGAGAGCGTTTTCAGTATGTATCATGAGAAGGTTTAGTAGTGTGTGTGAGAGGTTTCAGTAGTGTATATGAAGCCGTTTCAGTAGTGTATGTGAGGAGCATTTCAGTAAGTGTGTGTGAGAGCGTTTCAGTAGTGTATATGAGAAGCGTTTCAGTAGTGTGTGTGAGAGCGTTTCAGTAGTGTGTGTGAGAGCGTTTCAGTAGTGTATATGAGAGCGTTTTCAGTAGTGTGTGTGAGAGCGTTTCAGTAGTGTATGTGAGAGCGTTTCAGTAGTGTGTGTGAGAGCGTTTCAGTAGTGTGTGTGAGAGGTAATTCTGAATAATGTCCCTGACGGCCCCTCATATGTGTGGTTCTCCTCTTTCTCCTCCTAACAAAAGCCATCGCCGTACTTAATGAAAACATTCTGCTCTGCCATTACTTTATATCTCCATTCATTACACTGCTTAAATCCACCTCTTTCTTCTCTGACTGTCTCCATTGTCCTCATTATGTTGTGTACTCATGTGAGTTGCTCCCATTGGTCAGGCGAACATATTTATTTGCATTCTTCAGGCTGAAACTGTAGAACTGTGTTTCTCAGTATCCACACAGTTTGCCATGACATCAACAAATATTGCTCCATCATCACCATTTTACCTCTTTCATCTCTGCATATCAAATTCTTATCAGCACTTCGCTTACTCTCTTGTTCCCTGCTTTCTCTCCTTCACTCGGCTGCTGCACGTTTGATGTAATGCATTACAAACGCTTCTAGACGACGGTCCTTAATTTGCAGAGCAGAGAGTCTTATTCACCGACGGAGAGTGACTGGCCGAGCACACAGGTAGATGGATTTTCTTTATCATCAAACAATCAATCAATCCATCAACAGATAGTTTGTATGTCACACTGAGTAGATAACCGTTGATCGAGTCAAACAAACCTGTATTTCCATATCTACGGTACAGTATACAATGCTTTTAAAAACACACATTCCCATCCAGGCTTTAATGGGGTTTTTTGCCCTGTGATTAGTGGATCAGTATTTGGAAACCTAAGCGTTTTCTTTGCTTGAACCTATGAATATTTCCATATTTGAAGTGAAATTAGCTCATCTTTACTGTGAGCTGGTTTGCGCAAGCTTAAAGAAGAAGTCAAGCCGATGCTCTTAAATACTCTCCCATCCATTGTGCAGATGAATTGCCCTTTGTTGCTCGGTTGGTGAAACTTCCATTGAATCTGACTCAGCCCATTGTTTTTTCGCAGGCCATCCATGTTTGTAAACATGTAACTGTAAATGGTTGACAATTTGCATACATCCTGTAACATGAGTCATTGCCGACCTTGGGATTGTGTGCACGCATTAATGTGTTGTAACAGTTGTTGTTTACGTGCAGCTCTGTAACCGCACCTGCATCTGTTTCCATCTGCAGATTCCTAAGTCACTCTGGAAGCTCCAGCAGCAAACCGAGGCCCCCACCTCAGACCGCTCGTAGGTATGTACTGTTCAGTCTTGCTGAAGCATATATTGCTGAGTCCTCATATAGAGCAATATATCTACAATAATTGTTATATGCTGTAATTTTATCTCTGCTCGCTGTTTGATGAAACACTCATGTGTCCAGAGACAGTGAACTTTGGAGAAATATATATTTTTTCAGAATATACTGTAGCCCATTTTCAAAAAAAAAATCTAATTGAGAGGCAAGGTATTTTCTTCTACTATGATACAATAGATTGCATTAGATCCTATTGATTAAACTGGTGACTTTTTTTTGTGATTTATCCTGTAGTCCATAAAATGATTTTAAAAATACTGTAAAAATGTAAAAATGCCCGTCACAATTTCCAGGAGCCAAACATTACAATTTTTCTTCCGTTCAAAACACAAAGATGTTACATTTAAAAGATATAAAAGATAACAACAGATTCTCACATTTTATCTTCTGAAACCAGCTAGTGTCTCCCATTTCTGTAGTGTTTAACTTGCAAGAACCACTGATACAAACAGTGTTACCAGAGAGAGCGACAATTAGAAAAGGTTCTTTCACGGGGCCATAGTGTCTTTAATGTTATATAATACTGTGATATAATTACCTGATGCTACTCGTGTCTCTATTCTAGTGCTTCTCTGGATGAAGGAAGTAGTGGAGCATCAGTGCTGAGTGGACAGGTACAAACCTTTTTACTTCAAAGAAAACATAATATCAGTAATATTTCACATATGTGGTGTTTATCAGTTACTTCGTTTGTGGTTGCGCCTCCCATTCCTAATGTGATGTTGCTGCTTTTACAGCCTTCTTCATCCTGCTCCTTTGATGGCAGCCTGAAGATGGATCAGTCGGATTCAGAGCCAAAGTGGCCCGAAGTCCCACCCGTCCTCAATCAGAATGAAGATCGCAGGAGGAACAAGTACCTGAGAAAGGATTATCTGAAGGTGTGCATAGGTCTCGTAATTTATGCCTGGTATAATTCAATATTCTGCAGAACACACCTCATTAGATGCCTGAGGATAAATTCTTAGGCAACTGACTTGTTTTCTTTGGTTTGGAGATATTTATCTCTATAAAATTCCTGTTGCTACTCAAGTTTATGGGAGTTATGAGAGTTTTGTTTGTGGTGCTCACACAACTGAAACAACTGATACATTTGAAAAACTTATCAGCAGTGTGTATCCGGACAATGTGGACAGTCCACAGACCTCACTGTAGACACTGTTTTAACAGGGTCTGCTTCTTTGTTTATTCCAATAAAGTGAGGTCTGTTGATTCTCCAGAGTAACTGGGATAATTTTATTTTTTTCAACTCTTTGAGCGCCACAAATTCCATTCTCCTCTTTTATATTGGGGTCGCAGCAGAGTTCTCGAGTCAGGTATCTAAGAACCTGGTCCAGTAAAACATACAACTATCTGCATTGCTTGACACCTTTACTGGTGGCAGAAAACATGTTGTGTGTGATTTAAAAGGTGAAAACATTTGCATCAGTTAAGATCTTGAGTAAGTACCAGGTTTTTCTCAAGAAATGTTGCTGGAACAGTTGTTTTGATTAAAGATAACATCAGGAAATAATGTATGATAATGATAAGGCCATTCTTTTTTTTCTTTTTTTATTAAACATTTGCATTCATAGTCAAAAACTGAGGCCCTTAGTACAAATGAAGTAAAACAATTAGTGTTGAATGATACTTTTTTTTTTTTCTTTTCCAGTACAAATGTCAGAGTGCTCGTAAAAACTCCAGTGGGAATGACGACAATGAGGTTGGTGACAAACCATGTTGTGTAGATAAAAATCTAAATATCTTCTCAAAACTCACCTCACTGCTGTCACAATGCCGTACTCTGATTGTAATGAATGTTTTGTCTTCAGGATGGCTTGCGCAACGCTGACTTCGGCACCACCCTGACAGTGTTTGGGTTAAAGCCAAGATCAGGTAATAGAAAACTGTTTTTTTTAATGACCTTTACTGTGTTAAATTTTGGCTCGCTGTTTTTCCTTCACTGCTATAATAAACATGGGTTTAAAAATAACCTGCCACACCATTATTATTTTAAACGTTTGATGAATATCACCCATCCATGTCAATTGTGACATCAGTTTGAATGTCACATTTGAATGCCCTCTTCAGATTTCTCAATAAAAAAAATATACTAGAAGCTCTTAAGACTTGATAAAGAATAGCTTAAATAAATATTTGAAATTGGTAAATAGCAAAAATTACATTGTTTTTTGTATCAGTGGAGTGGAACAAAGTTCTTCTTTGAATCAATGGGATTAGCTAGATTAGTCTATATTTGGTGCAGTTGGCTTGCACTTGCTGAAAGTATTACCATCTAAGCTTGAAGAAACACTGAGACAGTGCCCTATTGTAACCTAAGCCTGATATCTGTTGTAATGTGAACACTTTCCTCTTCACGTGAAGCCAAAAAATGTTTTTTTAGGTGGAGTCTTTTCTCTGGAAGTCGGAAAGGTTTCTGAGGAACTGTTGATCTGTTCTATATCAGTGCATTAGCAGTCAAGTCAAGACACAACAGGATTAATGTCTCCTTTCCTGATGAGTTTTATTGAGGTGCAACAAAGACATTGTGTATTACTAATTTATGACTAAATGTAAAAACACTGGTGGTGGATCCCTTACTTCATTAAAATACCACATTGAAAAATACTCGGTCACATTGAAAGTCCTTCATTGAAAGTGTTACTTAAAGATCCCGTTTGTAAAACTTAAGAGGATCTGTTGGCAGAAATTGAATATAATATCAATTTCAGTTTAGAGTATAATACCTTAGAATGATCTAGTGCACGGCCTCGGGGTACAGGCTGAGCGGGGTCCTCCTTTAAGTGGAGTCCGCATGTTGAACCGCCATCGTGTCTCGTACAGTACGCCCCGACACAGACAAACCAGAAACACTGGGCTGTAGACGTTACGGGCGCCTTTTGAATTTTCGGCGGGAGCTCTTTGGTGGGCGCACGTGCAGGTGTGTACCCTACTGGACGCACCTTTACCGTGCCGTGTCTCACTGGTCCGCATTTGTCCACAGATACCGGCGCAGGCTCTAGCCTTGTTGAGTTAGTTGCAATCTGCTCATTCAGTAGCCTCTAGTGGCAACTAGTGGTGAGATTGCACATTGCAACCAACCACCGTTTACTCCAGGCGTGTAGGAGAATCTACGGTGTCCACAAAAATTGCAAAGGGCCCTATATAGAGGCAGTGTTTGGTTCGTCCGTTCTGGGCTACTGTAGAAACATGGCGGTTCAATATGGCGGACTCCATGAAAGGCGACCGACAGGGTCTGTAGACCAAAATGTTTCATTCTAAGGTAGGAAAAACATGATTCCTATATTCAGGTGATTATACACTAATGAAAACAAGCCTATAAATATTTAATTCCATTTCTGCCAATTGATCCAGTTACACACTGGACCTTTAAGTAGAAGTGAAATTGTGAATTAGTTTTAAAATAAGAGCTAAACTCATTAGGAAAGATTACCCTCTTTGAATTTTGTCTTATATTTAAAAGTGCAAGAATACATCATGTCTCACATCGTTTTCCTGTTCCTCATTTACTGGATCATGATGGCGTGTACTATCAGACAAATGAAGATGCATTCACTGGACTTTTGACTATTGCTGCACACAAATTTAAATACTCAATCTTGTGACACATACTGTGATAAATTGCAGCCCATGGTTTATGACTTCTCCTAAATTAAATTATATTTGGAAAACATTAAAATCGTATATTGTAAGAAACTGAGTTTCCAGAAATAAAGGAATAAATTCTGGTAATTTAACTGGGCTGCAATTCTAACAAAATATTTTCATGAGGAGTTGTGGGAAATGTACTTGCCCGTACAATGTTGCAGTATCTAAGGATAAAAGGTAACGCCAGAACTGTGATCTTTAGACATTCTCTAGAAACCTTGGTTTTTGGCCATATCAAATTACAGATTCAACTAAACTACACTTAACTATTTGGCAGACTTTCCTAGTCGGTGGCAGTGGAATGTGTTAATTTCTTATCACACTGACCTGTGCTTGACTTTCTAGGATTATCAGTTGTCATTTTTCCTTGTATTTTCTTCTCTTGTATCTCACTGTGTGTTACCTGGAACTCAGAACTGTACCCTTCGTTTATCACTTCAGCCTTCACCAGAGGAAGCCGCCAGGAGTACGCCTCGACAGACCCCAGTTTCACCATGAGGAGGAAGATGGAGCACTTGAGAGAGGAAATGGAACAGATAGGACTCTTACGGCAGGTCAGAAGCCTCACCGCTTGTTTGTGCATTTGCATTTTGCACAAAGCATCAGGTCATTTTAGGCGTCAAGTCTGCCAGATCCTGCCTTTGTTCCAGTGTTTATACCTTTAAGTGAATAAGTGACATCTAAATCAAATGTCCAGGGAATTTTGTGTGCTTTTACTGAGTGTTCCCATTTAGCGGTATGGAAGTGTCACTTGGATTCTAAGAAGCTGAGTCATACTGTTCAATGAATCAACCATATGACTCTTCTCATTGTGTAAGGCCCATCTAGTGGAGCGTTTATGTTCATAGTTTTTGTAGTAGTCATAGTGGTGGCTCGTACTAGTACTTTTTACTTGCTAGTAAAATGTGTAATTCCCTAGTAGCAATAGGAGTATTTTTGCAGTCGTGGGAGCAGTTTATGTCGTGCTAAACTACGTTCTTTCTAATAATACAGTTAAACCTGATACTCGTAATGTAGCACTAATATAAAGAAGCGGCCACGCCCATCAGTTGCATGCAGCAGGCCAGGAATGAGGCACTGACAGCCAAGGGGAGAGGTTTTGTTATGAAGCTGAGTCTCAGTACAGAATCTGAGAATAATCAAAGTCTCAGCAGCAAGTTAGAGACTGTCAGAGACTATTAAGCTATGTAAAAGGAGTTCTAATGTTCCTGGCTCGAAACCAGAGGTAACCAAAGAACATGGGAGAAGGAAAGCAGCTTGAAGATAAGAAATGGCACGTTTGAGATTCCTGGTCTAGAAGAACAAGGGTAGAGACGTCAGGTCATGTGCCAAGTGAGATTAAAGAATGCTTCTAGGCACTTTGTTGTTGTTGTAGTAGCAAACCCACAGAGACCTCGGTGCCACCTTTGACTGAGTAGATGACAGACTGACAAAAGACATCAAAGGTGCTTCACTCACCAGATGCTGAGAAGAATAAAGCAGACATTCCCTGTATGTGCCACCCACAACTGATTCTTTCACAATATAAGAAGTTAGGGCACAGTCAAACAGTCCGCAACTGTTTCCAAGGTCAGGAATGACTTTTCAGTCTCAATAAAAGCATTATCAGAGTTGGTGAGAAATTACACTTACTTCTAGTTCCAGGAAATTCAACAGTTTCATAAAAGAAATGGCATGGACCAGAGTTTCACATTTAGGAAACACCATTATTGCTGAGAACAAAATAACCCCTTGTTCACCAACCAAGGTTTCACAATTTAGTTTGGGCTCATGAAATATGTCCTTATGGCATTCCCTTTTAGAGGTGCACAATTTGGGTGGAGGGAAGGGATGTATCAACACTGCAGCAGAGGAAATGGTGTCAGAAATATTAAATCTGTTATCAGGCACACAAACAGAAAAGAGAGAGTGAAACAGTGAGTTAAGACAACTTTTTCAGTCACAGTTCAAACAATGAAAACACTTTATTGGGTAAAGACTGTATTAAGTAATTTTTCAGGAGCTCTCCATTCAGCACCACAACAATGCATGACTAAAGAACGGCAATGCAACAGACCATTAATTTTTGCATGATTTTATCTTTCTGTCATTGGCGTGTAGTTTTGGAGAAGGAGATAGCCCAGTTGTCATCACATGCCCTAACACTCCTAAGAGCTATCACACGTGACAGCTTTGAGGATTACAACCTCTGTGAAATTGACAAGGACTCTGGACTAGAGACTGAATGAGCTGTCCATGAACACTAGACGAAAGCAGGTCGCAGCCTTGACTTTGAAGGGGTGAAAAAGACCAAGGAGGCCATCCACATTCACAAAACACACACAAAAGTTCTGCATCAGATCCTATTAAGCAGCAATTAATACAAATCAGAGGTTGTATTAACAAACATGCTAAGAAAAATCTCAGAGAGCTCCTAATTTAGCCAAAACAATTCTAGCAAGGAGTCTGAGCTTAGGTGTGATTTAGGAACTTTCTCAGAGCATCTCTTAGCAAAGGACGGGACAGAAACATTTACCTTAGTAAAAATGAAAACTGCACTGTGATAATGACTATAAAATGAACAGTAAAAGGCCTAATCATATAATTTAGTCTCTATTAAAACATGGTTTAATTATTAAAACTATTTGATGGAATGAATCTTTGTTGAATATCTTATAAGCCATACGGTTTGAAAACACAGGCCTATTTGCGCAGTAGCCTCTTCACATGCTGATAGTTGTTATATTTATTTGCTTACATTTACAAGCTAATGACTTTAGGAATTAATATATTTGATATTAATGTCAATTAATGTCATTTGTGAGCATGCAAAATGTGAAAATGAACTGCTGAACTTAAGAGTTCTTTTAAAAGTCCTCCAGTTCTCCCCCTGATCTCATTCAAGGGCTAAGATGCTCTGTGAATAACTTTTATCTTTACCAGGATCTAGTCCTAACGGTAAGGAGAAATTTTTATCAATCATAATCATAATTTTTAGAATTTTCGTAGAATTTCATCACTAGGAGCAAGTCTTTGAAGTAGAAAGCTTTATGAATACTGCCCCGGATGATTTATTTGGGCTCATTTAGATCTGCTGTGTGTGTGTGTGTGTGTGTGTGTGTGTATGATATATATTGGAAGCACCTTGAACTCAATTAATCAGGACTAACCATAAACACCATTTTCTCTGGAAAATTTGCTCTTGTGTAAACAGGATTATTATCAGGACCAGTGTATAATGACCAATTTACAGCAGTGACATTATTTTGTAAACATGCCCAGATATGACTAACTCATACAGAGCAGGCCTGGACAGTCTACTGACTACTACAATTACACCTACTACACACCCAGATCCCATTTCTGCCTATTAGGTGGTTGCATTTGTGTTTACACCTACTCTCACTAATAGATTATTTGCTGATGTGCCTTAGTTGGACCTTCCTGGTTAATAAAAAACAAAAAAGTGTCTAAAGAGGAGACAGACCTCACTGTAATTAAATAAACTCCTTTTTCAACCAAAATATGCATTGTTCTTGAGAGGACAGTGACGTCATAAGGTCAATGTTAATTTCTTTGCAGAACATTGAGTCCAGACTGAAGGTGTTGCTCCCAGATGATGTTGGAGCTGCTCTGATGGATGGAGTTGTTCTTTGCCATTTAGCCAATCACATTTGTCCTCGGTCTGTTGCCAGCATCCATGTACCATCTCCTGCAGTGGTAAGTAGACCTGAAACTCCTTGAAACGCCTTTTATTTTAAACCGAGTTATAGATTAATTGAAAAGATGCTACTTTGTGGTAATAAATGATATTTTATTCTCACTCTCACAATAGTTGGATGTAGTGTGCTTTGTTTTCTCCATAACCTACAAAACCTTACAGCTTCCTGATTTGGTTTCGTAGTTTTTTGTTTGCTCTGCATTTAATTTCTAACATGACTGATGTTCTGGCCTCCAGCCAAAGCTGAGCATGGCTAAATGCCGTAGGAATGTGGAGAACTTCTTGGATGCCTGTAAGAAGCTGGGTGTCACACAGGTAATCCATCATTCACACAATATGTTACTTACTGTTGTATTACTTTACATTGTGTTATGTTTGTTTTTCAACTTTATTATCTACCAGTCATATCAACTGTTGATCTCTGGACGATACACCAACTTACAAACCTACTGACTGACTGTACTACAGTAAATCTCTACATGTTCTGTCATGCACACTCGCTGGTCTAGTTTGTTAGCTGAGCGTCGTACTGGTGGAAAATTTATCCCATAGCTAATGGAAATTGTAAGTGTTTATTTTCCATGGCAAGATCTGCCTGTCAAATAAGTATTTACATTCATTCTTTTTCAAATACAATTCTGTCAATACTGATAGGAATCTAAGTGAAAGCCATTCTCGAGTGGTATCGCCCCAC
Source organism: Morone saxatilis (assembly GCF_004916995.1). Lineage (NCBI taxonomy): Eukaryota > Metazoa > Chordata > Actinopteri > Moronidae > Morone > Morone saxatilis. Next base: position 15,305,765 of record NW_023339763.1, on the reverse strand, counting down.
ACAGATTTTTGTATGGAAGCCAAAAAAGGCTACAGTCATTTTAATGTCATAAGCAACTGAATACCTCATTGGGAAATGCAACTACTACTGAACAATTAAATAATTAAAATACACTAAAAGTCTGACGTTGATGTCAAAACCTTTCACTTTTACTTTTAAGATTCATGGCACAGTCCCACATATGCAAATGCAGGCAAGTGACCCAAGCCTGCCAAGGTGAAATGTTGGCAGTGTAGGGTGTTACACTTGGAAATCAGTTTCCTGGTTTGTAGTTCGTTTTAGGGTTCAGTTGGGTTGATGCTGCAACTTTGCAGGTCAAAGGATATGACTAGAATTTTTAGATCGGAAAATTACCAATTGAAGCATAGTAAATATTGCTGACTGTAACTGAAGACGTCTCTCCGCTAACTCAGGACAAGCTGTGTCTGCCCCATCACATCCTAGAAGAGCGCGGTCTGGTGAAAGTGGGTGTGACTGTCCAGGCTCTGCTGGATCTGCCTCCATCGAAGCCCACACAACTCTCAGCTGTTTGACACAAGCCTGAATGTTGTGTCCAACCTGCAGTCATCCAGCCAACCCCTCTCCCCAGCCCAAACCCGCACCCAATTGCCAGGGACCAGAGAGCCCCTTTGGGCGAGGACCCAGTGGGCAGTGGTTCTTTGGGAGTCTGCTTCTGCCTGACTGAAACAGGAGACAGGAGGAAGAAATACCTCTGTCTCTTTATATGATGTCAGACGCCACCCACTTCTTGTCCATCACATTTTCACTTGTATCCTGCTCCTAGTTAATGGGGTCATCCTGTATGTGTGTGGACTAGCAACGTGACTGTGTGTTGCCTGTGTGAGCTGCACAGTTTGAACTTGCTGAAAGAGAAACAGACAAGACAATGGATGATCTGTACATCCCTCTCAACATAAGCTCAGTGATTAGTGAGCCTGCAAGTGCCAGTACTAACATTTCCATGCTGGTGTTGGAGACATTGGCAGTGAGGAGATGACAGACATGTTACTCACTCTTTCACTAACAAGACCTAAGCTGCACACTGGCCTTGCAGCCACAAGCCACTGACTGACCTCAAGGGGTTCTTACACTCTTGAGTTTCTCTCCCTTTTGTGGAATTTATTTTTCCATGAAAATTAATTTTTGACTTTATTGTATAATGTTCTCTTTTTTTACATGGTGTGCATCAGGTCCCTACTGTATCTTCTTTTCAGCAGCCACACCTGATTTATAAGTAGTTGACTTATTTGCAAGTAAGTATTGCATTTGAGCAATCACAGTAGACATTCTGCCTTCTGTTTTCCCTGAAACTCTGGTTTCACATTTAAATTACTGTACAAATCATGTGCAACTCCATACCGAAGTTCTCAATTCAAATCTGCATGCACAGAGGGAAGTGACATTTGACCACTGTGAGAACACGTGCTTGGCTGTGGTCAAAAGCACGGAGGTCCTGTTTTGTAGCATTTTTTCATTGCACATGCAAGGTTTCTGTATTTGCAAATTCTGTATACTAACTTTTCTAAAGCTTTTATACTTTCTTCCCAGTCATTGCCAACTATCACTTGCCATTTCTGTGGAGTTCATAACATGGGTGCACCATGTTGGACACAAAACAGTCAAGATTTTATTGCTTTGCATAATCTCAGATGAAACATGTTTATACTGTGTGTGTTTATGAGTGAAGTCTCCTGAGTGAAAGGCCTCTGGATCAGAAAGGGGTTCAGTGCTGCTTAGAGGCTATCACTAATGCAAACCTTTCACACATGGCCTGATCTTACTGTCAGGCCACCCTGCTGTTTGTGGTTTCAGATACAGTTCATTATTTCAGGGAAATTAAATTATTTATGTATTTATTCCTTTGTTTTATATTTTTATGTTGTTGCTTTGTGCATCTTAACCCTGACAACATGTTCAGGTGCGGGGCAGCTGGACATTTAGATGTGTTTCTGCATGATCCTGCTCAACTTAATGATTTAAAGCAGTAAGATGTTTTATTTAAGAGGATTTAGTGACAGCTGTCACACTGATTCATGTAGTATTTTTAATTGGTTGACAGTAGAATAACATGAGAATAATTCAAAGTTAAATCAACACAAAACATACCACACCATCTGTCAATAGAAATGATAACATTGTTGACAGCATAATAGAGGCTTGACGAAACACGCAAGAGTTTAGCATGTTCACAAAGGCTGACTTTAGGGGTATTTAAAACTGTACAATGTGGCAGTACAATCAATTTCAACATAAAGCTGCACCCTGTTACCTTAAACCTTCTGTTAAATCTGCACTATTATTAGTACTTTATTTATGGGCTATTATTTCTGCAGCATAATACCTAGTCTTGATTTTCTGGATAGCACAGGCAGCTGTGGTGCACCTTTCATTTTTAAAATTAGGTCTCCAACTTGTGAAAAAAAATTTTTTTAACAGAAATTGATGTAAACCACATTATGGGTTCATTATAAATATCAAAGTAAAAAAAACTCAGAGAAGCTTGGAGAACTCGAAAAAACATTTCAGTTCATTTAAAACATCAGTGACATCAATTAAATGAGCTCTGAGCCTGTCATTGACACAAAGTCCCATGTTTACAACAGAAACAAGTAAGCAAGGCAGTTAGAGCAGAGTTTTGATGTTTAGTGAGGACATAGCAAATCATAATGCAAAAACTGCTATATCAGTGTATTGTTTGTGTAGCTGAAACATCTTGGAGGACAACAGTACTTAGTGCCACTTCAACACCTTGAAAGTCCACATATATCATGTTAAACAGCATTGTAACATCTGAAAACATGACATATTGTGCCTTAAAGTAGTATTCTTTGGGTTTTCTGCAGTCTTACACCATGAGTTGTAGTCATCTTCTTTGCTGATGAGCTACAACTCTTGACTGGCTGCCATACTGGAGAAGAATTTAGTTAGAGCTCAATAATCGGACAACTCCATGGTCTTCATTACATAAACAACGAAAATCTGAGACTTGTACTTGAGGTTTAGTTCATTGAGTCTTGCATGACTAGCACGTATTAGTTTCCAACTGTCTCACAGTACAAAGGTCCCACATTGGAATGTCATTTTATTGATGTTCCTGAGAAACTTTGCCTTCTCTGAATGGGTATTTACTCACTTGCGGCATCATTTTCCAGAGAAGAAATGCCCCAGAGGTAAAAAATAATAGAGGTTGTCTGGTTTATCAGGATATATAGACATATCTGTTCAGTCATGTTACACCCTTTTCTTATGCAGAAAATCCCACAGAATTTCTGGGTGTATTGTAGGCTAATCTATAGTTGCGCTACATGCTCTCACTCAAGAAATATCCTAATCCATCATCATCTTAATCATCTTTTATGCTCCTGTCCACCATATATGTATCAAACGTGTATGTATGTCCCTATGTATGTGTCTACCCTTTAAAATGCTCCCTTTTAAAGGGTAGACATATACACATCCAGTAAATAATACATGTGCAACAGTGGGCTGCATCTTCGAACAGCATCTGTGAAACATATTGACTGCAATTACCACCATGTTAAATGTTCATTTACTGTGAAACACAAGCTGATGTACAATTTGATGTAGCACACAGTGCTATGTTAGCATTACACAAGCTGTGCTGGCTATATCTGAACAACAAGAGTCACAGAGCAAAGGCATTATCACTGAAGGTAGCATTGTAACTTCTCATGATCATCATCTGTCTATAATTACAGGTTTGAAGACAATGAAGACATTGAACTGATGTGTATCCTACCTCAGGTTTGCCTACTATTAGTGGTTTAGATTCAGATACGTTGCAGATCAAAAGTTAAAAAATGATATGTTAAGACTTGGCTAAAAATGTCTGGCCATAACTTATACAGTAAGTTATGGCCAGACATGTTTCATCAGTATGCACTGCTGTCTCATATGCACATAATCAATTGTTTTGAGTTTTCAAATGGCTCACAGTAACTTTATGTTTCATGTCTATCTTTAGGATTGAGTTTGAATTTTAATTAATTTTTATGATACTGGCACCCAATGAGTCATTGCGCAAACTAGAAAGACACACCACAAAGGAGATATTTTGTGGCCTAGTGTTGTCACTGCTGTGGCTTTTAATTGGGATCAAATTTATTTGAATTGTATTGCATTGCAAGGGAGAACTAGCACAAACATCCTGACATTCTCTCTCCTGAGGAAAAAACTGAACAATCCAAATCAAATGTTATATATATTATATATCAATCTATGAGCCTACATGTAGCTGTTTTTTTTCTTCATGAAATGCTTTTTTACATAAGGTGTGGCAACGTTAGCCAACATAATTCAAACCATCACACACCCTGAAAGATCTTTGACCTTATAAAGGTGGAAATTCAAAGCTCTCCTCTCTCTGTTTTGCTGATGGATGTGCTAGACGTGACTCACCCGACGTCAGATTTTTTCCCCCTTTATGTCCATGCTAACACGCACTGCTTGTCTGAACATGCAATATTTCCTTGTGTGTGTTCATTTTTCTATAGCTATGTTTCCTTTTAGGACCCATGTTAATTCTCAGTAGTTGCCTAATTGTGTTTAATGAGTTTACAGCCATGCTGGTACATGCATGCTAGAGGTGAGCAAGTGCTAAAATTATTATTTGATGACCTACATAACTCCGATGCAATGCAATTCAATTTAAGAGTGGATATTTCCCCCTCCCTCCTTTAATGTGTGTGCGATAGGTGTGCTGTCTTGTTCAGTTCTCTATTAGTTTACACCCTAAAAGTTGTTATGACTCATTCATTTATGAGCTAAGGAGAGCAAAACAAGTTAATTTTATGTTTGGATGGAGTGTAAGTCATCATATGTCACTGCTATTTCCCTGCACACACTTTATGTGATGTTGCCCTTTCATGGTTTTACTGCTAAATCTTGAAGATAATCTTTTATACCTTCATTTCAATGCCAACTGTCACTGTAGACACAATTTATACTAATGATTCTCTCAAATCTAATCTTCAGCTGTCTGAGTCAGACAAAACAGTTGGGTATCTATCAATCTAGCTATCTAGATTTTCAGTCATTTTAATGTGACATTTCCTCATTGTGCTTACACAGAGGAATAGTAACACAAAGATGATTAGACTGTAACTTAAGAAGATTCCCTGTGGGTTAGTCCAACTCACTGCTGAAGCCTCATATTAGCTTTGGCTGAACTTTGAGAAGTATTTTTTCCTAGAATTAGGACTATGGAAACAATGGAATCTCTCTGACAAACCTCTCAGCATACTTACTGTATGGGCATTCGAGTGAGACAGACAAAAAATACAAAGCTATCCTTTAAAATGTAATAGCTGATTGTCATTTATAACGTGTGTGTTATCATCTGTGAACATAGTGTTTTACCCTAAGGACAGTTCTACTTTGTTCTTTACTTTATTATTCTGTTCTTCTTTTGTGCTGATCTCACTAATTAATACGTTCCATTGAAGATATTTTACGAAGCCTGGCACGTTTGTATGTCACTCCCTTTACTCTGAATCATGGAGAAGTCACAAATTTCCCACAGATACTTTAGAGGTGCTGATCTGTGTTTCATAATGTGTGTGTGACTACAAATTCCGTAACGTCTCTGGAATTATTGGACAAATTACATCTTGTAGTTGACACGGCTATCAGAATTTTGCTTTTTATGATTGACACTTGTCATCTCATCCAAAGAAAAGGTGAAACAGTGAGTCATGTCTAAATACTACACTGCCAAGAAAATTCAAACTAATGTATATAAGCTTTTTGTATTTTAAAACAAGTCAGATGCATGCAAGAATACTGAATGGCTGAAGCTGAACCTCTGTACATATCATCTGTATAAATTCCAGGGATTTCTTAAAACAAACAAACGTGGTCAATATCAAAATAAAGTCAAATTCTTTGCAGCTCCTGTCTGTCTTCTCTTTATTACATGAATCTGAAGCTCTTATCAGTAGAGTACCTTGATGGTGCCACCTGAAGCAATGACAATGATTTATTGTGCGAATATGTAGATAACTGTAATTTGTTGTGACTATCCTGGATTTCCTCGATTAAGATGAAAAAAAGAATCAACCACCTAAAACCCAAACCAATAAGGTAATCAGCTGTCTACACCTTCTGTCTTGTGATACCTGCAATCTCTCCTTCTTCCTTCTCCTCAGACTCTTCCTCCATGTCCCCATTTCTGAGCTTGTTCCATTTTGATCTGGTCCTTGTCTCCCAGTCAGAGCCCTTTTTCTGCTTCTGCCTCTCTGAGTCAGCTTCTCGCAGGCTGAGCCCGTCTTATACATCTTTTTGTCAAAATCTGTCGTCAGCGCTCAGTTTGTTTCGAACACTGCTTTTTAGTGTTTCACTGATGAATCTTTTACTCCTCCCCAGTAATCTAGCACCCTTTAACAACACAAGACTGCCATTTCATTTGTGGTGTTTCACATTTTGGTGATTTGGGCACACTTCCTTATTGTCTTTGGGGCATGAGTGCATGATGCTGGCTTGAAGTTATGTGCAGGGGCAGGGAAATTAGATAAATTATGTGCTGTCATTTTGGAGGCTTGAGGCTTAGAAACATTGTTCTTTGACATTTGGTTGTAAGGATAGGGGTATCTAATGCACTCTGACCAACCTGTTATATAATTTTCTTTAATTCACACCTTTTCTCTCTTTTTTTTGCCTTGCAGCTGAAGTGTAAGCTGCAATTTTAGCATGAATAAAAATTGCAAGATCCAGTAATATGACCTGACAGCCTTTTTAGGTTGGACTTAGTAGTATTTAGTATTTCACTTCAACTGTTATGTACGATCGTACAATACTAGAACAGAGAGATACAAGCACACACAAGCTAAAAAGGTCTGGGTTCTTGGGGTTATTTTTACCCATTTTTCTTCTTCCTCAGTGTTGCAGTTCCTCCTCCGAACCCAGTCTTCCTACATGAATCCCCTCCAAGCTGCATCATCTTCAGTCCAGGTTTTTGATTGGTTTAAGTGAGGTGATCCTTTTGGTTTTTCCTAAGACATACTTGTTTCCAGCCTTTGGGCTTGCCCTCCTGATCCAATCCGTGTCTCTCCTCTCACCAAGTCATCCTCCAAAGCTGTTAATTTTTCCAGTTTCTGAGCTTCTGCCAACCCCGAGCAGTCTCGTCTGTGTCTGCAGCTCAAGCTTTTCCTTCTGACTTCTTTCCAAGTGGATCCGTCAATCTCTCTAACCTCCTGACAGCCTGATTAGCCTGTCCTGTACTATTACTTGTGTGTAAGTCCTTTCCTGCCCTTTCCTTTTTGGATTTGTGTTTTTAGTCTACTAGTCAGCTGTCCACTGGTACTAGACCATATCAGCTATGTCTGTGTTTGCATTTGGTCCCAGTTGTGGCTAATAACCTGAACTTTAACTTTTTTGTGACATGGTTATCCTGGGTTATTCTCCACATTTATTGCAAAGAAAAACATTATGTCTGTTTTCACACATTCGGGGCTTCATTGTCTAAAGCATATTAGTTATTATAAACCAAAGCAAATACTACGTCAAAACACAGTGACAAGGTAACAATCAGAATTTAAACCGCATGAAACCGCAGGGATTTGCACCCCTGACTAATCATGTCTGGACCTGTTACCAGAGAAAGTCAGGTATAATGCTTTATAAGCACATAATCAGTATGAAATCACACAAATTAAGTTATTTTTTATTAAAAAAAAACAACATTTTAATAAAAAAACAATTTTATTTGAATGCATGAAAAAAAAGTAGTCTTATACAATTAGGTAATACAGTTATTGTATGATGGACATAATTTAATATTTCAAATAGTAGTTGTAATAGTTGATAAGGTCAGTGAAAGATGATATCATGACTTCCAAGTGAACTGAGGTTTATAAAGTACATATTTTGATTATAAACTTTAACAACAATAACTTTTAAACCATTTCAAAGTCATCTTAAAATGATTAAATGATAAGATGATTGCAATGAACAACGATAACATCAGTTTTTACTGTGCATTGTCAGATTGACAAATCACCCTAGTAATCAGCTGTGTAAATCTTATCTCCGCAAAAGCAATAAATTGTAAAGTTGGGAAATAGAACACCACCAGTTTTTTGCCTTCAGGCGGTTGTTTGTTACTGAACAATATGTCATATTTACCCGTCAAATGAAAAAGATATAGAAAAAAAGATACAAATCAAGTCAGGTAGAGTGGTTGATGGATGGTTTTACTGTTGTATTTACCAATTTGTCAGACCATTTGATGGTTCCTGGTGACATATTTTTTATACTTTATGCGTCTGCTGCTTCTCAAATCTTGGTCTCTGTGAAGCTTGACAGTGGTGGAAAAACTACTATGTTATTTTACTTAGGTAATAGTAACTGAAGTAATAGTAACAGTACCAGTAGTGTAGGAAAACTGTCAGGAGAAAAAGTCTGGCATTCTAAACTTTACTGAATAAAAGTAGCCTACATGACATAGCATCAAAATATACAATATATACAAATATATATAAGTACTAAAAGTAAAAGTACACATTATTCAGAATGGCACCTTTCAGAATAATATACTGTATCATTTGATTATGATGATTGATGCATTTATGTGTAAGCATCATTTTTATGATGCAGCTAGTAAAGATTGGAGTAATTTTAACAATATTGCTTGGTAGCTTAATCTATAAGACATTATTTGTTGATGATTGTGTTTTGTATTAATCTGAATCTGAAGAGTAACTAGTAACTAAAGCTCTCAAATGAAAGTAGTGGAGTAAAACGTCCTCTGAAATGTAGGGGACTAGAAGTATAAAGTGGTGTAACATGAAATTACTCAAGTACAAGTACCTCAAATTAGTATAGGTATAGTACTTAAGTATAGTTACTTTCCACTGATAGATATCCCATGTTTTGTGCACAGCAGTTGGATTTAGACCCTAAATTGGGAAGCAGCACACAGCTTGTACCCCTTAGCAGTGACCCACTTCCTTCTGCACTTTAAAGTTCATGTTCAAGATCTTGAAGCCAGTGAGGGATCATATCTGTTTCTGATAGTAACTGAAATGTGTCACAAGGCACACTGTGCAGGTGATGGGGGGTGCTGATTAACATTATGGAGTTAACACCACACAGGTGACAAGTACATGGATCAGGTGAAGGCTGTTATTTGTACCCCTCCCATGACAACAGTGGGAAACTAATAATGACAAGGACCACTATACAGTAGTGACTGGACTCTCTCACACCAAGTAAAAGTTTTGTTTCACTGACATCTTGTGGTTTGAAGTTTAAAATCTTTTGCATCACTGACCACCATGCACATGCATTTAAATAGATCATTTTATGTGGGGTTTTTTTTTGGAATATGATCTTTATATGGACGAGTGAAGGGAGAATTTCGGTGGAATTATTACTTATGCAAAAATCATGGTGGCAGAGCATGATCCAACAAGTGTCAAAATGTGTTATTAAAGTGTAACTAACTGTTTTCTGGAACAACAACGGACTCTCCCTGTTTCTCCGCTATCTCTTTATCTTCCTCTTCCTAAGAGCACCATAGAGATGTTCACACCAAAACAATACAAGTGCGGATACCAGATCCTTTTTGCCAGCAGGATCAGACGCTACCGGAAAAAACAGTGAGTTTGTATTCTGATGCAGTCGCTTGCTCAAGCAACATAAATGGGTCCATCCACCCACGCCTAGTCAGTTCTCTAAACTCTGCCTGAACTTGCTCCGGAGAAAAAACGCTCTCTCACTTAAAATGTAAGTACATTTATCTCTTAACTCTGACGGATTTATTTGGTCTGGCAATATTTCATTCAATATCATGTTTTTGTTCATAAGTAGAAAGTCATTCCAAAGATCTCTTTACGGTCATTTTGTGATGTTTTTATTTAGTTTTGGGGATTTCTATTCTGTTTGATTAATGCGAGTAGATTTTAAAATGAGCGCAGTTCTGAATATATTTTCATTCTGTTTTGTTTTACATTTTTTTACAATCTTCATTTGTTTTTGTTTTTCCTTTTTTTCCATTTCTTTTTTTAAATAAGTGTGTATATAACTGCTGATGGCGACTAAATCCTGGCTTACTCCTCAAGTGACACTGATGCTGCTCTTAATTACTTGGAGGGAGAGCATGTATTGCAGTGGAGTTACAGGTTGGTCCAGATTTGTTTATTTCAATTATTAATTTATCGGTCCTATGCCACCCTTCAGTTATCCTTGAATCATTTCAACCCCCGACAAACCGAGATCCTTAACGTGCCTTGCAAGCCAGTCAAAATAAAATGAATTTAATAGGGCGCACACTTAATAAATTGTTCTGTTAAGACAGGGCACAGTTGCCAGTATAGGATTGATTTAGGATAATAATGCAATAGGCAGTTATCAGAAATTCTACATGCCATTTATGTTGTTAAAATTCTGCTTTGGATTTTATTATTACATTGTATTATTATACCATATTCCTAAAATACAATAGATACACACTGTGAATAAATTTCCTTTTCACTTACAGTGGATCCTCCTGAGGACATTGTGATATTAGACCCTGGCCATCTTGGACATCTTGTGATCACATGGAACATGCCAGCAAGCTTGATTAATATGACAGAGTGCCCAAAACAGTATCAACTGGAGTACTTCGACACATACAGGGACAGTTGGACTGTAAGTGCATATAATTTTAATCAAATTTTAACCTGAGCCACTAACCTCCTGCCAAGTATGATTATTATATGATGAACAGAATCAGCTGAAGGCAATCAAAGTAATGGTAGCATTGTCATGCCATCTTTACTTGTGTGTGTGAATGTCTGGAAGTATTAAAATATCAGCATGTAGGTGCAATACTTTAGCACACATCTGTGGAAATGTGCCACATGCTGGTTTAGTTCTGCTGCCATATCCTCAGGTTGGGGGGGGATTACATCATATGTCATAGTCATACATAATCATCATCATTTTAATGTGAGAACCAGTGTATGTTTTTCATTTCTTGTGAAGACTCTTTGATCCTTGGAGAATATTCCAGTAAATTTCACCTCTAAAATGCCTTTCATCACAACCACTTAGTATGTTTTCTGTTTTTTTTCTTTGGTGGGAAAAAACAGATGCCTAAGCCATAGATCTAAACCAAAACATATGTTAATGCATCATGATATGCTTGACTAAGAATGAACTACCCATAAAATTCCCATGTCAGCCTTACCTTGACTGCGTAGGAGTAAAAGAACAATACAAAGATAGTAATGTTTCCAAAGGATGCTGGTGTCTGACGCAATAAGGGGTCAGATTACAATGACAAACACAGATATGACTACATCAGTAATAACGTCTGTGCCTATGACAATGACCCTGGCTATGGTGATGATTACGACAATTTCTACTGCCATGGCTATGCATTAATTAAGCTCTTTCATAATCTCATGTAGTCAGAACAATTTCAATTGTAGATGTTTAAAGCTTTACCTTGACATAAATGGATGGGCATAAATATAATTTATGCCCATCCCTGTCTTGTTGTTATTGGCTAAAAAACTGTGTTTATTGTTGGCAGGACACGAGTTAGGATACGATACTAGAACAGTTCAGGACGTGAGCTTTTCAAGTTAACAACTGAGGTGTCAAATTTATATCAGACTTGACAGACAGCAATAATCAGCTTGGGATTCAAGCGTTTAATTACCCATAACAACATTTCAATGGAAATCATGAATAACAGGAATGTGTTTCTGGTTTGGCAGACTATTAGGACCACCAGGAGAACATACAGTGCTCAGTTTGATCTGACAAAAGATGTTAGAGTGAGATTGTACACCTTGCTGAGCGGACCCTGCACCAATGGCACTATGATCAAGAGTACGAGCTACACTGAACTGGTCCAGAAACCTACTAACACAGGTGAGACCTAAAGGTGTAATAGATGGTAGTAAAAACATCAATAATTAGATATTTGGAAAATGTATGAATTGACATTGATTGGCTTTATTCACCTTTCCACCTCTAGGTGTTGTGGGTACAGCAGTTCAGGATTTTGTCTGTGTGTACCATAACATGAACTATATGATGTGCAATTGGGAAAAAAGCCTGAAGATGCTGGCCAACTCACAGCAAAATCTTTTTTTCTGGTAGGTCATATGCCCATCAAAGACAGTTTGTAGCCACACAAGCAGAAGTCAGTTAGTCCACCAATTTGCTCCAGAACAAAATATCTCCCTTTGAAATCTTGTACAGACATTCACAGTCCTCAGAAGATAAATCCTAACCACGCTGGTGATCCCCTGACTTTTCATCTAGCACTACCACTAGGTTGGTTTTGAATTAAATGTCTCGAAAACGTTGGATAGATTGCCAATAATTTTGGGCAGATATTCAAGATCCTCAGAGGATGAATCCTAACAACTTTGGTGATTTCTTGACTTTGCATCTAGGACTACGAGCAGGTTGAAATGCTTACTTATGATTCACCTTGACAACTCATGGACTGACAAAACTGCTGCAGCATTTTGGTGTGAAGCTTTTGCTAAGAATAACTTGTGACCTTTTAAAGGATATACCATAAAATCGATTGGGAAAACAACTGCACCTGAAATCCTGGAAGAAGTTCTGACGAAAGCTTAATGCTAACATGCATCAACAGCTTGTTTCTTTTATTCGTGCACCTATTAAATCCACTTCAGTGTCATCAGCAACAAGATTGTCCCAATTATGTTGGGAATTGCTGATGATACTACTGAGTACCACTAAACAAGGGCCACAGACCCTTGAAAAATGGAACTGATGGTTAACATCCAATTAACATCTTATCAAACCTCACCAACTCTCAACAAAACTGAATGAATGAATTAATAGAACCCATCTAAGCAGTACATTATCTGGTTGTCTCTTCCACAGGCACGGGGAACTGGAACAGGCAGAGGAATGCCCAATATATGTTATTTCGAATGGAGTCAGGAAGGGCTGCAACTTCACAGGGATATCTCTCCCTGATTTTACTGATATCATCTTCTGTGTAAATGGCACTTCTCCTGAAGGGCCCCTGATACCAACATTCATCTCCCTGCAAATTCAAAACCACGGTAAAAGAATGTTTGCCTTCTGGTAATAGTACAGCCTTAATATTACCATTCAGTGAGTGTATTACCCTCATGTTTTGAGAGTTTGCCCTCTGTGCCTCCTGTCACAATCTATAATCTGCTCTTCTGTGTTTTAATATCAATGCAGTAAAGCCTGAAATCACGGAGAAAGTAATTCTGCAAACAGGCCCAGACACGCAGCTGGAACTACACTGGGACCGTCCTGTTGGCAGAGTTCCTGGACACTGCCTAAAATGGGAGGTGGAACGCTATCAAAAGGGACCAGATGGAAAAACCACACCGGTATGGATAACCTTATATGTACATTACTTCTGTTGAGTAACTCTAAGGTACTCACTGTACCTTAGAGTTAAAGAGGCTTTGTCCCAATAATCATAGTGCAGAGGGTGGACAGTTTTCCACAACCCTTTTTTTTATTGGCTTCCACAGATCCAAGAGTGATGAAAGCATTGTAGAGCCAACTGCAGAAGACGGGATGGCAGTCATATAATACGCTACAAGTCTACAAGATTTTCTAGTATTAGACATATTGTCAACATCAATCTATGCTTGTCAGTGTTAACAATAGCAGACAATTAAGTACACTGTTGGCACTTTGAAGATCTTGGCAAGTCGGATGATCTCACACTTTAACAGACCCAACCCAAGAGCAATGGGGGTAACAAAAATTAGTATATAAATATATTCTTGATTTTATTTGTTGTGCAAAGACCACAACACATACAGGACAGCAGTGTTAAAATACCTTAACACCACATAATAAGGAAGTGCTTACTTTGAAGCAAGGTCTTTAGCTGTTATGGATGTGCCATAAAACCAAAAACAATGAGCCAAAAGAGACTCTACATATTTGTGGTTACATTTAAATAACTTCTTTACATGTTTTCGTTGTTGACAGGTTTATGTTATAACCAAACAGATGAGCCTTACTCTGCCCTACATCCACGACAAAGAGAAAAACTGCTTCAGGGTTCGATCCAAATTGCAAAAGTATTGTGCAGACAAAAGCTTTTGGAGTGAGTGGAGCCGTCCAGCATGCCACCCAGGTAAAGATGTTTCAATGTACTACGACACTGCATTAAAACACCAGTATTTTCTTGCCACCGTGTAATACTGACCATTACAAAGAAAACCTGATATATAATAGATAAAAATAAATAAATATATATATATATATATATATATATATACATATAATTAATAGCATGGAATCAGTCCACTGGCGTGACAAACTTGCTGTGGAAAAATACTGTTAATCCTTAATCAATCATTAATATCTGTCTTTGGATGTTCCCATGAGTCTTTTCCCCATAATCCAATTACTCATAAGTTTAAATTCCTGAAGATTTATATTTAATACCACATTTCTGAAGGATCTATTCAAAGGGTGTTTTCGAGTGAATAAAGGAATTACAAAATAAGCTGTGAAGCAACTTTTTTGTTTAAAGCCACATCAGCAATCAGTCAAACAATCAACTTTGTGGATTCCTGGCTTGAAGACTCCGATGCCATCAAATGGTAAGTTTAATTTCTATTCTTTATAATTATTATTTGTATGATATTACAAAAAATTAATTATTAATATATGGCATTGTAATATTTTAAATCAATTATGGTTATTGTCTATCCTTCTGTTGTTATGTCAACTTCAATTTGAGTTTATTTCGCTCCTTATCATTTTCAAAGCTGAAGAGAATTTAGATTTTAATGTTGTAAAGAAATCCATAAAAACTACATATATACATTGTCAACATTGTGTGGAAATCTCCCTTTAATCTGATATATACTTAAATACCTTTAAAATTATATTTAATATTGTAATTCAATATTAGAAGGAATTATAACATGGTTTATAAAAACTACACATCACAATTTGTCCTAACTTTCTAATTTGTTCTTGTTTTATAGACACAGATGATGCCAAGTTCTGGTCCTTTGGAGAGAGAGATGAAGGACCGTACTCTGTTTAGGCTTCAGAAGGTTTTGACAACATCCTGAACAAAACGAAAATGTTGCAATAATTTTTTTGAACCTCAAACAATAGACCTCTAGTATCTAATTTGGTGAATTTAAATTTCTTGGTCAGTAAGTCGGGTTCTGCCTTATATTAGGCTTCAGAACATCCTCATCAGTTGAGTTTTTGTTGAGTGTTACATTATACTTATTATATTATGGTCTATTTTATAATAAATTTTCATATTGAAAAGTGCATGTATGTAAGTACAGTAATAACCGTACTGGGCCCTCATGAGACGTAGGCCAACTTCTCATCAACCATGAAGGTACAGGGGCGCCCCCAGAAATTTTTTATAGGGGTGGCCCCCCCTGGCCCCCCCTTTCAAGGCACCCCTGTGAAGGTACAAAGTGCTCTTTGCAAGTTAAGGTTACAAATATGTACGAATGTGGCCTGAACTAAAGGTACAGTTACTGAAGTTATTTAACTGACCGAGGCACCTTGATGACAAACTAAACAGTCATGCCTTTGTTGGCTGGTGGTGACTCACACAATCTGTCTACAATGTATCGTTTTGTCTACACCACCATAGAATGGGAGTTGGCCACAACAAAAAAAGCAGTGATTCAGATTTGTGAGAAAGAAAAAGAAATTCTGCATTCGCGCCTTTCTACTTACTACTTACTACTTACTACTACTTTTTCATGAAAAAAAAAAAAACAGAAACAAAGCACGCTCTCCGTGCCCCTGAGCCGAACCAAAATCCTGTATCCAGCCTCCAGCAAGCTCCAGTAAACTCATGCAGGGCTCTGTCTCCCCTCTTCACTCCCTGCAACTCCACTTTTGTATGGGGGTATTTCCCTATCTTTATTCAAAAGCGTGGTCTTTTAGTTTGAGAACATGATTTACTGATTTCACATGCAGATTTGTAATGCTTTCCTTCATTACTTCTCCAGCGGAGTACCAGGGGGCCTGCTGGAGCTGGCTGGAGGCTGGATACAGGATTTGTGTTAGGCTCTGGGGGAAAAGTATCTCTGTCTTGATGTAGAAAAAAGAGTTAATTCAGAAAAAAAATGTTTTCTCACAAATCTGTGAGTCCCTGGGGTGAGGGGGACCTTGTTGTCCAGCGATCTGCTAGGCCTGGTCCTGAACCATGAAAGTGACCTTGTTTTCGTGTCTAGCGGAAGCCACTGTGCTATAAGGCTACTACAATACAAAAAAAAAAACCCTAGTATCTATTATATAGCAAAAACTACGGGCACTGGTATATAATAATAACAGTCCCTTTATTCCAAAAGTTGTATAAAAAGCAAGAGAAGTATATTAAATAAAGCAACAGAGGGCGGGAGGAGGCCACGGGGCAGACCGAGGACCCAGGTGGAGAGATTATATCTCAACACTGGCCTGGGAACGCCTCGGGATCCCCCAGTCAGAGTTGGCCGATGTGGCCAGGGAAAGGGAAGTTTGGGGTCCTCTGCTGGACTTGCTACCCCCGTGACCCGATCCGATCAGATAAGCGGATGAAGATGAGATGAGATGTGATGAGGGCAGGAGTGGATGAACTCAGTTAAAGAGTAACACTGCCCCTATGAGACGCTCTAATAGTAAAGCGAGCGCGTCCGCAGAGAGGCTGGTTTCCTATTGGGGGATTTTGACAGGGTCATTGCTGTCAGTGGTCTAGTCATTGCTGTCAGTGGTCATGGCACAGAGGATCCAAAAGCAGGGGCTGTTTGAGTGCGAGGGCAGAGTTTTGAAGGAAAGCATTTTACAAATCTGCAGGTGAAATCAATAAAAGACCACGCTCGTGAATAAAGATAGGGATATACCCCCATAAGAACAGGGACTGTGGGCTCACCATGAAGCCCTTATGTGTGCACTGTGAAAGCTTCCAATACACATCGCAGAGAGTGGAAGGAAGGAAAAGCGGGGGAGGGGGTCAATACAGGTTCTGTAATTCATTTTTTGTTTATCAACTAATACTGGAATACCTCGTTCTTTTGTTGGTTTAATTTTTTTGCAATAAAATGAATAATCAAACTCTGTGTGTACATAAATAATATTTATTTTCCAACTGAATGTTACAATGTCAGTTTTTATGCTGATGAAACCATCTTTTATTTAATCGACTCTACTGCACATAACTCCAGAAAGACTAAATGTATGCATTTCAGAAGAGCAGAGAGCTATGATGTCCCTACTTGGTGGAAATATAATTATACAGTACAGCATTATAAGTACTTGGAAATTTGGTTACATTACAAACAACAACAACAACAAAAAACAACAACATAAAAAACATGATATAATCCACTATATGATCTACACTGGATTTTGGAAATATCCTGTATATTTATGTTGCTCTTACTACCCTCAAACCACTGGATTGGGTGTACATCCATATTGGGTGAACATAATTTGCTCCACATGGCCCTGCATATTCATAATGTACTGTAATGTTTGGACGTTGAAAGAAGAAAGTGACAGGGATTTAAGTTAAATCTGAAAGTCAACACTTCACCCTCATTCAACCTCTAATACAAAATACTATAAAACGGCTCCAATCCTAATATTTGGATTATGTCCAGATATTAATCTTCTGCTTTGTTTGGAATTTATATTCGTGCTGACTTGATGTAACTTTGTCTGTGTGTATTGAGAGTGATGGGACTGAACAAACAATGAGCTAAAAGAGACTACATATTTTTGGTTACATTTAAATCATTTCTGTACGTGTTTTCTTTGTTGACAGGTGCATATTTTAACCGCTTATGTAGATTTTAGTTGACTTGGCTTTGTGAGTATCAGTGATAAATGTTTTTTTGCTTGTAGGGATATTTAAATATAATGAAAACAAACCAAAACCTTGTGTGTGTCTTTGCTTTTCTTTTAGAAAAGAACGAAATTGCACTTGAACCAGAATGGGACATGGTACCTGTCTATGTGTATATTGCTGTTGCCATCATCACCATACTGGTGCTGTTGCTGTGTGTGGGGGTAGTGCTCAAAGTGTGAGTAAATACACAAATACAGTGTAGTATGCACACACACTGAGATATACAATGAAATGTGAAGGTAAGCTCACTCTAAACTGTTCTTCCATTGTAGGAGGAGTTCAAAACAAGTGAAGAAGCCGGACTCTCTGCTCACCACACTGTTTGCCAGAAATTTAGTTCTTACAGTGGTGGAAGCCTGAAAAGACATGAAAACCTTCACCGCTCTCAAACAGAGATGTTTTATTGTTGCACTGCACCTCTCTCATTGTTCAGGGTCCATGATTAAAAAAATACAGAACAAAACTCTCATAGATGCACACACAGTCATCACTTGAGTTTGTTACACATTACTGAAGACGTTACATATTAGGTTGAAGGTTACAGTGGGTTATTTACAAGAAAATCTAACCAGTATTATATTATTTCAACATTCTGTCCTATGCTTGCCTTTTTTTAATTTCCATTTTTATACAAATGCTTGAATATGTCTTCCAAGATGTCATGCTAACTGAAAGTTTTACATTATGGAGAAAAGTATCAATCGTTGTCATTGTCAGTTTTTGTTGTTTACTTGCCAGCTGATTTAGTCAGCAGAGTTACTTGGAATATGTTGTGTTCAAGAGCGATTACTCATTCTTTGGGAATTAGTTTTTGATGTTTTACTATTTGCCAGATATCTTGCCAGTTTATTGGTCCTTTTGATGTTGTGATGAACTTTTTATTGATTTCATTTTTATGTTTATTGTTTAATTGTTTACTTTTTGCCTTAACTGTTGCCAGTTAGCTCAGCCAACAAAGCTTTTAAAATCATAATCATATCAGTTTACAGGGTTAATACATGTGAAATGGATTTTCATTGCTTCAAGTCAGTGAAGTCTTTCATCCCTTACAGAATTTATAATGAGACTGAGTGGGATTTCTTTACTTTAAATGGGTTACAACTGAAGAAATTAGTGTGTCACGGGTTTGTAATGCCACTGCTCCTTGCCAGTTTTATCTTGAAGAGTTTTAAGTAACTCAGCATGACTGCAAAACAATGTTAAGACATTTTTGTTTAAAAATATGCCAAAATGCCTCAATTACGTATTATATGAAATGTACCCCACCTACCCTTTGATTTTTGTATATGTTTTGTATTAAATGGTAAAGTTGGTCAGATGTTGTCATTACTTGTTTTAGTAACTTTATGCATCATTAAAAAAATCTTTTTGTATTCAAAATCTGTCACTTATAACTATAGCTATACAGATTTTATAAGAGCATAAACAAGGGCTGAAATGCGGAAAATGAATGTATCACACGCAGTTTTCATGCTTATATACTATTCTGAGCTCGTACGTCTTTGTGTTACTGTGTTTATGGGGTCTGAGAGGCATCATCACATTTAATGCTTTGTAATAATCATCCTCACTGAAATAATTTCAACCTGTGGTTCAAACTGTTACTTAAAGCAAGAGTTTTGAACCATAACATTTGATATGTGTTCATAGTTGTCTACTCTTTTTAAATACTCTTCCTTCAGTTTACGTACTATACTGATGTGCAGGCCAACAAAAGATGGATGTGAGCAGGCATAGTTTGGGTTTTGTTATCAATGGAACAACATGTGATTTTTGTTTTAACAAAATGTCTAACAAGCCAATGTCAACTGTTTTATTTAATGGCTTATTTCAAAGTGTGTACTGTTGAAGGAACCATGAGCTGCAGTATTGTAAATCATTTAAAGACAGTATATTATAGAAGAGGGGTTCCCAAACCTTTCAAAAGATAGATAAAGATAATAAAGTCCTCAAAGTCACCCAATGCAATAAATCTATACAACCAAACCCATTTCTTTCCTTGTTCTAACTTTCAAAAATGTGATAAAAGTTACAATATTCTATTCCTCCTTTTGTGAGGGACTCACTACCACCCCTAATGAAAATTAAGTGGATATAATGGCTGCTAACAGTGTGTTACTCAAAACAATGCTGCAGGCTGCAGCTGAAACTGATGTTAATGAACTTGCTGAACTCTGCATGATTTAAAGCTGTCTCTCCCCCAGCAGACAAAACAATCTAGTGGAGACTAAAATATTTCTAAGACTAAACAAGTACAGGCAATTTACTTCTGAAAATAAAAGTGGTACATTAAAAATAATGCATGTACTGTTTGCATAACCATGTCTTTCATCATTTGTTTGAACTGTTTGTTTGATAACAGCGATAACTACCACTGCTGCATTTTGCATATAATGTTTATATAGTTGTATTATCAGATTGCTTTGATTGCATTTTCACTTCTGAATACATTTCCTGTTTTTCAGCCTCAGGGGCCTCAATACCAGTCATGAAGGACAGTCTTGATTTTGATTTTGTATTGATATAAGTATCATAATTATCCTGCACTGTTGCATTTATATAAAAAATAAAAGGTGTCTTATGTACAGCAGGACTGTAGTTTATAAAGATGACTGCATGACTCCTTACATTTTTGGGTTGCATGTTTGAATGCACCTATTGTAATTTGTTTGGATAAAAGCTAAATAATACTGTATTGAAATAAGAACATCCAATGTAATCAGTAACTTTCAAATATATGGCTGCATACAGTGTTCTGTCATTTCAAACAGTGAAGAGCAACATTTTCTCTTTGATTTCCACGTGCAACACCAGGTCAGTTGTGAATATTCTGCTCAGCATCTGAGAAGAACCAGAAATTATTCATTTGAAAACATTTTTTGTATGCAAATAATAGTATTTTTCAACTGTGACATTTTACTTGCAAGTAAATAGCCATCAATGTGGAGAATCAGGGTCAAGATTCAGTGAGGACTGTGACTTTTGTTATTATGTTACATTTTTAACTCTGACACACATGGTCCTGGCCTTTATATTTAAATATTTTCCCTTTTATCTATATGTATATGGTGCATGACACAATACCAATATGCATGGTAAAATACACTGCTTTTGACTGTGCATAAAGAATAGGTGTCACTTTTTACAGCTCTTGTTGCCCTCCAGTGACCACATAATGTATTGCACTCAACATATTTAGAAATGAAATGTTATGGATATTTTCAGTGGACTACATGTGATTTATATTGCCACTGGAGATCTTGTTATGAACAGGATTTCTCATTACCTTTCCGTGTGGCTATTTGCCTGAAGAAGAACAGAGCTAGATTTATAACGCCAAAGGAAGCTCTGATTTGGATCAACAGTTACTATCATCCTTGCCCTTAATTAACACACAGATGCAATTCTGTTGATGCTTCATATATATCTCACTAAACTCATCAATATGCAATGCAAGCAGAAATTAAACTTAGAATTTTCACTGCATGATATTTTCTTTCGTGTTGGGAAAGTAACCATCTGGATCTGCTGATACTGTTTTTTAGCAACTGATCCAACATTCATTGACATCCAGAAGGTCAGCTAGGCAGCTGACTGATTCCCACACCAGGTTGCCTTGTTCATACCTGACTATCCATGTGCAGTGTGTGTCTACGGGTAGTTGTGTCTTTCTTGTTTACTGCATTTGGCTCATTAATAACACGAGAGAGTTCTTATGTGATTAATCGGTGAATAAGTGAGAGAATCTTGAATAAAGTATGCACTCACTTACACTAATACTTTTGTGTTATGGGTGGTTATTAGGTGCAACCTCTAGTAGAGTCTCGTCCAAATGAAGCACTCTTGCTGCATGATTAAACAGAAGATAATGGATGGTTTGCAGCTCAATGAATAATATAATTATTCTGAGGAGAAACACAAAAGTTATTCAAGTGATTTGACTGTTGTATTTGTGTTTCAGGGGACCCAGGGGACTGCAGGGCAGCACAAGCGTAACAGTGAAGGAGAAGCGAGTAACTTTTTTTCAGGTTAATATGTAATTTTGGTGGAGCCAAGCTTGATAGAGGATTGGTTGGAGGGTAATGTGTAGCCCAGGTGTTACCTTCAGTCTATTTATCTGCCTTACTAGTCTGCAGAGGACGTCCACTGCTGAGGATCAGAAGAGCAGCTGTACAACTTCAGGTTTTCATTCGTCATTTTCTTGGAATTTTCAGAATCTGTGCATTATTATATTACTCACAACAATAATTTACCTCCCCAGGCAACGAGGTGTCAGAGTCCATTTTTGTCTCTGTTCCCCAGGTTCAGTAACTGGAATCTGTCCCTGCAGAATGAAAGAGTGCAGGGCCTGGCTGGTTACTGCGCCCAGGGGCCAGACTATTCTCCAAGGCCACATTACTACAAAGACAATTCATTGCTTGAGATTTACAGTCAAATGTGACTAAATGTGTTGTCTGCCCTAATACCTAACAGCTGGAGTAAAGGTTGTTTTGGGTTGTATTTCTTTTGCTGATATACAGTGAGAGTTGTGCTAATGCTCTGAATTTACAGCTGTGGTCATGTCCAAAGGATTTAGAGATGAGAGCATGTAGCAGCAGCTGCAGAGAAGCAGAACTATCTTCAACTGCAAAAATATTCTGTGTGAAATCAGCTTATAATATGCATTCATTTACCATTTTTGATTGACCTCAGTGCTTATCTTGTGCTTATTTGTATCAGAACAATCTCGCCACCAGCAGCACTGGAGGCTTAAAATCTGTTTTCCAGCTTATCAAACAAAAACTAAACAATTCATATCAAACATTTTTCTATCAATGTTACTCCTCTTGATTTCCATATAGCATGGAGAAACACACTAGATATGATCAAGTTTGGACACTAGACTGTGTTCCTACATGGTGCTCATGCGGGTGACAAAAGCAAAAGCAAGCAAACACACTCAGATCACAGGGGGGAAAACAGACAACTGGCACTTAGATTTACCATAAAACATGAACAATACCTTTGGTGAGACATTTTGCTCAAGTGCATATTTCTCTTTACTATTCAGTGGCATGTAATGTAAGAAGAGCCATAACTGTGTGGGTGGAGTGCAGAGAATGAAAAGCTACTGGCCCATTTTGGCCTTTGACCTTTACAACGCACCCAAACTAGTCAGTGCATAATTTAACACCCTGTTCTGCAGAGTAGATGCAAAGAAAACTCGCTGTGGGAAATACATTTGCATATGATGTTGATCAACTGACTAACTGTGGGTGTTTGTGTAACCTGAAAGTTTTAAAATGTTCTTCCATAGTAGATAATATATCATATATAACATAATACATGTTTTTTTTAAATGTATATATCTTTCACTTTGTGTTCTCCAGTAATGTTTAACTAAAATGACCATGCTTTACATGTATGTGGGACATGAAAGTAATGTGACATCACATCTGCGTCATGCTTTATGTATGTATGTAAACTGTATGATGTGTGACCTCTCTGCCTGCCTGCTGTGTAACCACGTCACCTTTAACTCGTAAGTCACATTTCGAAGATTCCCGAGAGGTCACTGCTATTATAAGACAACCACTGACCTGGCACCTCACACACTCAACACACCACATAACACTACTCAAAGGAGCCCAGTATCAGGTTCACATGACACAGTCTTGTTGGTCTTTTTCCCTTGGAGCTGTTGATTCAGGTGTAAATATTGTCCACAGCTGGGAAGTTTTCACACTGCTGCAGCTGCGCAATTGTTTATTTGCAGACGTTCCCTTTCCAGAGATTCTTTAACCAGCTGTTACAGAACAGAACTCTGTGGGGGTAAAGAAAGTGTGTACAGGGAGACTTCACACCAGGCTGCTCAGGTGTGGCTGCGCCTTCTGTTTTACACAAAACACTCTAAATAATACAGATCTTTTTAAACTTGTCTCACATTGGCACACTTGGACAAAAAACATGAATAAAATATATTATGATCTGCAAACTAAAAAGGTAAACAAAAAGATTGATTTGGTCTTATTTCATAATCAGTGGTTGTTGTAATTTTATTTTCAGCCTGTGAGCACATTATTTATGACAAGCAAGTTGCACGTTTTAACTGCAAAGCATGTTTTGTGCTTAGCAATAAAATGTTTTAGGGTGTTCAATGCTTCAACCAATGGGTCAGATTTTTACACATCAACAGGCTGCAAGCTGGCAACCTGGTGATGTCTCTTTAAAATTCATGGGGTGGTTCCTCTGAGGAATGTGTGCTGTTTGCTCCAAATGGCGGGGGGACACCCTGCTGCCTGATTCCCCTCTTAAAATTCTGTCAGAGGTTTGTTTGTGAACCACTGGTGTCAGAGCGATAGATAAACTGCAGGATGCAACATCGTAGTATTGAAAACAACAATCATTCACATTCCATACTTCCAAAACTACAACTGTTTATTCCGGAGATTCCTTCATGTAGAAATACTTTGTACACATTTACATTTTTCATATGAGAGAAACTAGTTTCCAAACAAACTATGAACACTTGAGAGCCCTAGCATATATCGAAGCTGTCTAATTTACACTTCTACTATCAGAAGGCTTAGCATTACTAGATATTTTTCAGCTAGAAAACACGAAAGGTAGAAGTTCAGCTTTTTCAATATTCATAAAGTGGAAAATGATGCCATAAATACATTAACAACAAGCTTCGTCCTTGTGAAATGCTACAAAAAGAATAAAAAAGGAAATGTGGAGATAAGTCAGTCCCTTTAAATGTTCAGTCACTGCACATTCAGGTCTTTGCTGAGAATCTATTTTCCTGTTTCTCTAACAATAGAGATCCAGGTCAACGTGCAGTGGAAGCGTCCAGTATCTGTGGCTCGTGCCTGTCCAGAAAGCTCTCTGTGCTTTAGCTTTGCCCGCCTCACTCCCGATTCCGGCAGGGCTCAGAAGCCCACTGGCGGCATGGGGAGGAGGGGTGGCGGGGGTCCTACTCATACAGCCCTGGCCTAAATTAGGCCTTCAAAACCTGTCTAAAAATAACAGAGAGAGCAAGACAGCAAGAGAAGCAGAAAGATCAGAGTCTGTGCTCACATATGCATTGGCTGTGTGCAGAGTGAAGCCCACCTCCTGTATGGGAATTTGTCTGTGTGTGCGTGTGTGTGGGTGTACATGTTTATGTGTGTATTTCCAGTGGGCGGGGGTTCGAGAAAGGACTCAGTACATTGCATCCTCGTATATGTCCGTCCGCAGGCAGAAAAGGATCCCTCCTCCCAACATGAAGATGGTGGCTCCCCAGCCGAGCCCGTAGCCCCAGTTGAACTCGTGATAGGTCTGAAGAACCGTGCCGTCGATAAACTTGATCGGGTAGAGGACCAGAGCACAGGCCTGCAGAACCACTGGAACCAAACGAGAGTCAACATAAGATTCTCAGTTGTAAAGATGTGCTGCTTTTCTTTGTCTTATGTGGCTGTAAATTTAATACATATATCATAATATCATGTATCGGGCAACACAAATGTTGTCATGTTTAAATACTACAACAGTATTTGCGTTACTGATATCACTTGAACCACCATCACTACTACTACTACTACTACTATTATATTATAAAACCAAGTACAATGAGGTCTATAAATAAAAATCTTGCCAGTTCTACTTTTACCTGATGTTTTATTATTTATAGATATTATTTGTATCCTCTTTGCATTTCTCACAATTTTAACATTTTTTGCAAATTTTGTTTTATTGTTTTTACATTTTGTTATTTTATTCTGTATTGTCTGTTTCACCGTCTTTCTTACTTTTGTCCAACAACAAGGAGTATGTTTCTGCTTTTGGCAATTGCAACCATTTAGTCCATAACAAAAGCACTGTTCAAGTAAAAGACGTGACTGCTGTAAACCAGATATGTGACTGTAGCTGGTTTTGAAAAGAAAAGAGGAGGAAAGATTTTTAGTGTCTGCACAGAAAGGGGGAGAGAGAGGGAGTCACTGAAGGTACCCAGAGAATGGTTACATAAAGTGATTATGTATATCAGTGTCTCTGCTGCTTCAGGTGATCTCCTTAAAGTGAGCCTTTTTGAGTGTTTTTAGGAGCCTGTAGATAAAAACATGCTTATGTAATTTCCATCCTTTTCAACTGAGCCTTTTACTATTTACATTTGACTACCAAAAAAATTACCTAATATGTGAGAGATTTGACGAGTAAAATTACTGTTTTTTTTTTACTCTCGATTCAGGTGATGCAAATAAAACAAATATTGCGTCATACACAATACAAAAACTGTTGGGTCTCTGTAAATAATTTATAAGGAGTACGGTCTGGACCTGCTCTATCTGAAAAGTGTCCTGAGATAACTTGTTATGAATTGGTGCTATACAAATAAAATTTAATTGAAATAGAAACATTTTAATATATTTAGCCATGATGCATTTTGTTGACAAACATATAAAGTGAGGAACAAAAAAGTGCTTTCCAGTGCAAGGTCAAAAGAAGTGCAGTAACAAGATTATAAAATATGTTTCAGCGTAAAAAGGATTTCTATTTTTCTCATCCAGCCTCCATAAAAATATTTTATTATTTTCAAGAAAAAACATCTTTGTATGAAACACCTCCCTGTGGGTTTCTTTCTTTTTTTTCCCCTGACAGTCACATGGAGCCTGTGTAGATCCTTTATTTTGTGAAATGTGGAAAACTTTTCTAACAATCGTCATTATCCGTTTGACCTTGACATTACTGACGGAAAATGACTTTAATGCCTCCATCATTGTGAATCATTTTCCCCTTTGAACCATTCAGGACCATGAGCTACCGGTGGTCATCGTGTCGACGTCGTTGCATGTGTGCAATCAAAGGCGCACTGGGGCGCAAGCTACTTCAGTTCCTTTTCGTGCATGCCAGGTGACTCTTAAGGAAGGGACTTTGTGTGACTACGACTCCACCTTTCCTTCCTACAGGACGGAGCAGTGGGTGTGCAGGGAAACCACGGCAGCCCAAGAATGTGGCGGTGTTGATGGAGTCCAGACTGAGCTTTGCAGCCCGCTGAGGTCATATTTCCGGACAGAAAATAAATACCACAGAGCTACAGTCCTGCCAAAGGGCATTTAACAGTCCAGCCCCTCTGTTGCTGCTCTGCTGAGGACTGTGCGCCTTATTCTCGCAAGGCTCTTAAAGCAATTACACACAGGAAAGGATAACACTGCATTCCCACGCTTTTCAGTAAATAGCTAACAGTGAAAGGCACTAAGTCGCCTGCACACACTGGTCCTTTGTGACTGATGTTTTCAGAGACAGAAATCACTTAAATTACAGATTAAACATTTCTCTGCAGCAATATATCACATGGGAAACACTGCCTCTATTGTTCATTATTTTATGCAGTTTACAGTAATATGTTCTCTCTATACAGACATATTTGGTGTCTTGTGGTCTTCTGTGGATTTTAGAATAATAAAGTCTTTCCACACATACATACGAAATACACTTATTCGCTTTCTTGTCAAGAGTTAGTCGAGAATATCAATACTACTCAGTTAAATATGAAGCGAGAGCCAGCAGCTTAGCTTAGCATGAATACTGAACATCACTTTGGTTTCTCTACAAATTAAATAAACTAGACATAACATGTTGATTGGTCAGCTTTAGAAATGCTGGTAGGCAGATTGCATTACCTTTGGATGGAGGGAGGATAGCTGTTAAGATAAGATAAGCTGCTGCTGGCTGTGGCTCCATATTTAACAGACAAATATGAGATGGAATCCGTCTTCTAAAGAAACTCACCACAAAAACAAGTGTGTGATTAAAATTCTTCCTTTTAGTCTAATCCTACAGGTTTATTATAGAAAACTGCAGAAGAAGGAAGGGGGTTTTGTGACGTATAACAGGATGTCTGTTTCTTATATAATCCAATTTTATTTTGGAAACTGGCAAAAAACTGGAACTGGGCAAGAGTTAAGTGGTTGTAAGTGGTTAGTGTTTCATCGCTGTCGTTTAAGTAAAATAAGCACAGGCTATGAGTCAGTTATCACAACGCCTGTATAGTATATGGAACAATGTGTCTTGACTGCTAAACCTTTGGTTTAATTACATGTTTTATATGTTTTATAGATAGATCCTCACCAGTGTCAAAGTTTGGTTTCACCCAAAGGACTGTCTCACAAAGCATGCAGGGTAAGTGCAGTCCATGTATGAGGCAGTGCTGGGTGAGGAGTCTGTGGTGGCTTGTTTTCCCCTCGGTGACTTCACTTTGTTGGTAAGTCTGCAAATTCTGCGGCTGCTTATTCTTGGCCCATGAGCCGGCAGCTCCCCAGACTCCACACCACAGAAAAAATGAGCTCAACCAGAAGCCTCATTCAGCTGCTTCTTCCCTTCTGCAGCCTTCTATTTAATGTGAGCACTGGAACAAAAACCCTCCTGTCTATATGGAAATTGTTGTGGCTGGGGTGAATGTATGTGGCAACATATGTTTCTGTTTCTAAATGTATGTGAGTAAGATGTGTAGGAACATTGGACAAAAGGCAGAAACAGTACAAATGATTTTAGAACTTTTGGTGCAAAAAGTAAAAGAAGAGGAAGGTGTACCTGCAGTGAAGAGGAACACGGACACGGTGCGGTAGTGCCGTCTCTGTGTCCCCCGGCAGAGGGAAATAAGGGCCACCAAAAAGGCCACCAGAGTTGCCACGGCACCGGCCACCAGCAGCACCAGGGTGGCAATCTGCCAGTCTGCAGGACGAGACACACGCAGGTTAGAGAGGAGCATCCTGACAAAAGCTCGATTCATAGGACGTTGAATTGAACCGCTGTTTTGACAAACACAAAACAAGGGCTAATCCCACAGAGTGGAGTGACTGAAGCAGAATGGCCTCCACCAGAAGCCGGCTCCATCAGGAGTAACAAGAACCTGATTAGTGCTGCAGTGGTCACAGAAACTGGATTTAGCCTAAATTACATGTTATTAAAGATAATTATTTTAGACGCATGTTTAGAGGCTTAAAATTAAAATCTCAGCAGTTAAAAGCAGTCCTTTAAAAAATTGTCAATATTTTCACATTTAATGTTCAGTATTTTGAAGGCAAAGTAGATAAAAAATACTAACAATAATGAACAATTTGTAGTACATTGTCCACTGCTCATCTATCTCCATCAAGGTTTATTACATTTCTATTGCTTTCTACGTTAAAAATAAAAGTTAGCAATCTAATTTAAAATTCCTGGTGCTAATGTGAAGTTCTTGCTGCACGTGTAAGTCAGCGTGTTTAACTGCTGTGACGTCTCTTTAGAGTTTGTGGTCGATGATGCTGGAGTTTCTGTTCGGGGGCTGCCAGCCTTTTCCATGTCGGTGCAGCCGTGGTGGCTTTAATACAGCACATCTATTCTATTTATTTCAAACAAACTCCAGTTACTCCTGGTGGAAAAGTCGAAACTCGTGAGAGAGGATCCTCTCCTGGAAAGACCTTCACAAACACCAGGTTGTTAAAACAGCACATTTTAAAGCTTTTCTGAACTGAGATTAACTCTCTGTTCAGTAAAGCTTTGATTCAGTGAGTGAGTCTGAAAACAGAAGTGTATTCAGAAAATACAATTTTTTTCCATTCCTGCCTGCATTGTGTGTTCCCTCTTTGATGTCCCACTTGTCAGTGTCAGAATAAAGCCTCACCTCGAAAGACTCAAAAGGAGAATTTGCATCTGAAGAAGCGCACAACCTCAGCAAACAATCTTTGCTGGGTGTGTGTGTCTGTCTCTTCCTGAGCTCCTGATTCATTTGTCACCAGGATGATAAAAAAGAAACTCTTCCCCAAAGACACATCTGAACTCGATTTGATTCAGCCTTTGGGAAATATGTTTTTGTAACATCTTTGTTCCATTATGTGGCACAATATTGGTTCTGTGTACTAACGTCACATTTTTTTCTATTCCTCACTGAAGCTATAGGTCGAAACACCATTTTCATCGGCGTTATTTTAGTCGCTTGCTATTTACTCGGCATCGGCCAGAGATGGACTGAAATCCAAGAACCTTGGGATAGGTACGAGAATATGTGCATAATAAATCTGCTTTGCTTTGTGGTGAACTGCCCCTTTAACCCCAACACACCCCTCCACTGTTGCTTTAATAAGCTCTGCAGACACTCAAAGCAAAAAGCCCGCCTCCTATTCACCCCAACACATTCCACAATATCAGAGAGCGGTCAGTCACACCAAGGCTGTCTCTCTCCCCCCCCCCCTTCATAGCTGTGCATGTTTGTGCCTGTGATGGTGGTCAAACTGCCCCAAAAGCCCCTTTAAAAACCTCTGAACAGATAAAATGTTCTCTACACTTCTGGCAACCTATAAGTAAAAAAAACAAAACACTAGGTTTATTAAATGTATATGTCATTTTATATGATTTGCTTTCAGCCTGTTAATGGCTGTTTTACAGTAGAGACAAAGCTCGGGCTAATAACGAGCCAACCTGCTGTACCAGCCAGCAGCCAAATGCTGGTAAATCTGGCTCTTTTAATGCGGATTTCCTCCCCTGGTGGGGAAAGGAAGGGGGTTGGAGGCGTAAACACTCATGTCATGTGGCGTCTCTGCTTGACAAAAGGCAACCTGGTGGGTCCAGGCCTGGTGAGGTGGATGATGGGGAAGATGCTCAGTGTATGTGTGTGTGTGTGTGTGTGTGTCTCTTCAAACCCACTTGAAGCCTTCTGGTGGTTGGAGTGGAGTTAACTGTGTGTGCGCCACAAGGGATTATATTTACTGTTACTTTATTATCCTGAACACGGAAGCTGAACGTTTAAATAACGTTTAAAAGCATCAAAGTCATCATTTAACTGGTAACACTGAGTCACCAGCCCTTTGTTGACTGACTCACCCTTCAAAATAAAACACTAAAGTGTCACTAAATCAACATCAACGCAGATGCCTCATCCTTGCTCATGAATTAGGGGGGCATTGGGCTGAGCATCACAATGTGTTTGTCCTTCAGTGACACCACGTCACTGCACTGGTATGAACAGAGGAAATGTATCAGCAGCACAAGAAGCCCTGAATGCCACAGCTATTGGACAGAGACCAACGAGCCAACTAAAACAAACTGTGCCTGGGAGACGATGACCAGAGCTGCCAGACAAATATTCCTCTGTTTTTGTCCTAAAATAAATGCCCCTGATAATATGGTAGTTTAAAACCATCCCACATGGCATAATTACGCATTGGATAACATGAGTTTCCCATAAAAAGTACTTTTACTACTGCACTTTAATCACAAGTAAACAATGTAAACCATCTAACACTTTTCAATACTAAATATACAGTAGTTTCCACCATGTCTGGTTCTCTCTCCAACAACAGCATCCGAAACTCCCAAGGACACAAAGTTATAAACAAACAATCCCATCCTTCCCCACCCCAAAAAACAAAACCAAAAAACAAAACAAACAAACAGTCAATAATAATTCCTACCAGATGTGAGGGTGGAGAAGCAGCTCCACTGAGCCTCCTCTGTGTCGAGCCGTGCCTCGGACTGGGAGCAGGACTCCCACAGGGACAGGGAGAAATGCTCCGCGGTGACCCAGGCTGGACTGAGCAGAGCCACCACGTCCAAGCACAGCGCCAGGAAGACGCACAGCAGAGCGATGAGCTTGAAGGGCCGGAACACGTACACCTCGTTCACAGACATGTTCTCATAACAAGGTTCACACCGCTGCAGGTCGGTCAGATGAGCTCGCTGGAGGTCCGCGTGCGTCCTCACCCACCATAGCCTTCACTGCTTGGAGCGCGCGTGCCCAGCTGGAAAAGTTTAACGGGGGACTTCCGGTTAGATCGGGGTTTTTCAAAATAAATGATTTTTTTTCTCTCCCGTTTGTTGCGGTCATCCTCCTCCATGATGCTGTTTTTAAGCGCCAGTGTTTTTCCAGACTTTAAAAAAAATAAAATAAAATCTATGCACTATTTTTAAAGCAATGACTTCGTTATTATTCTATTTTTATTTCTATTATTGCAGTTATTAATGTAGGCCTATTATTCTTCATTGGTTTCTATATCAATAGTGATGTGTATTGGCTGTATCAAAAGCCTGTGTGGTTTTATTTGAGGACAAAAAAGAAAAAAGAAAAACAACATCCAGAAGAAGTTTAAATTTGGTATGAAAATCAGTTAGTTTTAACTTTTTGTTGTGGTCATTATCTGTCCCAAACAATATCCTAATGAACAAGTTTGGCTTCATATGATACAGCAAAAGAACAAAAACAATAGCAGTAAAAGAATGGGCAAAGAGAACCAGCCACCAAACATTATGCAAATGAACTCTTTAAACCAAATCTTGAAGTTAAGTTAGGCCTACATTTGTTGGCTGTGATTTCATCGTTACTTTCAGGGAATACTGGCTGAATGGGACTCATAGAAGACTAGAAAAGCATCTGGGGAAATAAGACCAATACAACTATTTTGTTACTTGTGTAAATTACATAATTGTAATTTATGATGCAGTAATCGGCTCAGTGCAGAATCGAAGTCCTGCTCACGCAGTCCTCCAAGTCTGTGCTTTTATTTTGAAAGCCACGTCAGGAAAGCAGACTTGTTTACGCTCTTTAGAGGCAGCAGCATCTTTTCACAGGGTCAGCAAGTTAAAGTCAGTCAAAAAAGTGCTTTCCAAGAGGCATGAACTCAACAAAATTGTTCACAGACATACACGTTTGTAAGAAGGTCAGATATAAATGCAGAGAGGAAATATACAGAAGTAAACATCAACACAGCAGATATTATACAAAGGGTAAGGACATTAAATACCCTTTAATCAATCATAGGATTGATTACATAATAAATATGTATCTGCCCTTGTATCATTAGATCCATCTTTAGACCCTGTGGATGGAGAGTAATTCATGTGTCAGAATATCTGAACTATCCCTTTAGTGTTAATGTCTAAAAGCTGAGGGTTGGAGTTAATGTTGTAATGTGGTAATGGTCCAGCAGATGGCAGACATGTGACATTTTGGATGCCAAAGCCCACAAAACACAATGTCTGCTGTATCTACCACCAATACACAGAGGCTTTTGTAATTATTAGTAGTAGATGACATTTTATGAGCAGCAGCAGTAACAGCAGCAGCTTTTATATGGACATACTGGCCACAAAATACATGAAAACCCCCAGTGCTTGGTGAAAATCGTTGTGACATAATAGGAAAATAACAGAAATGTCTATTAGCTTGACGTCTTTTCTCTTAATCCTGTTTTGGATTCTTCACAAAGCCAGTGTGTAGGCCGAGCTCACTGACATTTTTACATCTTTTGGGAAACAACCCTTTGATCCACGCACAAACATATGTCGAGTTTAATATCTCTTACGAACAGACGCAGAATTTAAAGACCACCAAATAAATCCCCGCAATAAAATGACAAGTTAGATTTGACTACAGTGTAGAGTCCATTCAGTCCACATGTCTTGTAAAATATTTCCATCTCCTGGTGAACTCAATAACTACATGTTATGAACTCTAAAAGCAGGACTTCACTGGTCGAAGCTTTTCACTTGTGTTGAGAAAATTCTACAACTTTTTATAATAAAACTTCCAACGTAACAGATCCAGTAACATTTGTGGAGATGAAAGGAGCGTTTATTAGTAAATGTAAAGACAAGACAGAACGACATCACCTCTTCTAAGACTTGCTTGTCCAACATTCTTCACACATTTTTTGGTTGAGAGCGATTTATTGACCACCTGTCATGCATCTGTCTCATAATAATAACTTGATGAGAGGCAACTAGTCTACAGTATGTGATAGTATTTTCACATAGATGCCTCCTTCCTTGATGTATATTGCATAGTAAAGGGATAACCTGCAAGAGCCACGTTTCTTTGGTTTTGGTGGAATATTTGACTTTTATCAGCTCATCTACCTCAGATGTGGCCTGTCTCATGATATTTTTAATAGATTTTCTGTCATTTAAGTTTATGTTTCTTTAGATACTTTAGGTCTTTTGTTCTTTATTTTCAGGTTTTCTAAGAAAAACATAATACAAGTAATAATATGCCATTATTTATTGCTGCTGTTAAATCTCTACATTTCTGTGCATTTGTGTTGTATTATAGCAATCAGAGGTGAAGGTAGTGTATATGAAAACATAATGGATTATTACTTTAAGCTATTTAGTGCAAGTAAATATTCCTGGCACAGCTTTTACTCTCCAAATAAAGTTGTCCAGTGTTAAGAACAAACAGAACTGATTTGAGTACTTTGAATTACACCTCTGCTGCCTTCTTGCCCAGTTTGGTTTAATTCTACCCCTATCATTTGGTGCCTAGATTAGAGGTTTTCAGTGTGTCTGACATAATGAGAGTTTCAGACTAATGCCACCCTTCTCAGTCCTAATGGTGCTGCCAAGCTGCCAGCGGGGCATCTGAGTAGGGGGGAATCTAGTATTAGGCGTATCCATGGACAGAGCATTGCTCATTTCCTTTGAATGCCCCTCCTCCCCGACAGAACAGGCAGAGCGCTCTGTCATCCTCCTCCCAAAGCCCCTCATTAGAAAATCTGCAGAGCAGACAAAGCTACTTGAAACGGCACAATGGTGACTCCCCACATGGTGATTTTAAAGAGCATAAAGGAAATCCAGGTCATGTTTTACTTTTTTGGATCCTCTCTCCCTGATTTTGACTTATCCACCGAGCCACCCACCTACAAACCTTCTGTTTAGTTTCATCCAGCATGTTTTTAATTTTCAGGTGACATTATTCAAACTCCCACATACCAACAGAGGGACTCACATGGCTGGTTAATACATTTTCTCTATGCAAATAAAGAGGAAAGGAGAATGAGATGATAAAAAGGAAAGTAGCATTTAAACAAGTGAACACACATGATCATGACACAGCTCTGTGATTCAGCATAATTTATAATAATGATGACAAAGATTATATTGTGTCTGAGGAAGAAAAAGCTTCTTTCAAACTACTCATCACATGACGTCATCCTTTATTGCTCATGGTGGTCCTCCTGGAGTGGCTGCAGCTGATTAGGCTCAGAATAAGCCTCTCAAGGTTTTTCCGGCTATGAATAAGCTTCCATGGTAACTGATGAGGTCTTGTTTAATGGTGCTGTCATTACTAGAGAGGTCTGCCCTGCTCATCTCCCTCTTTACCGTAACAACAACATCACACCATTACGAGTCATGCTGTGATCAGACTATGTGAGCATGTATCAAATTAAAAACATTTTCCATGGATCAGGAATGTTAACTCACATCCTCTCATTCATTTATTCAATCATTGACTTATTCTTTCATAGTGTTGTTGAATTTGATCATTTCCTGTCAGTCACAGTTACATTTTATTTAAAATGACCAATTACTGTAGTATTTAAGTAGCAGCTGTGTTAGCTAAATGCTAACACCAGCGTACTAACATGTCCTACAGGCAGTGCTAACATGTTCAGCATGTGTAATGTTTCCCATCTTATTTTACCATGTTAGCGCTAACATGTCCTAATTAGCTCTCATGAAGTACAGCTGAGGCTGATGGGAATTACAATCTTGACCTGTTGATGGTGCTAGATGAAAAGTCAGTGGTGGAAAGTACATATACTTTATACATGGTCTATAAGTTATATACACATAAATGCATCAATAGTTATAATGCAATAATATAACTTATTAATATATATTATTCTGAAAGGCACTTTTGACTTACGTACTTCTTCCACCATTGTGAAAAGTCATCCTTATTTACCCTAATAACACAGCACTAATGATTTGTTGCAACACGGTCACAGTCATCCACGCACACAGGGTTTGCTCAAAGTCACTTTGAAACTTCAACCTGTTCAAATGTTGTCATGGCAGTTGTATTTTTCTTCCTTCAGTGAGTATTTCATTGTGTCCTCCAAGTCAGTCCAGCATAAAGTGCAAGTACAAGCATACAAGTGCAACTCAAAGCAGCTGGGTTTAAAGTGCCTTGCTCAAGGTCATGTTGACAGTTAGTGTTAAAGGAGGCGACAGCATGTCTCCTTCATTTCCTGCACTCTGATTTAGCAGCTTGCCAGGGGATTTAAACTGATGGCTTTCCAGTTTCTAGTTTATTCTCAAGACTACTGCTGCTGTGACTCTGCAAAATGCTGAAGTGGGTTGTGAGAGGGACTGTGATAGATTAATTTGGATTGCTGAGATGAAGGCTTTCTCGGTGCATCATCATCATTGTCTCATCATTTCATGATTTCAACTTACAATAAACTGGAAGAGACAGCAATTAGCAATGAGGGTCATGAAGATGATTGTCTTCGGCCACTTATTTTTTGGGAGTCGTCAACAGTTGGCTTAAAAATATTAAGTGATAAAATCTAGTTACATGCATATATTGTTAAATAATATTTGATGTAGTCGACAGCGCCAGATGGAGTCACATTGTTGGCCAGTTCAACAATAAACAAAGACTTTTTATCTGATTCAACAGTGACTACTTCAATTCGACTCACTGGGACACAGAAAAATCAAATATGGGCCTGATTTGTGTTTAGTTCCCTAAATTATAATTATAATGACAGATGTATTTATGAGAGACTCCAGTGTTTGCGTTCTATATGCAAAGCCCTGCTTGGCTTCACAGTTACACTGCAGTCCCACTGTGTTCCTGGATGTCCACCTGTCTCTCCATGGCTCGACCACTGTGGGCCTGTCTGCCAGCTTGTGGACATCTGTTTACTTCCTCCTCCATCAGTCGTCATGGCTGCAAACCCCCCCACTATCGCCAGCAGACCCCTCCCCTCACTGGCCCGCCTCCTTCACCCCTCTCTCATGTTTCCCCCCAGATACCAGCTGTGAACCACTTATGCTTATCCTGCAGTCAACCTCATTCAGCCCTGTCATATGGACGGCCAGCACAGCACTCTTTCTGAAATTGTACTTTGCTGTTTGTACTGGTGTGCTGACACACAAACATCTTTTTTAAATATGCACACTGAAACTGGGTGCAGTTTACAACAAACAAATAAGATATGTGACATTTTGCACATGGTTAAATGGAAGAGAGATAGGCAAATGCAGTTTTGAAAACACCCATTGTATCTATCTGTTTACACAAAATGGCAACCAGACTATAACACATGTGATCCTACTCACTCGTGATAATGAAGAAATACTCTATATAGTTCACTTCTTGGGTTGATCTACATTTTATGATGTTTGGTATGTTTTTTGTGTATAAATTTGACATCAGTATGTATGTTAAACGGAAGTAGAACATTATTTATCATGTGTCTGTTGCACCAGAAATGTTGGCTGACCTGACCTAGACATAAGCCACAGGCTATGAATTAGTTGTTAAATTCAGTATATTTAGCCTGGAATGGCTGGCATTTAAAGCTAGTCATTGCTAATGGTAAGGACAATTGTGACTGCTGCTTCACTAGAATACATCAGGTCCTGACATTTGAGAGGCAGAATTTAAATAACTTCAAATTTACGTTTCAACTTTATGTGACAGTAATGATGTATGAAAGCATGGTGAGGTCATTTTGATTTTATCATCTTGAATAATTTCAGCACTTTAAAACTTTTATTAATCAGCATGCTTCTTTAAAGTGCCAAGAGTAACATATTACAGTTTTCATATTATAACTCTTTAAAAGACTTCCAAAAGCTTTGAAATCCAAAGAAACATGTGTGTATATGTGTGCTGTGCATCACAAAACTATGTTAACACTAATAAATGGTGACATACTGTAGTTCAATTATCAGCACAGGATTGATTGTATGGTATTTTAGCATTGTTTCCCCATTTCTCTCCAGGCAAAACATTGATGAAATATGACTAGACAACTAAAAAAGAAGTATATACTCAATGATAAACACTTCCCCTTAACATTAAATTTAGAGATGTCACATTTACTCTGTCCACGGGGCCAAACAATACATATTAGAAAGATTTCTTTTCTTCCAAGTCAGACGGACAGAGAAATGCTTCTAACGCTAACAAAGCATCATAACCAAAAAAGGAATTATGTGACCAGATTTGTAAAGTCGCTGGGTACATTATCAGTTTTGGCATGAAACATTGTGTGACACAGCACCATACTGAGAGCCAAGTATCCAAATCTGCTCCTCTTTCCATATGCCCCCCCAGCCTAATAAACTGCCTCTTGCACTGACACTTTCTTCCCTGTCCCCTCTGACAGACTGCATGCAGCGGGCAGCAGCCCATGGGGAGCTTGCTGAGGGAGGTGCAGAGCAGCCAGTGATCAGAGTGAATTAGAGTTATGTGTGACATGCAAAGGAGAGGCTCCAGAATGTGACAACAGCTGAGTTTTAAAGTGAAGCTTTTCCGCCTGAGGGGAGAGGAATAGATGACAAAGAGAGTGCAGCTTGCTGTGAAAAGAATCAACTCCTTTTGTTGGCTCTTTAAAAACACAGACCTGTTATCCATTGGTCTTCTCATTTAAAGCAATGGGCAACTCAGTGATGTCTTTAACATCAAAGTAGACAACCTAATTAATGAACATGGTTGCCACAGTGTAAATCATCTTTGCACCCAGCAGGTGAAATCGCATGTGCAACTTTTGTTATCCTGTGATCAATCCATCAAGACAAAGTCAAAGCATTAACTTACTTTTCTTGCCCGAAAAACACACTTTGAATATAATTCTGAATTGGCAATTTGGCAATTTGGTGGTTTTGACTCAGATTTAATTTCACAACATTCACCAGGAGTTGACATAGTTTTAAAATAACTCTGAATCCACAAAATGTCAGGTGGATTGTGGTGAAAATAACCCAAGATCTGAGAGACAAAGCCACCTAAAAAGGGTATAGAGAAGGTAACCTTCACGCCAAGAACATCAGTTACTAAGAGAACTAAAATAATATTTATTTTTTCAGTTTATTTAAAACATTTTCCTGTCCAGACACATGGACTTTATAAAAACTAATCAGTGTTACAAAATTGGATAATTTAGTTTGAAAGCACATTTTTTCATTTTGTGTTTGCACTGAAGTCAGTGGCATTCAAACTTTCAACACCAAAGATGAACCTTATGGAACCTTATACATTGTATTGTGGCCCAGTTTTGAGGCCCAGAAGTAATTACTGTTCAAAGAATACCATGACAATGGAGTTCATTTGTTTGGTGATGTTACACTTGTGTTTTTCTTGCTACATTTGAGCCTGTTGGGAGTATCTTGTGACACCTCTAAAGCTCTACATCTCACCTTTCCCTGATCTATGACACTTCCTGTGAAGTCTCCACTAGTCTGACAGAGTTGTCAGTGAACTCGATACCGCACTACAATAACTAGCACAAAGCCTTTTTATTAAAATCAGTTACATAGCCACGAGGTTGAGAAAAGTCTTCATCCCCAAGCTTGTAATCTAATATGAAATAATGACCTGCGTGGGCTTTAGTAACGTGGTGTTTTGGTTTCCTCAGTCTGACAGTTTCTCCCTATGTAGTATGTAAAATGAACCTGACAGCGTCATGGTAACATATCGCTTTTCTGAATCTATCATATAAAGTTCATGCAAAATCAACCACAAACATTTGTTTCCTTGGCCCTTGGCGATCGGTTGTCATTCCCATCATGAGAAGATTTATTATTCCCGTTATCATTAAGAGCAAATATATCAATCACTTCTTAAAAAGTAGAATTCAAGGTAGAATACAATAGCTTTCTTTGATGTACTCGTCTTTGAGGCTGTGTGACATATTTTCAGACTAAAGCACAGGTGTTCTGTCAAAAGCAAAAGTAAGAAAGTAAGCTGAATGTGTGTCACACATATTGGCAATCTTGATGTTGAGTCATTGTCCACTTGCTGTATAGAGTTAAACTACAAAATATACGGTTCCCTGACAATCAAATACTTCCTCCCAGGAAGGGAGGTCAAACACAAGCACTGTGGTAGTCGAGCTTTTATCTTCCACCAACAAAGAGCTCCACCAGACCAAAAGCATCAAACTGTGGTTTGTCTCAAAGGGACACGCTGATGATTTTGACTTGACACACACACAGAGAACCATAATAAAATAAAACCAGCAACTAAAATCAGGAATTCCTAGAGAAAGAAAATACATTTTACTTTCACTTGTTGAGAGCAAGCATCAGTGCCTCACACATATCATAAGAGCTCTAATAGGCTCTTTCATCTTGACTCCAAATAATAGAGTCTTTACTGTCCATGTACCTTTTGGTGAGACTGATGTCAGCTCCACCCCAGCCCCACGCTGACTGGTACCCACACTGTTCACCCACAGTGGGCGGGTCCAGGACTCGTTGGCTTTAGGACCCAGTGGCTCCTCCAGTGAGGCAGGCAGCGGCACGGCTCTCAGACTGAAAGCAGACAAAGGCGAAGGGAGAGACGGTGTGCCGCTATCCTGCAGCATCGACTCACATTCACACACACTCCCCCGCGCACCCACTCCCTTCACTCCGCAAGCAGCGACGCAGGTGAGTCCGCTACTGGGTGGGATTATCCGCAGACTTTTACTGGTAAAATGAGAAAATGAAAGTAAGGGTGGTTTTCGTTTTGGAGTGGGCACATTTGGATGACATTGTAGGTGTTTTTGCGCAGAGGAAATTAATTTAGGGTTTTTTCAGATGGGCGTTAATTTGAGCAGGTGGATTGTGAGTAGGTGTGCGCACACCCAACCCCCCCTTTTTTTCCTCAGTAAAAAAAACTTGCATTTTATGCCGCTGCTCTTTGCCATGCGGTCACACTAATCCATCATAAATGAGAAGTGTCGTATCATGAAACTTTTCTTCTTCCTTTTGTGACTTGTGGTTTCAAAACCCAGCTCTGCGTTGTCCATGGGTTTTTTTTCTTTGGATGAAGATGACTGGAGAGTCATAACGTGGTGCTGGTGTGTCAGGAGTGTGTAGTCACCGGGGTGTTGTGTGGGTGGCTCGAACAGGAACACAGAACCAGCCAAAAATATCAGTGATACCGCACAGTGTTGCTGCAGTGCTGCTTAATGCTCAGCACAGGCTTTCATTTTGGGAGAAGGCATGCGTTTTAGGCTGTGGTGGTGTTTTTTTATTCAGCTGTTAACAAAAGTCTGAATCATGAAGAGAGAAAATCTTGATGTAAAGCTGGATGTCATTTAGTTTAACACTGAAAAGCTTTATTAGCATTCTAGTATTACTGCTCCCATTGAGAAGATGGACTTTGGGAAAGCCGGCTGCAGGCTGGAGCAGCAGTGATGGTGATGTCACTCTGAAGGCAGGCACCCTGTTTGAGACAATGGACTGTCCTAGTTGATGCTCCACTGGGGAAGGGTCACTGTTAGCTCTGCCCATTAGTGCAGCAGATGGGCTTGAAACCTGGCCTTTGTCAGCTGAGGAGCACCCATTCCACAAAAGTCCCACCCCTATCAGCGTGCCTGTCATAAAACCCCAGTCAGCAGCACAGCCAGGGGTTAGCAGGAGATTGCAAGGCCCCGCCACATGGATGGGTGGCGGCAGCATGTTTCCTTCTATTCTATTTAATGGCCTCCATTTGTCATTGTGGTCGTCTGTACAGTTCCGTATACTTATATGTACCATATAGGCCATTAAACCAGCAAATGAGGAGTATTAGACATTTTTTCTTTCATTGGTTTACATGCATGGAATGAAAGGAGTGAAAGAGGCACTGGAGGAGACTGGATTAGAAGTAGAACCTGCGTAATATGTCTGCGATCAGTGTCCAAAGCTAGGGCTGCACCTACTGATTATTTTTCTTATCTGATCATTATTTTCTCGAACGATTAGTCGGTAAAATGTCAGAATATAGTGAAAAGAGTCTGAGGTGACCTCATCAAATGTCTTGTTTTATCTGACCGGCAGTACAAAAACCTAAAGATGTTCACCTTTACATTTATATAAAACACATTGGAGAAGCAGGGACCAAAGAAGGGTTGACATTTTTGATGGAAAAAAAAATAAAACAATGAATTTATTATCAGAATAGTTGCAGATTAATCTTGGGTCCTTTTTTAATTCTGTTCAAAGCAATGAACCGTGTTATGCCATTGTGCATATGGCAGACAAAATTCAGATGTGAAACGAGAAGTGAAGAAATCTGTTTTGTTTTAGATTTATGTAAAACAATAACACAATACTGAAAGTTCATATTATTACTATACAATTCCAGTCACTAAATAATATTGAAACATTGCCCACTTCAAACTAGAAGTAGATTATCTTAGAAGTATCTTTTCACTGCAAGTTTGGTTGAAATTTGCTCCAAACGATTATTTTAGTGAGAGAAGATGGTGGTGTCAGGTCTCAAACGTCATTAAGGAGGAAAAGGTGACTAAAACAAGGGACATACAGTGTTTGTGTTGTTAACAAGCCACTCAAAGACGAGATGTGTTCAAAGACCAGTGACCTCAGTATTGTCAAGCTAATTATGACCTGTAAGAGAAACCAGTGACATACATGAACCTGGGTCAGACTAGGCAGTGAAATTCATAGGTCAAGACCACTAAACAGTTAATCAAAAAAATAAAAAGATAGGATTGTGATCATTCTGAGAAAATTGTATTATTTTTAACAAAGTACAGTTAAAATTAGATTATGTGGTGGAGCAGGTCTTTGAACTTTGAACAGAACTTCCTCTTTTATGTGGGTGTTTCTGTGGGTGTGTGTCAGTGTTTAGTTATGGTTCAATGAGTTTTTGTGTCTTGTGAGGTTCGGGTTGTGGTCATCAGGTGGCAGGTCAACAGAAGAGAACCGCTGCTCCAGCTTTTGGCCATCCGCCCCGTAGCATAAGTGGTTTATTGTTTATTGGCTGAACAGATGCATCGTTTGCATAATTTCCAAGTAGCAGGAAGAACTGGATCTCCTGTTATATTTAAGTCTAGTCTATTTTGGAAATAGAAACAGGGGAAAAAACAAGGGTAACGTTTTCTTTCAAATGATGAAAGCTTCTAAATAAGATTAAAATCTAGTCAGAATGTGATAAAACCTGAAATTTCAGTTGAAATAAACTGATAACACTTAAGCTCACTTACTGTAACACTTTATCCACTTAAATATTAAACACTGCTCTGAAAATCCATTATTTCTACTGAACAGTGTAACAATATCACAAGATGTATGTACAGTGGGATACTCATACCTACAATGTCTGGATTACTCTTGAGTACTTGATATTGAAAGAATACTTTACACAGATGCTTTATTAAATCGTTTTCATTACATCGGACACAGTGGCATTGTATTAACAGCTGGAAATATAAAGTACACCAAAGAAATGGAGGAATAGATTTCAGATGTCTAAACCAACAATCAACAATTTACCAAATGTTCTATCAAAGGGTAATTTTATATCTGTACCATTGAACTATATTAGTTGGCCACATGCCAGTTGCTGATTCATCTGCACAAGTGAGACAATTGCTCACAGGTGTATGTAGGTGGGAAACAGAAGAAGAGAGAGAGATGTGTCATATGCTACATATAGCAGTTTAAGCAAAGCAGATGAAACATTGAACTGTAATGTTTCTCGAAGCAAAAAATATCAACTTAATTGATTATATATCCACAGTGGTGGATAGGCATGGGGCGACATGAACATTTCCTTTCATGATTATCCTGGCAATCATCAAAATATTCTCACTAAAACATACTGGAAACACGTTACCTTACATTTAGTTAAGAAACAAATATTTTTATTACATCACAGGACACCTCAGATAGGTACTTCATCTCCTTTTTGTAGTTATATATTAGTATTTCTACCCATGTGTTTTTTTGTGGGGGAAATGGGCAAGCCAAACCTTCAGCCATGGTGATAGGTTTAGGATTTTGGAGTGACTGGAAAGATATGTTCTCCCTTGTCCCCTTGTTCAAAATACACCAGGAAATCAATATAGGACCACACACTACCGAGGTAGACAGCCTATGAAGTCAGAATAGCATGAAAATGTTTATCATCAAATCTAATCTGACAATGAAAAACCTAAATAGCAAGTTAGCCAATTTATTCTCATGTCTGTATAATCCTACTTTTACATTCCTTAATCTCCACCTTCAGTATCCTTTTGCTCTAGCTTTATGATTATTTGAACAATTGAAATTGAAAGGCATAATCTAATTCCACATCAGAACTCCACTGTCTGGTTCCACAGGGTATCAAATCTGCACATGGTTGAAGGCAACTAGATCATCTGTGAAGATTAATTTTTAGTGTACACTTTAAAGCTAGTAGTAGTAGTAATAGTAAGGGAGGTGATCTGGAGTTTTTTTTTGGATAGTACAACTTTCGCAAGCTCAATCATAAACCGACACATCCATAATGTTCTTTAATCTGGTCAGAATGTGTCACTGTTTGACTATCAAAAGCAGTCCTTTTGTCTCACTAAAAATGTTTGATTAGTGGTTTCATTCATTGTCCTCCTGTATGCAGGTGAAACCACTACCATCACTGCAGATTTTTGAATTCAGTTCCTAATGTCCAAATCACAGAAGTCAGATGTCTAATGAAATGAATAAAAATGCATGTTCTGTTTGTACTAAAAGTTGTGCAAAATATAGAGTAGAGTTTAGCTCACCTAGTGCCATAGTGATGTCATCTGGTGACTGATGAGAAAATTAATCAGACGCAGTACTTCTGTCAATCTGTGACTTTATTCCTAGCGTTTAAAACAGGTTATTTCGATCCATTTGTTTGGAACAAGCGAAAGTAGTAAATTACAATGTTGTATTATTGTTTTTGTTATTATTATTGTATTTTACTCTACGATTGCATACATTGTTTTCCTTCTTTTCCTAGACTCTCCGGAGCTGGTCACCACCACCACACATCTGACACAACCATCACAACTTTCAGTCATCATGGAGCTAGACTTTGGACATTTTGACGAGCGAGACAAGGCATCCCGTACCCCGCGGGGCGGGCGCATGAATGGACTTCCCAGCCCTACCCACAGCGCCCACTGCAGCTTCTACCGTACACGCACTCTGCAGGCCCTCACCAATGAGAAGAAAGCCAAAAAGGTGCGCTTCTACCGCAACGGAGACCGCTACTTCAAGGGCATTGTGTATGCTGTGGCCAACGACCGATTTCGCACCTTTGACTCACTCCTGGCTGACCTCACACGCTCACTCTCTG
The DNA here is from genome assembly GCF_004916995.1 of Morone saxatilis. Lineage (NCBI taxonomy): Eukaryota > Metazoa > Chordata > Actinopteri > Moronidae > Morone > Morone saxatilis. Next base: position 15,260,871 of record NW_023339763.1, on the reverse strand, counting down.
ACCACATCAACTTGCCACAGGGTGTCCGCTTCATCTTCACTATTGATGGCTTGCGCAAGATCTCAACCTTGGATGAACTAGAGGAAGGTAAGCATATTTAGTAGGACGCACCAAGCACTTATTATTAGTACTTATGATTTAATGCATCTCCTTCATGAGATAAGGGATCATTTGGATTTTCAGTTTCTTTGTTCCCCTGTAGTTGGAGCAAATTGAAACATTATAGGCCGCCATTTTAAAGATGATCTGCAGTTTCAAGTCAGTTTCTGTGCTGAGAAGATTTTAGAAGCATAACATTTCCAGTTCTGAGATTAGAAGTCTTATCTTTTCGGTCTAAACTCCTGTAATCTCTTCATATGATGTATCCGCTTCTAATCTGAGGGACATGGTCCACTTCTCTCAACTGTTTGCACATTGTACATTTTGTAAGGCTTTTAAGTTAAATTCAAAATGAAACTGTTCTTTATTTGACAAATGGAATGCAGTATTTTCTCTCAATGACAAAATGTGTGAGGAAATGTATCTGAGATGTGTTTTAAAAACCTTGTCTTGCCTTGTTTTACATTCACACCACATAACCTGTTACTCATGTTAGATATATGTATTTCATAGCTCTGCTGTCAAAGATTTCTTGAAGCAGCTTATAAAGCTGAAACCAGGTCTTCTATTTTGGGATTAATGGGACTCAGTGGTCTCAGATTTTGGGTGTTTAGCTTTAGACTCTCACAGGGGTTCATACTGTGCTGTAAAGTCAGCTCTCTACAGCTCAGCAGGATAAATGGTTCATTAACAGATGCCATTAGCCTCTACTTCTTTAAGGAAAACTCCAGTCACTCACTAGTGGGAATTTTTACTGTCAAAGGTATTTTATATAACATATTTTATGCCCATTTTGTCTGATAGATGAAGTTGTATAAATGAGAGACTGCTTCATTAGCAGCTGCCATCATGGCTTTTGGTGTCTGTTGTAGCCTATATTTGGCATTGGTAGACTGATTAGAAGGTATTTATGTGCTTACAGATTAATGTTGTAAAAGTCAGCAAAGATGATTTTTAATCCTTTTTGGTAAATTAATGAAGTTTTTTCTTTGTTACTGGACAGGATGATCCATGCATAGCAGCCCGAGGAAACTTATATTTCATTGAAACCTTTGTCTGGATGCAGCAACATAAAGATGGATAGAGTAACAGGGTTACAAAAAGAAAATGTTTTTCGATTGCTGAAGTTGTTTTTGAATATTTACTGAATACTGTTTAACCTGGCAAATCCAGCCATCAATCAGATAATTCTCAGGAATTTCATTTCTAGACATAGTTAAATGACCCAACTTTAAGTTGTGGCCCATTTGCTGACAGACGTTACTTTATGAGAAGTAGGACGAGGTGGACAGGGTGAACTTGGGGTAAAACTAGAAGATAAACTGCAGCTTAATTTGTTCAAAATGAGATGATCATCTCTGCTCCTTGAGCTGCTTAGGGAAGATAGGAGTGTGTGTGCATGCCTCCATGTGCTGTTATGCATGTGTGTGTGTCTGGTGACTGCAGTAAAGAAGGGGCAGCACTGTAAGCACTGTGGGTGGTGGAGGGCATTTCATTGTGCTTCCTCTGGTGGGATATAATTAATTGCTCAATCTCCTCTGCACTGTGTAATCCTGTTTTGTGCCTTTGTCTTTGCCGTAATTTCTCCACATTTGGCCTAATTGTTGCCTTCTGGATTCCCCTTTTGTCAAAATTTCTCTTTCTCTCCATCTTTCTCCCCCTGCTGCATTTTGTCTTCACTTAAACTCCTCTCCCTGTCTGGGCAAGAGCAGCACAATCTGCTGTAAAGACTGGGGGTTGATAATGACGAAGAAAATGGAGGATTATTGAGAGAATTGGAGGAAAGATGGGCCAATTTAGGAAAAGTACATTTGCAATGAGGCTGTAGATTTTGTTTGAAAACAATTTCTTTTGAAAAACGGTAAAAGAATGCTTAGTCTCTCTATGGCTGAATTCCTCGGTCAGTCTCACGACAGGTTTCATCTCAAAGGATGGTTGTTATAGTGTAAGTCTAACCAAGCCAAGGGATACATGCTTTAAACTCAAAACACAATTAATCTTTAATAAGTGAAGATGTGTCCCTACTGTATTGCTATGTCTGTCAGTGTGTGCTGTAAAGCAGGTATTGTTGGACTGATATGTGCTATGGTCTCATGAAAGAACCTTTAAGTTAAAACTTGAATTCAACACCAGACAAAGACATGGACGTTTGAGCTACAGCAAAGAAATGTGTATTAAACATTAACATGAAATCCTAAGCTAGTTTCCTTCCTCAAAAGGATTACTTTAAAGCCCCGTATTTCTTTCAAATGACAAAAACACACATTTCCCATTCATCCTGTTGGTAATCTGACCAACCAGATGTTATAGTTTTGGTGTTTAAACATTCATCCCGAGACTCCTGCCGTTCCCTTAATACGATAGGGATGAATGAAACTTGGTTTGTGGTGATACCATTTGGAAAAACTCAACAGCGACATGTCTCTCCAGAAAGAATCTGGTTGCCCAAAGCCTGGCTCGGAACAGCTTTTACATTCTTCTTTAACAAAACTAACATCTGCAGTATGTGCTATTTACTTAAGTAAAATGATTTGTAGTTATTACATTAGATCAATGTGAGATGAAATCCGAGGTGATAATAATCAAATTATTTGAGTTCCTGAAGGTTCAGATGTTTCTGAGTGGACACCTCTGGGACTCTCCGGTGTCAAAGTTGAATAGCTGAGTGTGCTACAACACACTAACCTAGTTTTCTTTGTCGTCACAGGGGAAAGCTATGTTTGTGCATCGGAGAACTTCTACAAGAAGGTTGACTACACAAAGAATGTCAACCCCAACTGGTCTGTGAATGTAAAGGCCTCAGCGAGCCAGAAGAACATGCAGTCCTTAGCCGCCAAGGCTGCCGGTGAGACCAGAGAGGGCAAGGACTTTGTTCGACCCAAGCTAGTGACGGTGATGCGCAGCGGTGTGAAGCCACGCAAGGCTGTGCGTGTCCTGCTCAATAAGAAAACGGCACACTCCTTCGAGCAGGTGCTCACCGACATCACAGAGGCCATTAAACTTGAAAGCGGCGTGGTCAAGAGGATCTACACACTTGATGGCAAGCAGGTATGTCTCACTCTTAGCCATTATCCAATTACATCATGCTATCCAGTAAAGAAATTCAGTCGCATATGAAAAACCTAATTCAAATATACCACGCTGCTTCCTTTTTTTTTTGTCTGCATTTGTTTAATGGATAGGGCCCTCTGTTCTAGGAATAACTGGAATAAAGGGGGTACAGTACAGTGTGTAAGCAAAGCTACACAATAGGAAAATGTGTGGTCAGGGCTGTTGACAGGTCATCATTCATACATCCACCCACACCCAGACAGGTATCCGGATCAAAGGAAAGCAGGAAACTAAATGATTTGCTTGGAAATGAAGCCCGCTCCTACCCTCAGTCAGAAATGACACAGCATGTCCATGAGAACCTCGAACATCCATGAGAACAATCTGTGTACACAACGACCTTCATTGTCTTCTTTAAGTCTGAGGCAACATACTCTCTTCTCTTGTGGTTCAGGTCAGTAGTATCCTGTCCACTAGCCTTTGTTGTGAAGTTAGTTTTTAGGCCATTGCTATTTCTCAGTTGATCTGTCATTGAAAAGTTCAAAAGTCCTGGGAAGTTCTGTCTTCTACCCATTATGGTAGTGTACAAAGGGCCAAACCCTGTATTGTTGTTTGATCATTTTGTCCCCTTTGTTACTCTATTTGGGATGTTGCTTTCTTTTAGTTTTAGTTAACTTGCTGAGACACATCTATTAGCACTCCGGCACATGATTATCGGCATGAATTCCCATTTTAAGATGATGCTTTAGTTGCACGTTGAAGATCAAAATGCAGACATTGTCGTGTAACAGGATCCACAGAATACAGGGCAAAGTGTCTTTAGTAACCTTGACTATTCTCTGGTGTTCGGTTAAGGGACCCTTTGGCTGTAGTAGCCAACAGAATTCAGGACACTGGAATCCCACGAGAAAGAAAAAACCTGCAGAAAATACACTGGCTGGCTTTGAGCAGTAAAAACTTGCACTGACATAAAAACCATATTTTATATACAAAAAAGTAAGATATTATTTTTATTTCATTACCAGCTAACATTACATTACTTACTAACTTACTGACAATTGTTAACATTAGGCTGGGAAAGATGCACATCAGACAGTTTAGTAATTTATTTAACAGGAAATATTGAAACATGCATCCTGTATGTATTTGGTTTATGGCTGACTGGGCAGTTAGTTAGAAGTGCTATTTAATTTGTTTAGCTGATAACTTTAGTCAGCATAATATATATCTTAATTCAAGAAATTTCTCAATCTCCTAATTTTTTATTTGTCTTATTGACTTCTGTCCAGTTTCAAGGTAAGGTTTCCCAGTGTAGATAGTGTGTCATTCTGCAGGAACAAGCCTTGTATTCATAAGGCAAGAACATGCTTTCTTTTTTTGCCTTTTTAAAGGGATAGTTCAGGTATTTTGAGGTTTTGAGGTCCAATTGTAGTGTACTGTAGTGTGTTATCTACAGTAGACGGCAGTCAGCACGCACCCAGTTTAGAGAAGCAAACACATCCTGGTGCAGGAACAGAATGATGCACTGCTGTGGACTGGGGTTGCAGAAAATCTGAAAATGTTAGCCTCATAAAAAAGCCCCACCTAAATAATCTTATCTTGCCGTCAGACAGCCTTTTTCATTGGCATTAACCGTAAAGGCCAACTGTACCATGCACTGTGTAATATGCAGATCAGCTGATATTGAGCATTATACAGGTCACAGCAGGAGATGGTGGCATGGTGGCATGGTGGCATGGTGTAAAAAATAAATAAATATACACAGTATAAAACCTATAAAGTACTGGTGGTAAATAGTGCAAAAAGTGACTTCTATGATATGCAAATCTGCAAGCGCAACCACTACATGTGTCTATATTACAACTGACCTAAAGTCCATTCATTTCTATCTATCCTAATATACGCTAGCACTTAAACACATAAAAATGTAACTTAAAGAAGAGCAGGATGCATACTGTATTGAACTAACTGGCAAAAGTGAATCAAATGATTCATATGATGCAAACAACATGCTTTAACTTTGCCTAAAAGGCACTCCCTGAGGAAGACTATTGTTTTATCAGCACACTGGCTAAAAGGACATGATGTTTTATTCATGTTCATGCTTTATTGGTTATTTAGTGTTGAGGGACAACCACAGCCACCATGCAGGGTCACCCACCTGGCTGGCTGTAGAAAGGTCTATGAGATGGACAGTGTAGCTTTATATCAAACGTGTGCTACTTTATAAAGTGACAAATACAATCAGTGTTATATTCCCAACCAAATTTGGATATGAATAGGAGAGGTACATTGTCAAAATATGGTTATAAATATTTGTCTGTGCAGTAGGGAGTGACCTTTTTAACTACAAAAACATTCAACAATTACCATAAAATGTGTCTTGCAGATTAACACAGTTATTGATCCATAATTTCTCTTGATAATTTCGAAACTCACACCTGTAACCGACTGCATAGATCACATACCTGTGCTTTCCACACTATTGTGAATCACAGTTAATTAACAGAGGCTGGGATGTGGAGCGAGTGTGAAAGCATGTGTGGATATGAGCATGGACATCTGTTCCTCAGTCCTCTCTTTGATATGGTTAAATGTTCACTAATTCTCCTGTCGGGACATTTTTCCTGTATTATTCATTACAGATGGACTGGGGATCGTGCCCTGCTGAGCTCCTTTTGGTGTTGTACTTCTTCAGTTTTTTTTCCTCTGTATTAATAAGGCCCAAATCACATGAGGCTTGGAGGAGGGGAGGTGCGCTGAGATGATAGATGGGGGAATTTGATGTTAATGCTCTCTCCCAGGGGTGCAGTCTGGCTGCCCCTGGTCTCGTACTGGTTTTCCTGCAGAAACACCTGCTAAGATGTTTGGATATTGTAATCACCTTATGGAATATGACTGTATATGATTGTTTTAATCTTTGCGGTTGGGCTGTGGTTAGATTTGATTTCTCTTCTTTGCCCCTTGAATTCTTCCATGCATTTTTAATGATGTGTTTCCACAAAATGAATTTAATAGCCACCATATGGTAGCTATTCCAATCTGAGCGTATTGATTCTGTTGTCATCACTGTAGATATAGATTAATTATTTCATGATTAGTGTCCGGTTATCACTGACTCATGCCAGGGACTCCCAGATTCATCGCGATGCACGAAATTGTGAGAAATGCTGCACACATTATTGCAGTGTCTTTGTGTGCACAGGCACACTGCAGCTGCTCTGTGGTGGAGGTGATATGGTAGAAGCAATATTGATGCAGTGCCCGCCCCTCCCTGACTCTGCGCCGATCCTCCTCTTCCCATTCCATTGCGATAGCTGCTGGGACCGGTTGCTAGGAGACCACATCCCAGGCACAAAGAGAGCCCAGCTGGTGTGGACTGGTCTGTCAGATACCACATCCTGTAGTGGGTGTGAGAGTTTACTATCAATGCAAGCCTTTGGTTTAAAAATCACATGTCATGTTTTTTTTTACCTGTATATGTTCTGTAAGTGGGTGTGAAGCATGATGGACTATAGCAGGTGCATATATAGTTCTAAAGGGTCCGTTTTGAGATTAAGGGTGATTCAGATTGTGTTTTTACAGTATTTTTGAAATGCCCACTTTTCACTCATGATTTTCCTCCTTTCCTTACTGCTGTATAGGCTCTAAAGACAGCCTGCTCTCCTCTCTTTTGTCAGTGTTGTGAACAAAATCGCTCCCATTTTCCCCTCAAATTCTGGTGCTTTTCACTTCAATCTGGAAGGGTGGGGCCAGTAGATTCAGGACTCATTTTCCATTCTTAGAGCAAATTAGGATCATTTTATTTTTGCTGATGGGTAATAATTATTCCCCCTGCCTCAAAAAAAAAAACATTACTTGATTTGCCCTCACTGCTTCTAAAGGCTAAATTAATTCAGAGAGTTTATTTAATTGCTGGCAGCCATTTTGTATTCATTCATTTTTGATAGAGGTGTCTGCCTAGGAGAATTGTTCTGATTTGCATTTAAGATCCACTGCTTGTTTATCTGAATTGCGCTTTGGTTTCCGTCTAATAGATGCTGAAGACATAAAAATGTCATTTGTAAAATATGTTGAAGATACATTGTGTTGCTGTGCGATTTGTCCTTTATGAATTATCTTGATGAGTCCATTTGAGTGCCCATTATTGTGACCAGGTTTAGAATTAATGTTTAAAAATGTATTTATCAACAAATAGCCACAAAAGAAAAGAAAGAAATGGATGCTTAAGCCATGTTTCAGGCACAAGGTCACACTGTTATTGTCGGAGAACAAAAGATTCCAATTTGCTTTAAAAGTTAATAACTCATGGAGTGAATTTATTCACTGAATAGGATATGGATACAGGCATGGGCTGAGGGCTTCTTAATGACTAAAATACATCCAGTAATGGGGAAGAAAAGCCTGCTTTTTCTTGGTTATCAGTGCTCTTGCAGTCTGCCTGCTCTTTGCTATGCTGCAGAAGCAGTTGTCATGGCAATAAGCTCCACCGTGATGGATTCAGTTTGTGACAATGGCTGTAATACGCTGAGTGTGCTCTTTACATCGGGTCTTACCTGCTTGCTCTCTGTTCCTCACCATTCAGCACAGATCACTGCAGTGATTTCCCCCCCCCCCC
>NW_023339763.1:15245650-15253000 GCF_004916995.1 Morone saxatilis | reverse complement strand
CACACAGACACACAGACACACTGTTAAACTGAGGCAGACAACCAGGCTGACAGAGGGGCGTGGTCCCCATGATGAAGCATCTTGAGCAAGCATGGAAGCCTGAATCCCCTCGCAGCTCCCCCCGTTCCTGCACAAGCACCACATCCCACATCAACAAGTGAGCATGACCTGGGGGAAGGGGAGGAAGCACAATTTAATAATGCTAAGGCCACATCAGTCAGCCAAATGGAAAGCCTGCTTCCTCGGGGTTTGGGAGGGGTGGGGTTAAAACAACATCATGCACCAGCTGCTCCCCATGACTGTGCAGATATTGCTGCCTAACTGGCTCATCTGTGCTCCAAATGCATCCGGAGCACCTACAGTAGCACATAAACACTGTGCCAGTGCACCAAGGTCACAGACAGGTCAGAAAGGCAGCCGACTGTAACAGTAATGTTTAGAGTGGGAACGATCACTACAAATCTATTGAAGATGCTCAAATACTGGCTTTCTTTTATATTTTGATATATTGGATTTGACTCATATCACTTAATTATATCCATCAACTGAGCTGTTGCTGTAAAAGCAAACTCCCTGACATGATTTTCCAGCAGTGTAGCTTTGTATTGTCTGTGAAACCTTCAGTTGAGATGGACAAAATGGAGACTGTGTGTTTTGGAGGAATATTCCACTCAGTGCAGAGGCTCTGATATTGATCAGGTCTGTGTGCCTACGGTGAAGGAAATGGTGTGGGAGTTTCCCCATGGGTTGCAAAGCAAGGTCTTTCTGGCTCTTTTTCAGCCTTTATATTTTTTTTGTCTTGCATAGCGCATTAATACTGAGACTACACAGTATAACATTTAATAAAAACCAATTTACTCACTGTAAAATTTGTATGAAACGCAAAATGTAAAGAAAAGACAAAATAGAAAATGCACCCTTGCAAAGCGCCTGTCTTAATTTCAGAAATTATTTAATTTGTTTACAGCTGATTTGTGTGGAGGCAGAAGGACACCCTCACAAACCAATCTGAGAGTACAGCAGTTATTTAGTCTAATCAGTCATATTTGATTCTACTGACTGGCCATTTGCTGACGCATCAGTGCGAGTGGTAAGCCTTTACTGTTTGCTTGATAAGTGCTGATTAGATTACCCACCCAGGTCACATCAGAGAGTGAAAACGGTATAATGCAACATCGAATTGCTTTACTTCTGCACAGAGATCAATTAACATGGCTGTGCAGAGTCAGAGATGAGACCGATAAAACGGAGGATCAACAGTCAACCATTCATTATTGCTCTGACTGTGCTGCTGAAAGGATGAGCTGAACTCAAGACAAGCAGCTGCCTGTAGAAGACAAAGGATGCATGAGCTTTGTTTGGAGATGTTTCCTGCTGCTTCAAACAAAAGCTGTGGCAAGGACTGCTGTTGGACCATTATTGACCTGAGAGAGTGAATGTTGTTTTGCAGTCTAAATTGTTAAATAGGTTAGCAGTGGTTGGTTTAAACCATTAAAAATATACATCATACTGTACCATATATTGGACAGGAAACTTGGAGGCAGTGCTCAGCCTGTGGTTATGGAACTACACAATAAGAGTTTTCATTTCATTTACAGAGGGGATTTACAGGATATATCTGTTATTTGCTTTGCTACCTTTTTTATCACGTGTTAATGTTTTTGAAAAACTCTATCATATGGTGCATTTGTTATATTTAATTTCATAGAAGTGATGCTGTTTGTCGTGGTGAATTTCTCTGGTGTCTCAAACAGCTTGTAGTTTGATGAATGAATCCTATAAAAGATTAAACATCACATCTCACATCTTGGGTAATTCACAGAGGTTTTTGGTTTTGTAGAACCAATACTGAAATGAAAAACTGCTCGAGAGGGACTACAGAAAACTAACTTAACGTGTAACACTAACTTGTGGCCTACTTTCATAACCGAGTGCTCCGTTTCTATATTTACCACTTGACTACCATGACCTACCTACCATTGGCCGTAGTTGGGCTAAAGGAACTCTGAATAATTCAGTTGTTGTAGTTGGTGGATCCCTGCGTAGCTGCTGGTGGTGTTGGTGGTTTTCAGAGGTCATGTGGTCCTGACAGCTGGTGAGACAGAGATTAGGGATGGGCTTGGTGGGACAGAGTATGGTGGTGGGCACCTGGAGTCTGGAAGGAGCCAGTTTTTCAAAAAAAACCCACCAGCCTGCCTCCCATAAACATACAAATAGATCTAGAAACAGTGACTCTGATATGCAATACGACAGGGCTTTTGATAGTATTTAGGTTGAATGTCAAATTGTCCTTCTCCTAACTTCTGTTGCCAGGTTGGTCTAGTTGACGCAGTTCTGGTTGACCTTTTCAAATTGAGAGAGGATGCTTCTTAACCTATATACAAATGTGCCCAAGCTGGCCTGCCCTTTCCTTACTGCAGCCATGTTTCAAAGGGACTGACATTTTACATTTGGTCTGATTGCATGCAAACCAGAACAACATTTCTATCAACTGTAGACAGATGTCCGACCAAATTTCACTGAGAGTTACTGTAACTATTAACCCATGATAGGCATCCCTAGTGAAAACAAATGACTGAATCAGAAGGTTGTGCACATGCAGGCCAGGTTTAGGTGATTGTTGAAGTGTCTGTGGGTCATTTGATGCACAGTGTACATCAATTATTCGTGGGCTTGATGATGCAAAGAGGGCTGGTCAAAGATCTGTACTGTAACTGTACAGATAATATGGATCTTAAGTGATCCCTGTAGGGAATAGGATTAGTAGGATTGCTTAGAAGGATTCAATGTTTTTGCTAAGGACTCTTAAGGAGGATAGGTGCTTTCTGAAACATAGGGTTACACAACATATATACGTGTAGGTTTTGGAGGTATCTAGCAATTGACGTACCAACAATCTTTGTTCAAGAGCAATGCTTCTATAAGTAGCTGGCAAAGCTATTGCACAGATTGGAATAGTTTTTTTTTTTTTTTTTTTTTTTTTGCTGTGTAAGCCAGATATGTGCCATTCTATACTACCTGTCTATTTTGGCTTCTGTTTCAGTTCCCCACTTTTGAAGAGAGAGAGCAAGAAACTATGGATTTGAAAGCCAACAATAAACACATTTTTAAACAAAAATGTTTAAATGCATGCAACATATTTATTTTTTAGGTATTTATGTTGAATCACCTAGTGAGATGACAGATACAGACACACTAGTTCTGCTTGTCAGAAACCTGCAGAGAGGATGGAGTCTTTATTTCCAACAGAGATTCTGTTAAGAGAGATTAAGGTAGCAGTCTGTTGGATAAACACTTTATCCCTTTAATCAGATCTGTTCCTAAAGCTATTAAAACATGGACTAGCCTCTACCCTCCTGCCCCAATCCAGCCCATTCCCATCTCCTCTCCGCCAACCGCTGGCCTTAAGGGAAAAGAAGAGCGCTTCTTAATGCTTCCATCTTATGATTAACTGCCACACAACAGTTTAACCTAATGAAAATAGCATGTATCTAATCTCTTGATAATGAACACAGTAGAAAACCCAAGTTTGCAGCCTGTAAATTAGCCCTGGCTGAAAAGCCAATTAGATTTTGATCCCTCTGGAGTCAAAGCACCATCTCCGTACATCAGCAGGGATCTGCCAGGCCTGTATCCAGGGAATCTTGTGGGACACAGAGAGAGGGTACAACTGTTGGATGCCTCGCCAGCGAGTCACCACCACACACTTTTAGCTTGTCTAGCAGGACAGAGAATCAACATGGCAGCTGCTGGGGTGGGGTGTTCCCAAATTATCTGCAGCGCCATAGTTTGGATGTGTATCACAAAGGAAACCATGATGCATCTTGGCTATCCTGGCAAATGTCCCAACACAGGGTAATCTTACACACCGTGGACCTCTCAGAGAGACCTCTCTGAGAATATTGTGTTTTTAGAAGAATAACCACAAAATTAGCCCTGTGAACAAAGACAGAGTGAGTCATCTGTAGTTCAGTGAGTTCATATGTTCATGTATCCAGTAATTCAAGTGAGAAAGAACTAATTTCAAGTGGTGTTGAAAGGCAAACTGGAAATGAGGCTGAGATGCTTTGTAACAAATCTCATCTGCACCAGGCAAACAAAAACAACCAAAAGGGAAGCACAGCTTTTAGCCTGAATGGCTTTAATAGGCGTGCCTGAGCTAGTAACAGGGCCTGTATAATGGAGAGCAGAGGAGAAGGTGTGGCCCAAAGACATCTGTCCACTAAAGCCATATTGTGTCAACAGCTGCTGTAGAGTAAAAAAGACCCAAGGGAAGGAAGTTGAATCATTTAAACATTACAGCAAAGGTGTAACATTATACTCTGTTTGTGCTTTTTTGTGCCTTTGTGTGTGTGTATGTATGTATGTATGTGTGTGTTTTGTTACATGCACCTACTTCAGCTAAAGGCATGTTAACATTACAAGTAAAACACAAAGGCGGCCTACTACTACCCGAAGCTGACTAAATCCTTTGGCTGCCAGACAAGGAAGACCTTACATTTACTCAGTGAATTCATCCAAATAAGGCTGTGTGTTCACACAGTTCATCCCCTTTTTTAATTAAATGTAATTGGCATTTAACATTTTCCTTTCTTTCATCAAATCTGTGAGCACATCCATGGTGCTTCCTCTGCAGAGCTATTAGCAACGTTTCATCATGCTGGAAATGCCTGTATGGATGTCATGTTTTAATTAGTCCTGAATCAGCTTTTTCAAATGCACTTTATTAAATTATGAGTAATAACAACACAGATATAATCAGATGATTTGGAGACGATAATCCTCCCTTGGCAATGCATAGTGTTCAGTATCGTAAATCTCCAGTAATGGCCCTGATTAGCATTTAAAACTGACATTTTAGCCATGCTAGTAGCATGGCTCCACCACTTTGGTCCAGACTGAAATTGCTTAACAACTATTGGATGCCTTGCCAGGAAAGTTTGTGCAGACATTCATTTTTCACTGAGGATGAAACCCAGTGGTTTATCCCTTGACTTTTCCGCTAGCACCACCAACACAGTGAAATATCAACAACTTTTGGATGGATTGCCATGAAATCTGTTCCCGTCAGTTACCCTCCAGGGGGAATGGCAACTATGGTAAATCCTTCAACTTTCATCCCAGCGTCTTCAAGTCAAAATCCCTTTGTCCAATACTTTTGTTCATGACTAAAGACCTACCAATACTAATAGCTCATGCTGTACTAACTTGTGTTTAATGCAACTTAAAACATGTTAAGCCATAAGTTTTAGCTCAAAGCACTGAAGTACATCCCTCTCAGAGGCTGCTAGCGTGGCTGCAGACGCCTTGTGCTGTTATGTAGTAGTTGATGCACTGATGCCAGATTCTCAAGTTTTCTGTCTTCTTGGCTCACAGGTTACCTGCCTTCAAGACTTCTTTGGTGATGACGATGTCTTCATTGCATGTGGACCAGAGAAATTCCGCTACGCCCAGGACGACTTCTCTCTGGATGATAACGGTGAGCCTGACAGCAGTAGTTTGCATTTTATATCATAGTTTACAATACATGCTAGCTGTATATTGACCGTACATACAACATTATAATAATCATGCAGCAATATCAACCTAAAGATTAAAAAAAAGACCCTAAGACAGTAATACAGTATAGCTGTGAAAAGATTACTGAGTCATTTAACAAGTGACACCCATAAATGTATCCATATACATTAAGACACACTCAACGGGGCTTTTGCACTGTTTACGTCTGCGTTTTGATTTACGCAAGTCAGTTAGTGGAAGGCGTCCAGTGAGATTTATATTTTGCACTTTGTATTTTAAAATTTGGCTTTTGCTTTTACTGAGTCATTGGAAGTGTAAACTGTAGAGTACAGCAAGTGAAATGTATATATTAATGTTATATTATGGTTGTATGTGTCATGAGATATAAATTACTGTGGTCACAGAGGGTTGGTTTTTTACCAATATTGTGGACTCTCACTGTATTACAGACACTTCCTTACTCTGGAATCTTATGCATGGGTTTAGTTAACTAATATTGTGAGACAGACCTGACAATTAGATAATAAGTAAACAGATTTGAGAAAATAATTAAAGAAGGAAACTTCTTTGTGTTATACTACCTCTAATATTTAAATATAGGGACTTTAGGGACCCTTTAGCAGGCAATTAAAGAGAGGGAGTCAAAGAGAGAAGTCTGTTATCTGCAGCCGGCAGAAGGGATAAAAGAAGAAGAAGAAGAGCCATTAATCTGTCCGGTGACAGGTTTAGGCCACCTGATCTGTTGGTGCTGATACTGCTGAGAAGTCAAGGAGAGAAAATGTACAACCAATTCTCTCACAGACTCCCTCTGCTCCCCACAGGCCTGGAAGCCCTAGTTTTAACAACCCACTTCCACCTAATGTCCCCTCCTCGAAACATTCAGTATCTTTACAAATGTCTTTTAATCTTAACGTAGTGCTGATTTGTCCTTATGTTCCCTTCATCCCTTCTCCTCGCCTCAATTCCTTGTCAAGTCTTGGTAGGACGGAGATGCAGGTTCATTTATAATGATCTGGGTCTTTTCCTTTCAGCATACTCCCCCGATGGAACCAAAGCTAAATTGTTTCATTCAGTCTATAATAGCCTTGGGGCAATACTAAATAGAATGGCTGAGAGTCTCGAGCATCCAGACATCACTGAGTTTGCCTCAGTGGAGTAAAAGAGGAGAGAGCCCTGTCTGTGATACCTCACATGGACATAATGTATTCAATGCACAGATCACTGTGGATGATTTATGGTCAAATCCTGATGTTTTATAAGGCAACTGTTGTGTTGAAAACAAAGTGTTTTCAAGGAGTTAAGATGCTATATGTGCAAAAATCAGAGATACACAATCGTGAAATGTTCCTTCTATACTTCTGTCTGCGCTGGAGATGAACGGAATGTATTTTTCTCTTTTCTTCCTCTCACAGTTGCTTTCAAGTTACTAGTTTGGCAGAATTACTAAAATAGATTCAAATCCCTTGTGGTTATGTTTCACACTTCTTATGCTGAATACAAGAAAATGCAGATGGACACACAGACATGTACTTGCAGCTCTGTTTAAGCAGCGACAACATGAGTTGAAGCTGAGAGAGAATCTGTGCAGATACACTGTCGGCTATTTTGAGACCACTGAGTAGACCAGACAAGCTGCCAGTCTGAAGCATTGTCAAAGGTGTGGTGGCACACCTTGCAAACAATTGCACATGAATGTACGTCTGTATCCAGCAGTGTGTGAAGGTTAAGAAAGAGGAGACAGACGTGGTGCGATCCCTGGAGACGGAGGGAGGACAGATAGTATAATTAGCATCAAAAGTGGAAGAGAGCGCAGGGAGGGGGAGGAAAGAG
>NW_023339763.1:15243948-15245633 GCF_004916995.1 Morone saxatilis | reverse complement strand
AGAGCCTGACAGTACAAACAGAGGGGAAGATGCAGAGGGAGGGGAAGCAGTGTCTGGAGTCTGTCTACCCTGATTAATACAGTGACCCAGAATAATGCGTACATCTCTATATGATTTATATAAACCCTCACTGCTATACATTTACATGAATTCACAAGCAACAGATATTGCTCTTGAATAGTAAACCCAGGAACATAAAGATGGTCATCAAACTATTTACAGTTTGGGCTGAGAATTGTTTACATTTTTTAATACCATTGCCAATAAGATAGCTTTATTTCCATACTGACACCAATATTATATATTTTTAAATAGCTTACTTATAAGGGTAATGATCTTTCTACAAACCTTCCTTTTTCATTTAACAAAAGAAGCAAAAAGCCAGTGTAAAATTGGCTTTCTATATCTGATATATCTGGTAGTAAACACAAATATGAATCTGACCAGAAGTCCAATGCCACCTTTTGACACTTGACGGTGTTCGTTGCTCAGTGCCACGGATGCATTTGTCCGTAGTGAAGTCTGACTTACAATAATGTTGCACAGTGAAGTGAAATCTAGAGCCCTTCAACCTGCTGCTGATTGTCATGTTTCAGCAGATTTAACACAAACCAAAGTGCATCAATTAAATCCATTCTAGTCGTCACATCTGTGCATAATTATAACAGCCTGTGTGAGTTTCTTGTTAGAAGAGACATGGTGATATTCTGCAGAGAACAAACCTTATCCATGTTGTATTTTATGCTTTTCTACTTTATTCCTACTCATTTTAATCTCCCTATCATGCTCATGCTGCAGACACAAACAAAGCTGGGTGTGTTTCCATGCATTGTTTGTTGTCAGAACCCAAAATATTAGTTATTTAATTATTAGTTATTATAAGGAGTGTGGTCTAGACTTGCTCTAATGCTTTATTTTTGAGAGAAGTGTCTTGAGAATAACTTCTGTTGTGATTTGGGCGCTATACAAATTCAATCGGGCACTTTCTGAATTGCCGTTCAGAAAAATTGATTTTGGTTGCAAACGTAGCTTCAGGATCACAAGCGGCTACCTCGCTGCTCATCAAGAACTACATACTGTTTTTCTTAAGCACTGAGTTGTGAATATATATTTTCATTTATCAAATTGTATTAATTTTACATAAGGATAGCACAGTGTGAGAATATATTTATTTGAAAGGTCAGTTAATCCAAATTGCAACAAAAGACCAAAACATATATTTTAATGAGATGCCCAAACATGCTAAAATTCTGGGCCGACACCGGAATGTTTAGAAATAACAATTTGGCCGATCATCCCCAAAGCCAATTGTTTTTTTGTTGTTGTTGTTGTTGTGTGTTTTGTTGTTGTTTAATTCATTCATGCTTTTGTGCCAGGGAACAAAATGGAAATCTTACAAAGATATAGCAATCTCCTGCCTGTCGCAGCCAAGTCTATTTCCTCTTCTCATCCGAACATGTGGGATGCAGAGAACAGGGCCCCTCCACTGTCAAGTGCCGAAAATGGAAATTATTATTTCTTCCACTATCCAACAATCATAAATTTGGTGAATGCCAACCACGTCGGAGTCGATGCCCAGCCAATACCAATGTTCAGCCAATAAATTCGGTGCACCCTAATTTTGCAACTTTCCCCTAGTGTTATGTAGCCGTGTGGTATCTTAAGGTATCTCAGTTTGTAGTGAT
>NW_023339763.1:15240595-15243923 GCF_004916995.1 Morone saxatilis | reverse complement strand
GTTGTGATTTGGCGCTATACAAATTCAATCGGGCACTTTCTGAATTTGCCGTTCAGAAAAAATGATTTTGTTTGCAAACGTAGCTCAGGATCACAGCGGCTACCTCGCTGCTTCTCAAGACTACATATGTTCTTAAGCACTGAGTTGTGAATATATATTCATTTATCAATTTGTATTAATTTTACATAAGGATAGCACCAGTGTGAGAATTATTATTTGAAAGGTCAGTTAATCCAAATTGCAACAAAAGACCAAACATATATTTTATAGAGATGCACAAACTGCTAAATTCTGGGCCGACACCGATGTTTGAAATAACAATTTGGCCGATCATCCCCAAAGCCAATTGTTTTTTTGTTGTTGTTGTTGTTGTGTGTTTTGTTGTTGTTTAATTCATTCATGCTTTTGTGCCAGGGAACAAAATGGAAATCTTACAAAGATATAGCAATCTCCTGCCTGTCGCAGCCAAGTCTATTTCTCTTCTCATCCAACATGTGGGATGCAGAGAACAGCCGCTCACTGTCAGTGCCGGAAAATGGAAATTATTATTTCTCCACTATCCAACATCATAAATTGGTGAATGCCACCACGATCGGTCGATGTCAGCCAATACCAATGTTCAGCCAATAAATCGGTGCATCCCTAATATTTGCACTTACCCCTAGTGTTATGTAGCCGTGTGGTATCTAGGTATCTCAGTTTGGGGGTAGTGATGATTTCTTTGTGCTTCTTTCCACAGAATGCAGGGTGATGAAGGGACCCAAAGCTCAACGTGGTGCAAAGAGTCCCGGCCCGATCAAGCGCAGCAAGTCTCCTGCCGAGTCGAGTGAGCCCATTATTATCTCACCTTCACTGTAACTCTTCCTGTTTTAAAGTAAAGCAGAAACTCTCACCTTGTTCTGTAAATCAAAACAAAGAGAGCTGGTGGAAAATAAAACCAGGCCGTTTCCAAGTACAACATGAAATATGTCAGCAGAGTGATATAGTGATCAGCTCTTGGGTTTGTGTTGCAAAACCTTGACCTTTGATCTTACTTTGAAGGGAATGATGAGCATAAATATGGATCTCTCCTTTTAGGATCAATAGTGTATCATAGAAGATTGCTTAAAAAAATGCTAGCTTTCAACAACACTAGTACATGTTTTTTTGGGGTTTTTTTTTATGTTCAACTGTAATTTATATTTTGGTGTCTGGCAGAAAATTAGTTAAAATCCTGGTTCCTTTCTGTGTTTTCTGGTTATGCTTCAAGAGTTGGAATTAGACTGTTTTTATTTGGGGGCTCCAAATGACATCAGCTCCTTAATCTCACTACAACGCCTCATAAAGACCCTCTAACACTTGAGAATGGGGACACTAAAAGTCCAGCCTTTGTTTATTGTACTAAATCTTTGTTTAGTATAGTAAACCAGCATTGGTTGTTTTTCTTTATACTAAATCTGATGAGATTTAATGTTGCTAATGCAGATTCCTATTAAAAGTCATGAATAAAACATGAAAAGTAAACAAAGACGGCATAAACAGCTCTCAGCTGTTTGTTTGACAATCAGGCATTTTAACATTTAATAATATCCAGGAGGCAATGGAACATAATAGAGACACTGGTGCCTGCTCATGCTTAAATCTTTTATGTTAACAACACTGGAAAACAGTGCTATACCTCTTTGTTTCAATGCTATCTGAGTTTACGTAGCTGCACCGTTAGCTGGCTGCACAGTTGGTGTCATGAAATCTGATCAGGTGCAGGCATGTAAAGAAAAAGCTTGCTTCCTCACAATCTGTGAACACTGGAAAAGCAAAACTCATCCAAATAATATGGCATCAGTTTTTTTCTCATGCCTCACATAACAGGGTTAAATTATGCAACTGTTAGATTTTGTGCTTTGTAAAACTGTATTAGGTCTCCTACTGGTTATTGCTGTATACCACGATTACACACACATACTGTGGAGGTTTTGGTATGTGTTCTTAAATCCTGTTAAAGTATGAGCAAGTGACAGTGTGTCTCCAAAAGTGGATAGACAGAGCAGGTGAGTTGTTAAATCCCCTGTAGGATAACTGCAGAGAGTTGATGCTCTCAGAGCTGGCAGTGTGGCAGCAGGAGGTAGTCCGCAGTTCGTGTTTCACGCCACTTTACGCCATCGGTGGGCGGGTGTTGGTGTCTCCAGCCCTCCGGGTTAACTCAGTCCTTCAGCGGTCTTGAATATTTTATTGATCAGTAATGGGGGATGCCTGGCCTTTATGACAGCAGATGGTTGGCCAGCATGCTGGGAAGGCAGTAAACTGTTGAGCATTAGCCATCTCTGTAATACTTGAGAGGTCAACAGGGTGATAATGTGGTCGTGGCAGAGTTTAAAAACGTATGTGACTTGCCTATGTTAACTGGGATTAGTGCATGTAAATCCTGTTGATGAGAGTTTTCAATTTGCTTATGAGTGTATGTGAGGTTGAAATAAATATTTTGGGATCTTTATATCTTATCTCTTTTTATACTAAAATATATGTCTAAGCAGCACTTTCTTGAGCTCCTGGCATTAAAAAAAAAACTTGTATTAGGGTGCACTGGGTTTGGCACGGTCCTGAGACAAAAGCCCACAATGAATCATAGTTATCTCCAGTTCAGTGTAGGGAACTGAACTGAAGGGCCAAACCTGGACAGTGTAGACAACTTTGCTGTATACAGAGAAAGGCTGTCTCTAAATAAAACAGCTGCTCTCTCCGTTCAGTATGTAGGAGAGCTGCTCATGTTTAGGAATACTAGCTTTAAGATTCCAAGATAATACAACTTGTGATGTTGTCCTTTAAAGTGTTCAAACAGCTTAAGTCCACATTTGTAGGTCTGTGTATCTGACTGAGTGGTTAAATGAAGCCAGTGGCATTAAGTTGGTTAACAATGAAGCTTTATCCGCGTTGTGTTTTCAACACTCAATGGCTCAAATTTACACTGGCCATCTGGCTTATAGTCTTCAGAATCCTTTTCATCTCTTATAGACAAAAAACTCTTTTAAAGCACTTAACACACACAACTACATCACATCGCACCACTCTCAGATATAAACACAATGTTCCACACAGAGGGAAGCCTAGCAACGTGGCAGGACGCAGAGTGAGTGAATAAAATGTCATATAACAAACAGAGAGCTTGTCAGCCACCTAGACCTGGACCAACAGTGTCCCTCTACGCTGCGGCCAAATGAGGCCACAGTTCAGGAATGACTTTTCTCCAGAGCCAAGGATCTCTCTTTGGTTCAGGCCTCTCTTGCACACTTTCTAATCCGCACTACTGTTTACCTCTTTTTCTCCTGTTTCCCTCCTCCCTCCCTCTTTCCCT
>NW_023339763.1:15239153-15240495 GCF_004916995.1 Morone saxatilis | reverse complement strand
ATTTTCACAAACTGCAGTGCATGATATTGATGAATGATTCTGAAACTTTGGGCATGTAGAAAGCTGATTTGAAGGACCTAATGGTGCATAAAAACAACCAAAGGAAAAACAATATTAGGCCCCTTTTTCAACATAAAAAAGAAGCCAATGCACATTCAGTTTACAGTTGTTGTTTTTTATTGACTGTCTAAATATTTCCCTTTTAGGCCAGTTTACATCACCACAACTAACGGTGACCTTTTGTCGAATTGTGAAATTCAAAGATAAATAATAACGGTGTCAAAGCCAAAGTATGATTTTAGACCAAGAATTATAAAAAGGGGGAAATATGTAACTTTATCAGTTTAAAACTCTGGAGGAAAACACACCTGGAGATTTATGCATGTTACTTTTAATGCATCAGAATAACATCACGATTAAATCATGCTCATCTGAGGCAATTAGAGTTTTATCAGGGCGCTAAACAGTAGTGGTATTTCACTTATTTTGCATGGCTCAGCATAGTTCTCAGATACAGGGGAGATGAAAACATAACAGTTGTCTAAATCTATGTGTGGGTTTTAAATTTTTATAAAGTTTATTAATTTATATCAAGGGTACTGGTCTAGCTTTTTATTTTTCTTCTAGTTTTAACCTGCTCAAGTGAGCTCTACACTAGTACTTTTTTCAAGCCTCTGTGTGCAACTTTTTATGGCCATACTTTCTCTATTGTCACGACTCGCATCGCGTGTCTTACAAATCTACTGAAGAGTTTTCACAGATTCTGCAGGGAATCAAGTTTGAGAATCACTAATTGGACGACACTGAAGCACAAAGCAGGGAGCTACTTATCCATCACAGCAACAGACACTTTACTGTCTACTTGCCAGCATTGCAATGCATAACCACAATTAATATCTCAATATATTGAAAAGAAAAATGCTGCACATGTAGCATCCTTTAGATTAACATCTATGCATTCGGATTCAAGAATAGTTAAAACAATATTTTCTGTAGGAATGGCCTTTTTATACCTAATAGCTTAATAAGAAATTAACTAAAACTGAAGTTTCCATGCAGTTATTCCATTGTGATGATGTGACGGTCTGAAAGTTGTATGTTTTAGGAGTGATCTGGTGCCCGCCCTCTGGATTAGCTTTGAATAGCTGTTATCATCAGCCACTAAATGCTCAATACAAACCATCACCAAACCTATCTGGTGCTGTGAACTACACCTTTCTCCTGCAGGGAGTGCTGTCACACCAGCACAATAGCTAATAATATCAGCTAATCCAACAGCAGGGACACTCTCACTTTACCCACCATTTTGTACAAAAAACTCCCATTTGTTGTCATTTTTCTC
>NW_023339763.1:15238757-15239141 GCF_004916995.1 Morone saxatilis | reverse complement strand
AACTATTGGTTCTGTATAACCTTACATGCTAATAATGTTCTTGTTTCCTGGATTTTTCTACAGCTTATTACAGTGCTACAGCATATAAAACATAAAATGTTGGTTGTCTTGTGTTAACCGGCCCGCCACCATGTAAGATGGATGGTGTGAATTCATCACCTACAGTGGTGCCTTTTTTTTAGATTACTGTCTTTTGATAAAAAAAAATGAAATGGGACATCAAAGGCTTGTTCTTTGTTAACAGCTGTTTGTAAAACATTTTTAAAAGTCTTGAATGAGGAGGCCTCCCAACACACTTTGTTTTGTAGAGTTACAGGACACTTTATCATGGTGTAAATATGCTCCCTTCCTGAGCTCTTTCATATGTATGCCTTTCTGATCGAA
>NW_023339763.1:15236618-15238746 GCF_004916995.1 Morone saxatilis | reverse complement strand
GAATGACTTTTCTTTCTTGGAAATTTACAGTGTCCCTTTTAGTGGTATTTTGCAATGTCACAGTGGCTTGTTTCAGTGCTTCATTCAATGTATTAACCGGTATCCTTTTGCAATTAAAACAATTGTATTTCACTTCTCTTGTCTCTGAGTTTATTATAATGCCGCCCACTTAAAGTTTTCTTCTCTCATCTTCACAGATCTCAATTATTTTCTCATTTGTATCAAATCACTGCAACAGTGCTTTGCACATAATTCTTTTTCCATTCGCTGATAAATCTATAATTCAGAATTTTCCAGTCAAACTAAAAAAATAGTTGTGTATGCAACACTAATGGCCAATGTTCAATGTGTGTTAAAAATCTTTGAGAGATGTATTAATAGATAAAAGATTTGTGAGTTAAAAATAGTATTGTCTTCATGTGGAGATCACTACATAACCATCTTTATCACCATGGGAACAGGAAATCTGTCTCTCACATTTTTAGCGGTTGTCAAACAATGGTTGAACTATAAACATTGTCAGTTTATTAATTTTCACTTGAGACTGAATGAAAATGTTAAAATATGTTCCATCATGCTCTTTTGTCTATATGATCAACATTTCTAACAAGCAAACTGACTTAAATGCATTTTTTAAGTTAACTTTTATATGGTATATGGATCAGTGAAACTATATTAACTGCATTAGATCTTAATTTGGGCAAACAGTTTTCCACCATGGTGCTGTAATTCTAGTCAAATAATGAGGGTAGTTTCTATGTTCATTATTCCTACAGCCACCCAATACTCCCTACATGTATCTAAAACGTAGAATATGAGAGGAATGTTTTTCTATAATAACATACAAAACATTTATGTGTATGCAGTGTATCTGTTGTACTGGCAGACCTAAGCTCATCCCTGTTGACATTCACATTATTAAATATGTAATATCTTCATGTAGATCTGTTATGGTACTTTCTCTCTCTCCAGACCAGAACTTCACATTTGTATTGCTGTTGTGTTTTGCTGGAGAAATCCCCCACCTCCCACTGCTGTAATATAACACTGGATCTGACATGCTAAAGTTTGAAGACTGAATATGCTTCTCTGGCGGCCTCTACTGCAGGGCTCAAGTATGGACACACAGATGCCATTATTTTAGAAACACATATAAAGGAAGACATTTACCCTAATGAGTGTCCTGCCATCTGCTGGCTATGATGTGTGTGTAATGTAATTGGACATTTCTCCCTGATGGAGAGCCAACATTTTTATTGCAAAAAAACTGACTTCAACTTTTGGATTGGCACCCTGACAAAAAATAAAGATAAAACTAAAATGCTATCAGTCACTATCTCCTACTGTAAATGTACTTTAAAAAGACTGTAAATGTTTAACACAGGCACTGAGAATTGAATACCTGTCTTTGTTGCCAGCCATTCAGGGTCAGGTAAGGTCATAAGCATCAGCAGTAAAAGGTATTTTCTTTCTGTAAATGCCTTTTAAAGTTTCCACAGAAGTAATGTCTGGCTGTTGTCTGGGTTGTTATCAGCTCAGATTCACCAAGAAGTCTTAAACTGTTCGTTCATTCTCTGCTTTCAAACACAGAAATAGTGATTTATTTTAGGTAGAATAAAATATAAAATATCCCTCAAACGTGACAGTTTGGTCCTGAGTTGAACTGTTAAATTAAAGCCAATAATAGAGGAAAAGCCCTCGCAAACAGGCGTGGTAGAAATACTTAAAGTAGGAATTCATATTTGTAATTTCTGAGTCCAATCAATATTTGTGAACAATGGTCTAATCTTGGATGTCATTATGATAGAAAATCCTGGGCAGCTCAGTTGACGTTGTGGATTATGTGTGCCAGAGAATGTACTCCTATTCCAAATGCTCTGTGCTTTTACAGTCAACCCACTTTTCATTCCCTGGATCAGTTTCAGATTTCACATCTTGACGACATTGAGGGTCAAGGTTTGGCGCCTCCTGGCTTCAAGAGAAATAGTTTCACACTTTCACAAATATTGGCTGTACAGATGTTTCTCTTTGACCTGTCCTGTTCTAGTCAACATAGTGTCCATTATATATCACAAAACTGTGTCCCATGGGTGATGAGGGTTTTTAGAAACATGACAAGGGAGTAGAT
>NW_023339763.1:15166426-15236518 GCF_004916995.1 Morone saxatilis | reverse complement strand
TTGTGGATTTATGTGTGCCAGAGAATGTACTCTTTCCAAATGCTCTGTGCTTTTACAGTAACCCCTTTTCATTCCCTGGATTCAGTTTCAGTTTCACTCTTGGACGACATTGAGGGTTCAAGGTTGGCGCTCTGGTTCAGGAAATAGTTTCACTCTTTCACAAATTTGGCTGTCAGATTGTTTCTCTTTGCCGTCTTGTCTGCTCAACATAGTGTCCATTATCTATATCCAAAACTGTGTCCCGATGGGTGATGTTTGGAAGGGTTTTAGAAACATGACAAGGGAGTAGATCTTGATCTACTCCCTTGTCATGTTTCTATTGATATATAGTAGCATGGGACATATCTCTGCTGCAGTAGAAAGCTATCAGCTGTTGCTTGCAGCATAATGAAAAGTCTAAATCTTTGCAAACAGCCCCAAGAGGCTATAATGTTCCTTACGTCCCAAAATACTAAAGTAACTGGACAGAGTGTACAACATAGTGATACAATAATTGTGCAACTTCTAGAGCCTTAGCGGTGGGGTAGAAAATGTTTGTCTGCTTGGTGGCACTAGAGGAAGCACATGAAGTTGAAATCTCTTTCATTTCAGTGCGCTTATAGATTCATGAAATATTTTGTGTATAAGTATACTTTAGTGTAAAGTAAAAAAAATACAGTCTGTGCATTACATTTGTGTGATGATAATGCAAGATTGTGGGCCAATAGACCCGAGCTTCTTGGAATTAAATGACTAAATATGTATGTCAATAAATACATTTTATTACACACGTTATGGAATGAATAACCATATAAATAAACAGGTGTCAACCAATATACCAGTATAAATTATCTATCATTTTAGAGCTCCATAGCTTTGGGAGACATGATTAACTTACAATATCCTGAACTGATCATTGAAATATTTAATTTTGACAATAATGTACATAATCACATCACCTAAGAAGTGAAAGATTTCTTCCATTTTGTCTTTGGTAATGACCAACATCTTGTAAAATACGTAAAAAAACATCTAACTATGAAATTTCCTGAGAACATATACATTCCCACCAGGGAGACCCTGTGACCCTTTCCCTAGTGCCACCATCAGACCACACTTTGGCTGCCCTTTCATAACTATAGCCTGTCATTTACTGAGTGCATTGTTGATTGTAAATGTGACTGTAGATTATTCGGCCTTATGGTCTGCACTCTTTTATTGTGCTGTCTTCTTTTGAAATAGGTTCTTGTCGTCCACTGTGTGACAAGATACTTTTTCTTTCCCCTTCTCAAACATGCATTTTCTTATGAACTTGTGATCATTGCCTTGCATTGATCCTCTCTCCTATCACTGCTAATCCAAATGATTTACTTTCATTTTAGGATTTTCTACAGTTTGTTCATCCTGTCTACTTAGCTCCTGCATGGATTTACCATATTACTGTTGGCTTCCTACAAACATTCTTCACCAGCTTTCTTTTTGCCCTCAGTTTTAAAGCTGGAATTATCCAGACAAGATGTGTCTGTTTGAGGGAGTCAAATTGCTGCTTCTGCTCCTTAAAAGTTAAGACCACTGAGTGCCTGGCAGTTTGCCTTATTACCACAGTTCACTTGCTTGGAGACAGTTTGTTCAATATAAGTGACCTCTGGCTAACTGTAAGACTTTTATTTTTTATTTGAAAGACCAAATAAAATACAAGAAATGATTTAACATAGCTAGATGAAACATCCAGCACATACAGTGAGAGAGGCATTAAATGAAATGGTTGCTTTCTGTTGTTAATTTAACACAACAGATACTGAACAGGACAAGTTTTCTCTTGTTTTCACCTATGAGCTGCTGAGTGGTGGGAGGTGTTCAGTCTCAGTCTCCCCTTCCCTCATAATGTAGCTTTGCACAACACCTCCTGCTGCAGAGAGGTGCTCGTCAGACCAGTTTTCAGTCAGAGTTATTGTGCAAATGAAAGTGCTCGGGAAAACCCTCATTGCCAGAAGCTCAAACTAAAGAAGCTGGTAGGTGTAACTGCCTGTTGCCAAAAACAGATCTTACAAAGTGGACATTAAATGTGTTTGAGCTTGTCACTGTAAGGATAAGAGAGCCCACTACAGGTGAGTGTTGCTTTCATTTTCTTATACTAAACGTTACACTTAGTTTCTTGACATAAGGTTTCATGGTATTAGCTTTATGTAGTTCCTTGTGTTTTCTTTGATTCATTACCAGCACTTCAATACTTTTAAATGAGATAACCTAAGTTCCTTTCTTGCCTCAAACCCTTCCAACCTGTTCTTTTTTACTAAATGACATGTGGTGACTTGTGTTAATGAGTCTAGAGGTAATGTATCACACTCCTCTGTGGGCATTTATTGCTTAATAAAGAGGTTTAATCAGTACAAATTACTCTTTAAAATGTGAAATATTTAAACATGCCGCCAGCCAGATGATATCTGTTGTCTTATCTGATCTGATGTGTTCATTTTCTTGTTGTGACAGCACTAAAAAAGACTAAAATGACTAGAATGTGTCTAACATTACAAATGTCTGGAATAGGAACTGCTCTCACCTTTATTGAAAAGCTTAAACAGAGAATAAGAACAAATACTGTAAACGGACGCTCTCGATGTAAGGAACACACGTTTTACAGTCCTGTATTACATTCATGGTCCACTAAAGAAGAGCAAATAACCGACCAAAAATAACCTGCCTGACCACATTAGCCAGGAACTCTCAAACAGATAACACTCACACACAGCATGAACAGACTCACAACCCTGCTACCCCCTTACCCACAGAATGATTTATTTTCTCAGTCAAAAAACCATGGTAGCCACATACATCTGAAGGAACTTCATTCCTTCCTAATGTTAAACAATAACACCAGGAGGTAATAAAATCTGGAGCAAACACTGCCAGGGTGTGGCTGTAAGAATGAATGTGCGTAAATAGGCTACTTGTGTGTGGGAGGGGTGATAGACACACCTGGAGACTTCCTTATTGTGAAGCAGGAAGGAATCCTGCTGCTCTCCGATAGGTACTATTGGCATTTATTGTGTCTTCTTCTCTTCATTTGTTTTCTCTTCTTGGGTTTTTATCTCTAGTATTTTTTCAAATTTACATCTAAGACATTACCACCTAATTTCTAGTTGTTGCTGTTGTAGCTTGACACATTTCATTTCTATGTGCCTGCCAGATCTGGTTCATTTTCTGCCCTCTCTGTACAATATAGATGTATCTAAATTCATGGGTCTTTTTTGCAGGGGCTTCTTGGGAAGAACTAACTGTCTCTAAGTTCAGGGCTTGTTGCTTCAAGTAAATTAAATTTGATTTTGTGACTTTGTGTTATTGTTGGCAAAAATAAAATATTAACATTTACCCAAAATGATTATATTGGCGCGTCTTGTCCAAACGCAGCCCTGAGTGGTCAATGTGAAGGGACCAAAAGATCAAGGGTTAAAATATCATCATCCTCTAGAGAATACAGCTGTGTTGTTCATCACATCCTCTGTTATAAATACAGTTATTCTCTTCAAAATCCGTCTTGAAACACAACTCATGTTATTCCAACTGAATGTGACAGTTTAGTGCTGATCAGTCACACACTGTAGCAGCCATTGTGAAGGACATGTAATTATTTTGCTTTTCTGGGTGGATAAATGTTTAGTTTAAAAGACATTTGTGAATTTCTTTTGTCCATCAGACAATCCTAGCATCAGACTAATAAAAATCTATTTACAACAAATGTTAGCTTTGGTGAGATATCTTTAGCTTAACTGTAGCTTTCCTTTTTGGGTTCTTTCCATATTAATCAAATATTATACTGTAATCACAGCCCAATTTTAGTGAAGATGAATATTTCAGTTTTTATAATGCTGTAAAGAACAGTTTATGTACAAACACTCTATGCTCAGCAGTGAATCTAGACTCTCCAAAAGGACTCTGTGGGATTTACAGGATGCACAAAAGCGGGCTTTGTCCAAAAAGTTCTCAGAGGCAGAGGGTGGAGAGCGATCCTGCCCACATAAAGTACTTTTAAACACTATATGGAGTCTGAAAACGTCTGGTGTCTGTCATTGATCTGTAGCTTTGAGACTTCAGCGTTTGGACCATGTTCTCCTCTGCTGTCCCACACAAAAACCAGCACTACACTGAACTGAAGAGGAACTGTATCAAGGACAAGATACTGTTTGAAGATCCAGAGTTCCCAGCCACCAGTGTATCGTTGTATTTTAGGAAACCACCTCCTGGATTTGTTGAGTGGAAACGACCAGGGGTGAGTGGCACATGGTGGTGGTCCATCGTTAACATCCATCAGGGAAATTAACATTTCACTGTGCGAGGTGGTTTGCAGACTGACTTAGTTAAAGTAGAAAAATCACTGAACCATCACTACACTTTAGATTATTATAAAGATTATTGACAAAAGAACTGAGATGAAGGGCATAATAAAGTGACAGCCTCTCTTTGATTCCCACTTGGCAACAAACACCTGCCTATTTCAGAGAGATAATACAAAGTGTTATTATCACAAATGCCATATGAGAATAGAAAGCATTTTAACAACAATCGAACTGAAAAGACCACACATACCTCTAAACTACACAAACTAGACTTAGAAACTACTTAAAGTTTTCTCGTTTGGTTTTTCTTTGCCTTTTTTAAGGTTAAATCTTCTGTAAATTGCATCATGTTAACTTCTCTGTTGTAGGAGATAAGCAATGATCCCCATCTGTTTGTGGAGGGCATCAGCTCCCATGACCTGAACCAGGGAGTTGTGGGAAACTGCTGGTTTGTCGCTGCCTGCTCCTGTCTGGCTTTGAAGCCAAACCTCTGGAAGAAGGTGAGTTAATTTGATTCCTTTATTCTGGCCGTGTAAGCCGAGGGGCTGGACAATTTAATGTTAGTAACCAAATGTTAATAAGGCTTATGTATTCTGATGATCACAAATGAAACTGCAGGTACAGTAACACTGAGGCACATAACCAGCTTAAAGCACAGTTTAAATGAGGGCAGCAGGAATTGACCTCAGGGGGTTTAAAGACGGAATAGTCCTGTGATGCTCACTGCTTCAGCTTAAAATAACTCATTAGTCACACACATTTAACATTTGCTGCATTGTGATCTGTGTGTGTTTCCAGGTAATTCCTGACTATAGTGAGCAGGAGTGGGATCCAAAACACCCAGAGAACTATACAGGAATCTTCCACTTTCAGTTCTGGGTGTTTGGAGAGTGGGTGGATGTGGTGATAGACGATCGGCTGCCTACAATCAACGGAGAACTCATCTACTGTCACTCAAAACAAAACAACGAATTCTGGAGTGCTCTGCTGGAGAAGGCCTACGCCAAGTTAGTAAAGTTCAACCACATTGTCCTTCTAGCAGAAATAGATTTGTATTTATTTATATATAGTTGATATTATACATTGCAACATAAACTGCTACTACTAAGTACTACTACTTATACTACTACTACTTATACTACTACTACTAATAATAATAATAATATATTTGCAATGTATAATATCATGAAACAATTATTGCTGCATTCTATAAATCGCATACAATTGAAAAAAAGAGTCCATTCTTGTGTTCTGCAGTATTCTTAAATATAACATATTCAATATTTTAATATTTCTCACATACTTCTAACTAAACTTGTGCTTCCCCTGCATCCTCTCTGTCCAGGCTTGCTGGCTGCTATGAGTCCCTGGAGGGGGGAAACACTGGAGACGCTGTGGTGGATTTCAGTGGCGCTGTGGCTGAAGCCATCGACCTGGAGAAAGAAGCTTTCTATAAGGACCAGAATAAACAAGATCAGCTGTTTGAGGATCTACTAAAGGTCTATGACCGTGGAGGAATCATTAGCTGCTCCATTAAGGTCTGTACTCTTCCTGAATGTTTGCTTCTTTGTCACTATACTTCATAAAACCTGAGCATACTGTAGTAGACAAGTTCTTTTCATGTTTTCATCAGGCACAGCCTCATGAAATTGAGCTCAGGATGGCAAACGGGCTGGTAAAAGGCCATGCATACTCAGTAACTGCAGTGAAGAAGGTGCGTTTGGGTCACGGGCTGCTAGCCTACTTCAAGAACGAAACCATTCCTCTGATCCGTATGAGGAACCCCTGGGGCAAGACAGAGTGGAAAGGAGCCTGGAGTGACAGGTGAGAAGTTTCTTCCAATAAGGGTGAAATTATTTTGAAAGGTGTCAAAATGGAACAGGCACTATCTGTAGATTTAAAAGATGAAAGTGGGTAGTTTGCTTGTTTAATGGAAGAGTATGCACCTTTTCACACATATCCTGTGGTATTATCCACTTCTATCTACTGTCCATCCGTATGCTCAGAATGCCCCCCCCCAAAAAAATCAGAGGAAGAACAAGAAGTAGGAGCTGTACAGTGAGCAAACCAACATACTCTCCTAATCACAAGCTCACCATTGTCATGCATAAAGACAGAGATGGAAGTAATGTGCTGTATTTTGGTTAGAATAATGTGGAATATACTGATAATGCTGCAGAACTGATCTTTCTTCTAACCTGACTAGAGGAACCATTCTTTGTGAAAAGGCAAATTGAAACTTTTTATATCTACATTTTATGGCTCAGAAGGTGGATTTTGTGGATATTATAACCTTAAAACCATGTATTTGTAACAAGTAGAATTAGAATTAATTTGCTTTGCTTGCTGCTTTTCAGCTCTGAAGAATGGTCAAAGGTTGGTGACATGGAAAGGGGCAACCTTGGCATAACAGTGGAGGATGATGGGGAGTTCTGGTAAGTTCCTCTTATTACAACAGTCCATCTGTGGAGTTTATCTGCTCTTTCAGAGTGAATTTATGCATTTTCTGTTCACATCTACAGGATGTCATTCACAGACTGGTGCAAGTTATTCACAGATGCAGATGTCTGCCGTCTCATCAACACTTCGCTGATCAGTATCCATAAAACATGGAATGAAGTTGTGCACTTCGGGAGCTGGACCAAAAATGCAGATCCATTTTTAAACCGCTGCGGTGGCTGTGCTAACCACAAGCAGACATTTTTGCAGAATCCACAGGTACTGGACTCTGCTCACATTAATGTGTTCATGCACATGTAACACATACTGTATATATTAACTCCTTTTCTACTTCTTTTACAGTACTTGTTTGATGTTACCAAGGAGGAAGATGAGGTTCTAATCTCCTTACAACAGAGGGACATGAAGATCCACAGAAAAGTTGGTCAAGGAGAAAATCTAAGCATTGGCTTTGGTGTCTTCAAGGTAACATATATTGTAGCACTTCCACTATACATCCACCATACTTTATTTATCTAATGAATGGTTGGTGATTGATTTATGACTGTGTGTTGCACACTAAGCACTTATAAATCATGGGTAAATTACAGTTTGTGTAACATTGCAAGATCTTGGTGAGCCTGATTAGAGAGGAGCACAGAGGAAATGGTCTTCGTCTGGGACAAGAACGTTAGTCAAGGGTCAGTTTGTTTTGGGTGAAAACAAGGTCATTTCATCATATTTTGGCATTGATTTTGGTCAAAGATTTTGGCTTCATTTGACTTTTCCACGTTTTTTCCATTTCTATAATGACAGGCAGACATTACTTGATAGTTTATCGAAACCAAAACAGACCATTTCAACAAGACGCTAAATCATAAGTGATTAATCACAAAAAATCTACATTCTTTAGTTGATTGTTTCAAGCTGAAAAACTGTGACAATTTCTTCTAAACTCTCAGTAAGATGCAAAGAGTTGAGTACAAACTCAGGAATGTGTTTTGGTAGGTCTTAAGTTAGCTGTAAGTAAATGCAGTCCTCTTATGCAGCTGTAAAAGTTGTATCTTATTTACTGGGATTAGATTGTCACATTCAAATTAGGCCATGTAACCGTATGCGGCAATACTGACATCGCATTTCCCGTAATGTGATTAACTTGTCAGAGATCTGGCTAAGTTCAAACGTACACACGATACACTCTTATCATGCTGACAGAAGTGTTGCCAAAGGGGAGGGTTCTGGGCAGCAATAAAAGCTGGTGTCACAAGGAGTATGTCATTAAAAAGGTAGCTGCGTGCACATGGTCCCACTGAACGGCTGTGAGCCTGAACCTGGATTTAACCCTTGTCATCTATGGTCATCAAGCAAGTGATGTGTCCTCTTCCTCCTTCATCTGACAGACTCCAGACACTCTGTCCACATTCTCTGTTGTATATGTTGTCATCTATTACACTTTGTATCTTCCTGTTTGAGAAGTATATCAGGGGACTTTTAAAAAGACTTTTACTTTCTCTCCGTATCAGTGGTCTGAGGGAATCCCACCAACTATGTTGACTGTAATTATTATGTTAACCTAATGGTTGGCTGTTAGCTATTCAGACAAAAAAGGATATGCAGTATAACCCTGAAGCCGGTCTGACAGGATGTTTTTTTTCCTTCTGCTTAACTGACACTAATCTTACCAGTGCAAGCATTATATTACTTTGTACCTTCAACAACACAGTGACAAAATACACACTTATGTTAGATTTAACTTCTATTCACTGTTTTGCCACCAGGAGGCAGAATAATCTCTGTAGACAGAAAACAGTAAATTATTACTCCTCTAGCTCCTGTTTAAACCCTTAAAATGTATTTTTACACCTCTATTACATCATATTAAATGTATTATATGCACACTGTTATCTCGGTTTTAAGTCTTATCCTGGTGTTGTTCATTAAGGGATTTGATATTTACATTGAATATGGAAAAATGGTAATTAATCTCCCTGCTGATGCAATTCTAACAGTATCCATGTTATCAATCATCTGCGTGCAGTTTTATCTTGATTTCTCACCATCTAAGCCACTATGTTCTGCACCAACAAAGAATATTTTATCGACTAAGATGTTTAGATGTCACAGTATTTCTGAAATCAGGACAAAATGTTTACAGCAAACACATAACCAGGATACTAGTCCTCATGTAAATGCATTAATCGTTAAAATCACTTGCCAGAAATACTTTTAAAGAGTAAAGTCAGTGATTTATTCAGTGTTTTCTAAATGAACGCTAAATAAAGCCTGAATGGGTTTCCTTTCCCAGGTGGAACTGAACAGGAAGTATCGGATGCATGACATCCTGACCCAACAGTGTATGGCGACGTCCACCTACATCAATGCTCGGACAGTATTCATGAGAATTACGCTCCAACAGGGCCGCTACGTCATCATCCCCACCACCTTCAAGCCTCAGACACTGGGGGATTACATGATCCGGGTTTTCACAGATGTGGACTCAGACTGCAGGTACAAGGTGTTTTATGCTGTCAGGCAGAAATGTTTAATGTTTAATGTTTACATATCTTGAAATGATCAGGTCTTAAGAGACAGTGCAGGGAAATCAAGAACAAGGTTGTTCTAGTGGATGGATTATATCCAACGAAAGCACTCAAATGAGTGTTTCGGAGAACTACAAAATTATGTTCATATTAAATCACTTCACAGTAACATCTCTCCTGTTTTTCTTGGCCAAAGATTTTGTTTTGCCAGACTTTGACGATCTTGTTGGCAGACCTAAACACCGACCCATTTTTGTTTGCTCACATACAAGTCATCCAAGCTGGCTAGTCCAACCAGTATTGTGTTTATGAAACACAGGCATGCTGTCACTCCCCTAGTCTTCTAATTTACAGATAATAACATCAGGAGCTCTATTTCTCTCCTGGTTCTCTCCTCTACTCTCACAGGGAGTTGACAGAGGATAAGCCGAAAGTGAGATGCTGGAGTTCATTTCTTGGATACCCACAAGCTGTGACTCACGTCTATGTCCACGGAGCCGAAGGGCTGGAGAACCAGGACAGTACAGGAGGTTAGAGGACTACACAAACCAGACTTTACCCCAAATCTACTAATCAACAGAAACAGACTGTAATCCACCAAATTGGTTTGCTAAAATGGATCTTTACATGTTTTTTTTTTATGCAGGTGCAGACCCTTATGTGATCATCTCCTGTGAGGGCCGGTCAGTAAAATCCCCCATCAAGAAGGATACGTTGCAACCAGAGTTTGCAATAAGCGGCATTTTTTACAGGAAGAATCCCAGGAAGCCCATAACTGTGCAGGTAAAATGGCGTCACTCTCGTCCTGAGGACTGTTATTTATCTCAGTGACTCCTACACTGTCCTGTGGAGAGGATGTATCTCCAAAATGTCAACTTTTCACACAGAAACAGCCTTGTTTCAGGCTCAAAGACAATGCATTTTTCAATGATCCAATGTGTTTTGGAATGGTTTTGAGAGCATAAGAGGGAGGAGAATTTTTACGACCTATTGAGGCACATCATCCCTCAGTTCATCTAAAAAATCATAAAATTCGGAGATATATTTCTACCAGCTTTTTAAGCTGCTTGTATGTTATGTGCTCAGGATAACTAATAATAATAATAGCACGAACAGACTGAATCTATAAACTGGAAAAACTCACATATATAACTGGTGATCAACTGACAGATTTAATGGCAGCTTGTAACTGGCAGTAATAAAGAACACAGGTCTTTGCCTGATAACGTTATTGCTCAACATAATCAAATCAGATTCACCACCCCTCTGTTGAAGCTCTGCAGATCTACTGTGGTCATTTTGTAATGTGTGACAGCAGAATTCTTACATATATTTCAAACTGACTGGTCTTCCTCAGGTGTGGAACAGCAACGCGGTGAAGGACGAGTTTATGGGCCAAGTAGTGTTGTCTGGGTCGGAGAAGGACACCACAGACCCTCAGAAGCTTAAGCTGAG
This sequence comes from Morone saxatilis, assembly GCF_004916995.1. Classification (NCBI taxonomy): domain Eukaryota; kingdom Metazoa; phylum Chordata; class Actinopteri; family Moronidae; genus Morone; species Morone saxatilis. The sequence continues at coordinate 15,225,771 of NW_023339763.1, read as the reverse complement.
GAAGCAAGGACAGCAGATGGCTGATGAGATGCCCGGTAACATAGGTTTGAGGATTGTCACTTCTACTCAGCTGACTGCCATGTGACCTCTGCAGTGAACTGAGAGAGGGTTGAATGTTTTTGTTTTTTTAACTATGTGGTGAACAAACAGTTGTTCAACCTACTGGATATCAGTGCTTGTGTATGATTACTCTGAGCTGAATTTTTCACTATTAATTGCACGTCGGTGAATTATTTTGCAAAGTCGAGAGGTGCGCAGGGCAAAATTGGACAGACTGAATGTCATTTCCTCTAATTTTTATCCAAATTTTATTTTCTGTATTACTTTTTTAACAATTTTTGTTTAACTTATAACATATTTTTTTATGCTTTGCAAGTTGATTGTATAGATACCACTTCTTTTTTTTAAGATGTTACTCTATACTGTGAGTAATGTGGCAGTTATTTAACTAAAGTCTTATGATGGTCACCTTTATGCAGAAAAACTTGCCGTATGTACAATTCATAATTCATGTATCATCTTATTTAGGCCCAGTGTGTAACATTTAGGGTCTATTGGCAGAAATTGAATATAATATTTGTAGGTATGTTTTTTTTATTATATCTGTAATCACCTGACCCGAATAATAGTTGTTTTTGTTTTCTTAGAATGAGCCAATTTTATCTACAGAGAAAGCAGGTCGTCTTGTGGCGGAGTCCGCCATGTTTCTACAGCAGCCCAGAACAGACAAACCAAATACTGGCTCTAGACTGGGTCTTTTACGTTTTTTAAACTTTTGAAACATACCAACAACTGCAACTAGACCTCTAAATCCTACACAGTGGTCCTTAAATGCATCTTCTTTTACTTTCCATCAATTCATATCATGTTTTATTTATAATCATGAATGGCATAAAGAATTAAAAGAAATTCAACCTAAGAATCAAAATCACCGACAAACATTGCCACAACTCTGGTTTTCTTCCTCTTTTATTTCAGTCCAGTTCCCAAACTGCAATATTTTGTTTTTTTACACTCAAGACACAGCCATGCACAATTCAAAGTTCAAAAAGTCTATTGCTTCAACCACAATTAAAAATAGTTTATCCAAAACCTCATTTCCCCGTCACTCATTTGTCCTTTTTCAAAGATGGGGAAGGGCCTGCTGAGGTATGCCAGATGGATCAGCAGTTTTACAAAGCTAGACAATAATAAGAGTAATAATAATAATAATGATAATAATAATTTAAAAAGTAACATTTTTTGTCTTTGTTCCATTCTCTTGATACACATTAATAGAGGAATTTTCACACCACGTGTACAGGTTTACACATTCAGAAGATAGGAATGTACAGGAGCAACCACAGAAAAGGGGCACGTCAGCAGTGTCTCTCGTCCCGAAATTCACCTTTGTGCTCATAGTTCAGACCTGTACATGGGGCAAAGGCCAAACGTCCCAGGGCCCGAGGAGCTTCCTGACAGGCCAGCCACACCTACCGCACACACACATACATGTTCTAACACCCAGCAGTGGTACTCAGGACAGACTGTGTGGGCCCGCACACAGAGTGCTGCATCCATCGGCTCTCTGTCCAGATGAAGGAGTGTCCGATAAAGCCCAAACAGGAGAGCTGGATCCAGGAGTGCAGAGACAGCGTGTGTGTGTTTGTTTTTGTCTTTTTTGATTTTCCAGGGTGCAAAACATTTATTGATACATACCATAGAGCAACCTGAATATTGTCATTTTAAGTTACATAATTCTGAAAAAAGGGGTTTTCTCCCATCATATTTACATACATACATACATATCCTAACAATCTTAACCTATTTGAAGATGAGATACAGTGTATAGTTTGTTTTACATGCATGAGTTCTGTTGCATCCTCCTGTCTAAATTCACTCCTTCATCTTCTGTACATTTGCTGTACAATGGAGGTACAATATGACTAAGCAGCTACCCTGCACCTCAAAGTTAAGGTGGACAACACGAGTGAGGCATCTTCTAGTGCAGATTGAGGTAGCCCCCTAACACACACAAACACACACCACTCACACACGGAGGGATGCTACACGGGAAATGCCTGACAAAGCTACCACACAACACACCAACACAAGATAACTTCTGTACAGGAATGAGTTTAAACGCTAACCATGTATGGAAGGACTGTAAGCAAACAATATGAGCCTCTACTTCAGTTTCTGTTTTCAGTGCTCATCAGGACAAGGTACAATCATAAAATGGCACTTGGTACTTCGCTCAGTGGATAACATTCCCCCTCTCTAATCCGCCACACGTTCCAAAAACGCCACTTCAAAAAGAATAGAGCATATGAAAGAAAGTCACATAAGACACCATTAAAAGACAAAAGGACACTGAAGCATGAATGAGCAGCATCTTAAATACCAAAAGAGAGGACAGAGAGGGGATGAGGGTGGGCGAGGAGGACAACTGGTGCCTCATAAGACGTGAATATCCATGTATATTCAGTATTTTCACCTGAACAGGCAGGCCAGGATTTTGGTTAGCACTTAATCCAAACATCACAGTTATATAATGTATTCTGCAATATAAGAAGACTTAATAATGAGGAATCATCATCACTTTCATCACATTTAAACTGAAGTTACTTCTTTTATCTGCATATTACATTTCCTTTCATACTTTAAAGTTTAGATCTCTCTCAAAGGGAAAATCATTTTAAGTCAGCACAAATAGCTGATTAAATAACTGATCAATTACATGACGAAGAAAATGTCTTTCTCCCTCCATGTGTTTGCCATTTTGACCTATGTTTGCATGTTTTTTTTTATCACAGGCATCTTTCCTGCTAAGGGTTTAAGGTCACAGGGATGCTTGGGGCACTATTAGAAACTGTGACAAAGTGTGGCACTAGACCTCCAACTCTCTGTAGGTAAATAATTACATGACCTTCTGTTTGCCACAGTTTTAGAATAAAGGCTGAAATGTCAATCCACTGTGTGCCAGCAGCTCAAAAAGGAAAATCCCTCGTCAAATATAGATATTTAAATGAAAGCATTTATATTTCTGTTGAGTCTCTGATTTAGAATTTGTTTTTACTTCTACAGTATTTCGTACTTAATTGCCTGATAAAAAGCAGGGATTGACATTCATTAAGACACACATACTGAATATCTATGAATAATCCTATTTGAGATGCTTTTACACACCGAATGCTACAGTATGTATTATGTATGAATGCATTTAAGAACGATTTGCAGAATTTTTCACATTGGACAATGCAGCTGGTACCATTTTATAGTAATTCTAATATTTTCCCGAGTGATTTAGGTGTGCGACACATCATCTACATGTCAGTGCAAGTGTCTCTAACTACATCACAAAAATGACCACCAAAACAACTGAATATGTATTAACTTTCCTCTATTATATATTTAGAATCAAATATTTGCTTCTATGATCTACAGCTGGATCACATTATAGTTCTGGTTAAATTTAATGTTTTATGTAGACAAATTGTGCCCTAATAGTGTTTCAGTATTTTTAAATATTCAGAGCATTAAAGCTGATAACATGTAGTCAGTTTTAGAGAGAAAACCTGCAAATGATCTGCAGATAACCTGAACTCCAGTGACTCTATGACAGACACTGAGAGAAGTGGGCTCAAATGAAATAAGAGACCCGTATCTCTTCACCAATGTGAAGCGGATTAATGAAAGATGTTTAAAGCTGGCATAGGTCATGTGAAATTATTCTTGAATGTTTCCCCTGTAGCTGCACCCCTACACACATTCACTCGCACACACATACACATAAATACGCCACCTTGTGACAATCCGCAGAGGAGTAGCAATGTTTCTCCACAGAGCCATAGTCATGCAGGCAAAGATTGGGTCCCAGAGTCACTCTCTCACATCAGCTGGTCACTGCAGGTGCAAGTGTGGCCTGATTGTGCTCCATGGAGGGACTACAGGAAAGAAAAGCCTAAAGCTGGACAGGGGAGGAGTCACAGGCTCTTCAGTTTCGTCAGTTACTCCTCTTAGCTCCTGACGTTTCTTCTTGAAAATGAGCACATTTTCTTTACGATTTTTTCTTAGTTTGGAGAGCGACTGCTGCCAAACAAGACATATGACACAAAGAGATGTGCACAGTTTGAACACACACACACACCCACACTCGCACACACATACTTGTGATGGACTGCTCTACATGTACAGATTGCTGGAGAAGTAAACGAGGAGGCAAGGTCTGTTCAGCAGCATTGGCCAAGAGGCTGCAAGGCCAGATGTCCATCCTACATATGAGGCCTGGGGGTCTTTTGTCCTTGTGCTGTCACTGTATGTCACACAAACCCCCCTCCTTGTGCTGTCACTGTCACGTCACCCACCACCCATACACCCAAGCCCCTGCCCCCATGAACGCACACATCACAGGCAGGGCTCCAGCCTCAGGTGGGGACAGAGGGCACACCCTAGCGACTGCTGTTCTTTATGGCTTCCTTTGCAGCTACAATCAGAGGCGTCAGGCTGGATAGAGGCTTTGCCAGCTTGAGGAAGGAATGCTGCAGAGGACAAAAAGGATAAAATAAAATGTAGATGTGGAGCCAAAGAGAGATGTATGCAGATTTGATCCTATACCACCCTTATGGTTGTAACATATTTCTACATTTAGAATCATGACACTCATTCATAACACATTGATCTATATTGAGGATCGAGTCTCGGTTCTACCTGGAGCAGCTCCTTGGCGGAGCCTCTGCGGTCCACATCCATCTCCAGACAGCGATTGAGGAAGTCCCTGAACACAGATGACAGCCTCTCTGGGTTCTGCAGCTCTGGAGTCCCGTTGGTAGCTATCAGGTACAGTGCCTGGATAGATGGATGATGTCAAACAAACCATCAAAACAAAACAGTTCAGTTAGGGGATCCTACCTAGAACTGTTCTGAGGCACTCAAGATGGTTGGTCTAAAAAGCCTTTAATATTTCATGGTTATTTACTCATAGTAATGGTTACAAAACAAGTCTACACATTTCAGGCCTTCATCATGTCAAATACCATATCATGAATCCTGTGCTGTAGCTGCACTTTGTGTCTTACCCTGAGTGGATTCTCATTCAGGTAGGGCGGTTCTCCCTCCACCATCTCTATTGCCATGATTCCCAGAGACCAGATATCCACTTTTGGGCCATAAGCCTTCCGAGTTACCACCTCTGGTGCCATCCAGTAGGGCGTTCCCACCATTGTGCTGCGCTTGTTCTGCTCTGGAGTGATCTGGGCACAGAAGCCGAAGTCGGCTGCAGAGGAAGACAGAGGGAGGGAGGTGCAGTGGTGTGTTATATTCTTTGTTTGCATTCTACTTCATCACATAAAACATAGAGTTTCTGCTTTGCTTTTACCCATATTTAATTTAAGTGGTCTTTCATTTAACAGTTTACCATTTCTCTCAACCTTCAAACACTTTCACACACACTCAGAACTGTTGTTTTTTACTTTACTTCTACCACACCAAAGCCAAGGGCAAATTCATATACTTGAACAAATAATTAAGACTTACTGAGCTTGACAGATCCGTCCATACCCAAGAGGATGTTGTCACTTTTTATATCTCTATGGATCACCTGGTTGGAGTGTAAGAAGTCCAGGGCTTGAAGACACTGAAGAGAGAGAAGAAATCTTAAAAATATATCTGATAGACACCTACTCATAAGGAAGGAAGTGGGCAGTGTTTTTTTCTGTTGAAATTTTGTTCAAATGTTTGCATGTGTCCACCTAAATGTAAGGGTTAGACCATCATAGCCACAGAGGTAGTGGGTGGTATTGCTGATGTCTAAACCTGGCTTCTTACCTCTCTGCAGACTGCAGCAATCTGGCCCTCGTCCATGCAGGTCTCAGTCACTACATCTGTCAACGAACCACCGGCCAAATACTCCATCACCACCCATAGCTCATCTCCTACCAAGTAACTAAAAAAAAGCAAGAGAAAAAGAAAAATGTAAAATTTCTTGTGGCTTTAGTGTGACGTGAATTTCATGTTGGGCTTTTCAGTTCAGACGTTGCTTTGTCAAATCAATAACCTAGGCACACTGGTTGACACTTACACTTACAACACACAGCAGGTGCTCAAGCATGATACTGTCAGCTGTGAACAATAGCAGAAAGGCCAATGTAATGAAATCAGAGCTGAGTGGAACAGATGCTAAAAACTTGATGAGGAACTGAATGGTTGTGTGTTTTAATTCTTCTTTACTTTTAAAAACAGTAGGTGGCAGTAATGTACCTAAAGATTAATGCTGACCACTATTAAAAGGCAAAAGAAGAAAGAAAAAGACACAGAAGAAGAAGAAAAATTATCTGAAAAGCTCCTCAGAGGATCCCTCAATGTCATTATGGTAACAACATGCATTGACCTGTTGGCAAATTAACACCAAATACATTCAGACTGCTTCCTGAGATTAGATTTTTATTAGGACCCTCCAACCATCTTAGAAAAACAAAAATAACAAAGAATATAATTAACATATGCTACAAAAGCTATAACAACTGTGCCATATACCTGTTAATGTCTTGTTAAAGTGGTATGAAATCTTTGTATGGGCTCATATTGTGTAGATATGGGCAGGGAAGTGTGGTGAATTTTTTTTTTGATTAACCGATTACAAAATTAATCGAACTGATTTGGTGTTCACTATTGTTGGTTTTTGCTGTCCTTTATCAGCCTATCATCTGCTGGTTTGGAGCTCTTCTCTCTATTATATTACTGGAAATCTCATATATTTTGGTTTTGCAATTGGAAGACATCACCATGGGCTCCAGGAAAATGTGATGGCTTTGACTCTTTCAAAAATAACCAAAAACAGACCTTGACTTCAGGTTTATGTTCATTTTTGTGTGAAATGTGACCCTGCGTGTGAAAACTGACCTGTCCAGGTAGTTCACTATATTGGAGTTTTTGTTTTCCCTCATCACCAAGATCTCATTGATGATCAGTTCTTTCTTGGGTTGCTGCTGCAGGTTCATCTGCTTGATGGCCACCTGAGAAAACAGACAAGGGATCTGTGGCTCAGAACAAGAGTAAGCCTGACAGCTTAGCAAGGAAAAATAAATAATATACAGTATGTGAATGTTGTTTCATTGACATTAGACTCTGACTTACCTCTTGGCCGGTTGCTATATCGATGGCGGTGTACACAGTGCCGGACGCTCTGGTGAAACACAAGATCAAAATCACATGTATACACTGATAATCATAATATGTAATTGCCTCAACTCTAACAAATTCACAATTCAACATCTCTATCTCTATCTTTGTCTATACAGCGTAAGGTATCTCTGAAAAACTTAGTGAAAAGCTTCAAGAGCCTTATAGCGTATACTTCAGTGAAATTATGTTTATCATCATTTTGCACTGCAGCCACAGAAACAGAGCTAGATGTTTCTTAGACAGGCTTAGGAGGACACAGTATGATTCACCCACATTTCTATATTAATTGGCTGAAGACCAATTTTAAGTTACATGCATCAGATTTAGTAGTTAACATTCAGACCACAGATTATAACTTAATGAAACTTAACGAGAAAAGCAAACCCTGCTGGGATGTGAGGGTAAAATTAGACTGAGTGGACGAGTTAGCATGTTGGCATGGCTAAATGGTTTTGTTGATGCCAGAGGCTTGAAGTTATTTTATTTTTTATTTTTTTTGTTTTTTCATTAACAAACTGTATGTGCTATTTTTAACTTAACCGGTATTAAATAGCCTTAGCAGTGATGAGCACAAATACTGGATCCACAAATTTATGGCTTCCAATAGCTGGTCAAGGGAATGGTATGCAGCCATTCTGTCCTTATTTGGAAGCGTAACTGATGATACTAAAACCTTTAGTAAATTTAGGCTCCTAGTCTTTCCCTCTTTCTCTTGCTGTCAGCTACACCGGTGTACTGTCAGAAGCTATGAATAATGAAGCACCGTTCCTCGTACTAATAAGTTAATGATAACCCGGCAGAGAGTAAATAGACTGTTATCTACTGTTTAAGATAGGAGCTTCCTGATCAAATATGGAAATAGTGACCATGAGCAGATAACAACCACACAGTTTTTATCTGTGCAGATGGGAAGTGAACAGGGAGAGTGACAGAAAAACAGCAGCCTTTAAAACAAAGAGAGAGAGAGAGATGGTTGAGCTAATCTTGCCTTTGGCCATTTCAGGATACAGTTCTCATTTCCTCTCTACTTAGTTTTCTCCCAGTCATTCAACCTGACCCTCCCTCTGCCTGTGTCTCACTAAAGTGGTCACTACAGCTCCATTTCTCCCCACGAGAATGACTGCTCCTGAAATTGCTCTGTGTGTTGCTATTTCTCTACTGTGAAGACTGGTTTATGACCACGGATGGACTTACCCTTGTCCTATTTTCTCGAAGCGTGTGTACTTCTTTTTGGGATCCCCCACGCTCACAATACTCCCTGAGTCAAAAAGACAATAGATATATAATGAGATTGTGTGGGCCCACACAGCCATGACTACATTCACACAAATACATAGAAAACATTGCTAAAATAGAAAGGTATAACCTTTTTCTGCCTTTTTCTTTTTCTTCTATTTCAGAGATATTCTGCATCTCTACTTCCAGGTGCATGCTGGTAACACACTCAATGAAAATTCGAAAAGTACTTCTTTGTCCTAATATGATTATACTAGTGCTCCCACGTTCTTTAACACTAGAAGCAATATGTGGAAAACAGCCACTGGAAACCAAATATTCATCTTCTGACACTAAGGTCACATTCTCAATATTTTTTTTGGAGGATATTCTACAATTAAATGATTATGATATATTTTAGACTACATATCTTTAAATTTAATTAATTAATTAATTAATTAATTAATTAATTTTTTGCAAACTAAACATTCCAAAATCAAGACATTTAGGATTTCTATACCAAAATAGTTCATAGTGTGAAAGGGTTTTACAATCATTTGCAGAGATACAATTCACAGGGAATAAAACTGAACAATTAAATAACTGTGAAATGTAAATGTGAAAACAATTAGAAAAAAAATGTTTTAGTTGCTGGTGAAAAATGCCTTAAGACCCTCAGTATTTCTAAAACTCTGCCCTGATACACATAAAAACATGTGCAGCTCTACAGACACGTACTGAGTCTCTCCAGAATCTCCTCATCTGTCATTTTAGACTTCTTCCTCTGGCGGTCAGTGTGGCGATACATTGTGTTGGACGTGTTCTCCGGTTGAACCTGTGACTCCGGAGGAGTCAACACTTCTTTGACTGGGGTTGGAGGCTTTGGTGGGTCCATGACGGAACGCGTGTAGATCTGCAAGGAGAAAAGAGTCAAAGAAATGCAGAAGGGATTCGCCGCCGAATGATTTCCCCAATTGCTCGGTATAAACTCACAGATTTGGTGTGCTCCGGCCGAGGCGCAATGACTGGAGGAAGTTCATCGTCATCATCCTCTTCTTCCTCCTCCTCTTCTTCTTCCTCTTCTTCCTCATCCTCCTCTTCTGACACAGGTGGGGCGATTGGAGGCTCTGATGATGATGTTTTGGCAGCCTTTGGGGGGGTAGAGATGTAAGTGAGTGTGGATGCATGCGTCAAGTAGCAGCATGGAATGAAAAAAAAAAAAAATTCAAATGTTACCCTAAATTAAACCAAATCATGATTTTCTCTAATGAATTGCTGTCACAGTCAGCAGCCTGCAAACCCCAAACCACCCAGAGTTTGAGTTCTGGCCAGCTGAGTTTCAGAAGAAGTCTAGTGATGGTGAATTAATTTCTAAATTGCATCAATAAGAGACTGAGATCATATCATTAAAAAATGTTATTCAAAAGCAGTGACAAAAATGAACACATGTGATCAAAAACAAAATACAGATAATCTGTTAAAGAATAATCTTTTAAAGATAATCTACCCTGTAACAGTACATCGTGTGTATAAAATAAAATAAAAAACAAACAAAACCAGAAATGAATGGGGTTAAATTGTCAGAAGCAATTCTGTTAATAGTGGAGGGAAGTCCAGTGAGAGCTAAAGAGACAAGTGTTAAAAAGAGTGAGGTGCCATTCAGCAAAGTGTATCTTTAAATCAGTTTATATTTAACTGTGCTATAGGATAAATCATGCTGCCACATTGCAGTCATGTGCAGTATGGCAATGAACTGTAGACATCCTCTTGATATGGAAGATACCTTTTAACAAGTGTGATTAATAAGCCTCAGGCATATTTATTATGCCTAATGCTCAGCCTTTATTTCCCTCATCCAAAGCTCTGCTAGCCTTGGATCATCTTCCTCTTATGGAATGGAAACATTTCATCCATTTCCAGTGTCGTCATGCATAAATGAAGCAGTGCAGCTTAGTTGTAGTGATTAAAGGGAAAGGGTCTGGCTGAAGGAAAGTCCCAGTCCTTCATTCAGACATAGTGGGCCTCTGACCTGCTCCAGAGAGGGCTGGGCCAAGACGGTAGTGCAGAAATGAGTGTCTAGCTAACTATAAGCGGTGCTATGTGGGTTTTTTTTTTTTTATAGAGCCATGCGGTAATGTCTACAATGGTGATGAAGTTACAGGCACATTATTGGAAATGTGGATTAAATTGTAAGGAATATGAGCTCATACATGCAGTTTGATAGTCATCACAACCCTCTGTGGCATGCGCCCCTGCCCTGCCATTTCATAGACGGTCCATTTGGATAAAGATTAGAGGTGCTCTGGTGGAAGATAATAAATACATCTATAACATCAAAAACTAATAGATCCAATCATACCCCCCATGGAATTTCAATACAGAGAGTGATGATGCCTCTAAATTAAAATATTTGTACGCATTTTGCATTAGCCAGTTGGAATAATCAAAATTAGGAGATCAAATTTAGCTTCAAGGCCAATGCAGAGAAATATCATGTGGAAAGTAATATGGAGGAGTTACCTTGTCAAATAATGCGCTGCAGGTTCTAAGGCTGACAGGAGGCCCAGATGACAGCAGTCGGTTCTGAATGTGAAGGTTGAGAATGGGAGGATTTACTCAAAACAAACCCACACAATGTTTAAGAGTAAGTGGACTTCAAGGAACGAGGGGAGGGCAGGGGTACGCTACTGAGGGATGGACGTTAGGTCCGTAAATTGTCCTCCTACCACCCAGCATGTGGAGAGGACATGATAGAGACACATCATGCCACCTGAGGACTGTCTTTGCCCAAGCCTAGAACACATCTCTCTCTACTTTACTTTATTTCTCTTCAGTTTTCTTGTATAAAATGTTATTTTAATCAGCTTTTATGTTAACGATACAATAAGGGAAAATAACTTCCACCTCTGTTCATGCACCCATAATGTTCTTATGCCTGATTTCAAATGTCCTGATAACATGTTAAAGATGCAATCCATTAGACTACCAAAATTAAAGATTAGATTATAAGATTATAATTAAATTATTGTCAAGTAGTGTTAAAGTATACACATATGCACACACAAATACAGACAATTGTGTTAAAACTCTCTTTTCCACTACATTTGTTTGTGTTTCTTGGCACATATTATGTTGGAAACTCAACATAACTGACTTCACTTTGACATCAAGGTAAAAATGTAAAATGTGGTGCTGTATTACAGCAGGATTCCACATGAGGAAAGTTTACTGTTAGTGTTGTTTATGGTAGTGTTTGATACTTGAACATAACTGTTACTCTCTGTTGATAAAAGAGAAAAGAGAGCTATCTCTCTGAAGAAAATGAAGTGGCTGCTCTCATTCATTTGACTGGATAAATGCTGTTTCATTATAGCCTATAAACATTTTCCATTCAAATCATAATTATGACCAGGTAATGATTAAATATCACAACTGGTGTGATAACTTTTCTCAAGTTGTAGCGAGGTAAAGCTCACACTGATAAACAAACTCTTAATGCTGTGAATGCAGTTATATAAACAGTGGTCTAGCTGTCTGTGTTGGTTGCCTTGTGGTCTGACACTCAGACAACACACTAAAGTTAAATATCCAGGACTTCATCTATCCAGGTTCTATTAATAGGACTAATATAAAATCATCACAGTTATGACTTAACTGATGGCTAAACAGGGGAAACTCCAGGACAGAAAAACCAAGACCAAGTTACCAATCACTTAAAGCAGCAACAGAGGCAATCAAATTGATCCTGAAAGATTGAAGAACTTGTCTACCAAAAACATTTCAGAGGTGAATCTATCGTCTGGTAGAGGGCACTAAAAAGGACACTGAGAACAACATTCAGCATGTTAGAATGGTTACAATTGGTAACTCAGGAAGTAAAGTTTAGATTTTCTTTCGAGGTCCTAGAATCTACAACTTTTTGGCCTGACCAAAAGCTTGGATTAGGATGCAATAGTGTCCCTACATGTAGCACCATTACCCACACTTATAAATGTACGCTGCGCTAAGGTCAAGATGAGGCTCAGATTTACCTAAAACATGAACTGGCTTAAATGGATGCTCAAAGAGGTCAAATAAACACCAGAGATATTATAATATGACCAGTGGATAGTAATCTGTTTTTATATATGACTAAACAACATGGGAAAATGGCTCAAAACTGTTCTATTTCTATTAACTTCTTTAATCCTTAATGACAAGACAATAAAACAGCAGGGTGGATGTGGTCCGTAGCAAGTAATAAGAAGAGAATATAAGTTGTTTAAGGAAGGCAAAACACAATATATATATATTTGTTTGTACAGTTTGCTTCTGTAGACAAAGTATTGGCACCTCTCCTGAAGTTCTGCTTGCCTGAGACACTGCGGCCCAATCCTAGTATGAAACTGTAGCACCATAGCCAATTGCTGAGTCACCTCTGCAGACCGTGGACCACTGTGACAGTCCAAGGCTGAGATGCTCTCAAATACCCTCACTGGGCTTGCACAACCTTTTAGACCCACTGCCACACCCGCTTGCCCTTCACTGGCAAAGAGCTCTTTCAAGCGGTAGCCCTGCATTAACTGACACCATTGTCGTTCGCCTGGGGCAGCGAATCCCACTGAACAGACTAGGATTCCACTTCTTCACCCAGCTGAGCGTGTACAGGCCAAGGCATTCAAAGCATAGATTACTCTGGTCAAAGCCAGGAATGAGGTCAGCACAGCGGGAGTCCTTCTAGATGCAGCTGAGCCTCCAGTAAAGCTTGTCTATTGGTATTTCAAAATCTGGTTAAGTCGATTGGAAAAATAAACAATGAGCAGCAGTAGCTCTCACAGCAGTCACCGTTTCTGTGCAGGATCTGCAAACTGATTGGCGTGTATGGAAAATTCAGGGCATTATGCTGCAGAGTGAGGGCAGCATCCCCCTAGAGAGGAACGCACACATTTTGCCCATTAGAGGCGATGAACGTGGAAAGGAACACAGTCTATCCCAGAAATTCTTAGACACAGTTATTGAGAGTAAAGTGAGAAAGATTTACTGCGGTGCAGTCAAAGAGTTTCAAGGCGATGAAATAAAGCCTCATAATGTTGAAACTTACCTGTTAAGAGTATTACACTGTTACATGTATATAAAATCAGGAAGAAATATATTTTCTCTCCATATTACTGTGATTTGAGAGATTTTCCAAAGCAGTGAAACTTGTAACATTTTTACTAATAACCAGACAGTCTAGGGATGTCAAGATATGCAGTGCAGCAATATAATTCCTGATAAAACAGACCGAGGAGAAACCTCCAACAAAAGGGGGCATGTTTAATTAACAACATCTTAATTCATTTAAAACTGAGCATTAAATAGTAGTTAGGTATTATCAACTGACATATATTTTGTCAGTTTATCATATCATGGTGTTTTTCTTCAACAAATATTCTTAATAGTGATGTAAAAATGTAAAATATTACTAAAAAATAACACTAACCAAAGTAAGTTTATATATAAAAGAACTCACCAGAGTGTTTGCTGCTATGTACCCATGTGCCGACTTGTCTAAAACAGAAAGGAACATTGTTATAGCATACTGAAAATCTTTTGTATGAGACATTAGAATGAATATAACATGTTTCTTATATTGGTGGTTGTTGTCAGTATCTTGGTGTTGCTTACCTCCCGAGGTGAAGCTCATGTACTTCTGGTTGTTGACAGTCTCTTTGGAGTCGTAGAACTTTAAGACGTCCAACACAGCCTGTGGGTTCTTCTTCTGCTCCAGTTTAGTGATGTTCGAGGTCTGTAGGAGCCGTGCCCACTGCTCTGGGATACCCTGCACACATAGATAGAGGTTGATAAAGGTCGTTCAATTATAGCCAGAAACTGTTGAAAAATGTATACGTAGTGTTTCTGTTTTAGGCTTTTAGCAGCCTGGATAGTGGGGTGGACAACTGATCACTACAGGTAAATGGGTTGAGACACCTCTAAATCCTACAAACATTTCCCCACACCGACATCTCTTTAAGCCTTAATATCCTATAAAGAGATTTTTTTTAATATTGGCAAAAATAAACATTTAATTTGGTAGTGAAAAAGATTTTTACGATTATACATACAGTATTTTACTATAATTTCTGTCTGAGTTTTCTTTGAGTTATGTCTACCCTCTCAAAACCATTAGAAGAACTACATATTAAAAGAACCGTTTGACATTTTGGAGAATTTGTTTATTTGCTATTTATTCTTTAGCTTAGCATAAAGACTTGAAGCAGCAGGAAACAGCTAGCATCAACCATACTTGTTGCTTTCACATTTCACTTTCTGTATAGGTTAAACAAACAAGATATAGCATGTTTAATAGTGAGCTTTAGAGATGCTGGTAAAGGTAGCTAGCTGTTTCCCCCTGTTTCCAGTCTTAATGCTAAGCTAAGCTAACTGGCTGGAGCTTCATATGGACAGATATGACGCTCAGAAAGAGAGTGAAATTCCAAAAATAAAAAGTTACTATTCCTTTAAGGTATTTCTACACTTTTTTAGTCTGGTTTGCATGTTTTAATGCCTGTGGAGTCTGAATGTGATTGAACAATGGGTTTCATTCATGCCATCTTTATACATGGATATTTTTACACTTAGAGAAACTGTCTTCGGTTCTGTGAAATCAGTGATGTTAGGGGCTCAAATGATACTTGGAGGGTGTCAAGGGGCAAATAAACAGTAATCCATAAAACCATGAAAGACATGAAATTAAAGTGGTTTGGTTTAAAACTGTCTTAATGTGTTACAGGCATACAGCTTATCAAACGAACAAGGAACTATTCGTTACTGATGTCATGGACTGAGTGCTGTTCATTTGCAAGTCAAATAGACCAGAACACATACAGTATTCCAGAGTATACAAGTTTTAAAGGGGAATGATGAAAAGTCTCTATCTTAAAAGAGTTATTCCTCTCAGCCCTAACCAAAGACGACTAAACAAGAAATTTAAGGTACAGTATATTTAATGCAAAACAATGAACTATTCTGCACCAATCAGCTGAATGAACATCTCTGTGGGATACAAAACTGACCATTAAAAGCTTTATAAGCTTTGCTTTGTCTAAATGTTGCTTAGAGTAACTATTTGCTGGGGAATGGCATAAAGTATAAAACAAAACAAAAACACTTTATTAACTGAAAAGAAATGATCAAATTCAATGTAAAGAACTTTAAACAGAGAAAATAATAGATGGAAACATTGTGTCATGGTATTATATATCTAGGTTTGTGTAAGAATAAAACGACTGCAAACTGATACTGCAGCTAAAACGTAATTTACCAAGAAACACTGAAGGATTCCAGTGCAGGTTTCAGCTGACAGGGGAGATAGATTGTCATTCAAGTCACTCGTGACCAATTTTATGTGGAGGAGAATATATCATTAGTGACTCTATCACCTCAGGGGATTTTGATTTTAGAAATGCGTGCTGGGACTGTGCGTTCAGATGGGGAAGTGGATTTTAGAAGCACATCAGTCCGTGTTTATATGCCTGATTGTCAGGTGAAAGAGATACTTACTGTGAATTCTCCTGTTACAGCATCAAAGCCAACATGAATGGTGTGTTCAAAGTCTGAAGGTAGGGATATCTCAGGGCGTTCCTTCTCCTTTTTCTTGTTTGCTACAGGGAATGAACAAAAAGTGATTACAGGCTGATCTCTAGTGTTTTTATACGCAGGAAACTAGTAAATAATGTGCGTTAATGTCGAGCTGAGCGTGAGTGTGACATGTGGACAAGGATACTCACTCTTGTCTCCCCCGGGGAAGATGGAGCGCAGGCGGACCTTCTTGTTTTTCTCTTCAGGAGCCATTGGAAGCGGTTTAGAGGCGTGATTCAACAATGAAGAGTCTCGGGAACTACTGTTCATTCTCAAGGGGGGGGCTGGTGGTTTCTCTTCAATATCGACACTATCAGACATCTTTAGTAGCACTCACAATGTCCTATGAGAGAGATAGAAAGAGAGAGAAGTTCAGTGTTAAAAAGTCTGGCTAAAGATCAGTAAGAACTTTGACAGAGGAACCGCTGGCACCTAACATAACAACCTTGAATTTTAACTAGTACTCCCTAGCAAGTGTACAAAATACAATAATATCGACTATGGATATATGAGTCTGTTTTGGTTAATTTTTAAATGATTTTGTCAATATCAAAGTCGGCTGCAAGCAATGACCTCGTAATGACAGCTTGTTGGATGCAACAGAGAACACAAATTATATAATATCTGTCTATGATGAAATGCATATTATATAACTGTAAAATGGTGTGAAATTGACCACTGAATTTCCCAAATTGTCCACTCAACAGCCCAAAACCCAAAGACATTAAATTTATAATGATATAACACAGAGAAAAGCAGCTAAAATGAATGTGATTATTTTGCTTGAGAAACTACTTCTAATCAATTAATCCTTTCAGCAACCCAGCAGTCACAATCATTTTTACTTGTGACTCAGTAAAAGTCTGTTATTTGATAAAAGTCTGACATTAGTGAGTTGCACAGTGTAAGTCTTTTGGCTGGTTTCTAAAGAAGCAGAACTAGGGTAACTTAAATGTGAAAAAAATCCATATTAAGACTTGATAGTTGCATTCAGGCAGATCTAATGCTGACAAAATACTCCTAGTTATACTTTCAAAGTGTTGTATTTGCCGAGCTTTGGCCTATTTTAGAATTGTAACATGAGGAATCCTGTTGCTGCGACACTGGATGCAGGTCTAAGAAAATCTCATTGAATCATGTATATTTTCAATTCTCTGCTAAAAAATCTGATACTTTGCACAACACATTTTAAATTATTTAGATTCTTATAAGATTCTTGAAACTGTCATTTTGATGTAAAAAAAAAACAACAACAACAAAAATCAATATATCCTATGACCTTCACCACGTTTTCTCTTGCTGTTTGAATGGAGGCTATTTGGGAGTGATGTGGAGTCCAATGTCCACGTCAGCTGTGAAAACGGTAACCAGGAGTTGATTCTAAGAGAAACCGGCAAGAGTAAATGTTCCCATCACTCATCCTCTCATCTTCCATCTACCCACTACCATCTTAAACTCCTTCACTGCCTCACCCTGAGGCCAAGCCCATCATGTGATGTGCAGCACAACCGTCCCAGAAAGCGGGCCATCCAGGCTGCCCCCTTAGTGGAGACCTACATTAGCAAACAAAGACCACTCCTTGGCTTATACACGGCACTCACTGCCCCTGACAAATGACACATGTGCTTTCCCAGTGGCCTTTACAATTTTATGCAACCATCTTCTGCAGAAGGTTGGTTACACCCTTCTCTTTGTTCACTTCCTGAAAGAACTGGTTTTGAATGAAGGAATTAGATTAGGGGAAAAATGTTGCATATATTGATAAGATCAAGACCTCTTTGTTTTCCCGTTCTGCAGGCTCAAATCTTGAAAAAGACGCTTCTTCTTGTGAAACATATTTGTCATTTCCTGTTTGGACGCTACAACCAGAACCAACCAAACAGTCTTTATAACTGCAGAGATGAGTGACTGTTATGATTTTGTCTTTCAGTCCTCTTATGAACAACACTTATAACAAGTCAGCCATTTAATCTAAATTCCTTCATTTTCTGACTGCCTACTGGATAACTACAGGTTTATGTACACACTGAATTTGATTAGGTCAGCATTTTTCAATCTTGGATCTATAGAACAGTTTCTCATCTACAGTAACAGTTTTACTTCCCTTGGCTAACATTAACCAATATGCATTAATGCATAATTAGTCTGATTCTAATGTTTTATTCATATAAACTAGCCTACAAAATATTTGCCAATACTTATGTGAAAAAAGTCTGAAGATCAAACACTGGTCTAAGACAAAAGACTACAAATATAATCTTGATGTTTCCTAATAAACAGACAGGGTTTTTTGTCCCTCTCTTCTTGTGATGTGATGAGAGGAAAAAGAGTTTAGTTTCACTTGGCAAGAGAATGTAACACAGAAACTACATGGTGATCCATTCAATTAACAAACTACTCCATAGTCACAGCAGGAAATGATTTGGAAGATAGCAGCCCATACTTTTCCTGGCTTTCAATATCAGAGCGTGCTGTAGATGAATTTTCGTGTTTTATCTGAGTTGATGCAACAAATGGTGGACTACAGTGAAGTGGGGAACATGACAAGAATAAAGATTTCTTTAAAAAAAAAAAAAAAACCCCACTGCAGCTCTTTTTCAGATTGAGATCGATTGTATCCATGAGAAACTGGTGAGCTACCCTTTCCCGAAACAGGTCACTCCCGACAGATTGGTTAACTGTATAAATAAAAGTTACATGTTTGATACAGCTTAGCTGCAGGGCACCCACTATGTGTGAATAACCAGACAGCTACAGAGAAACACCTTATGATCTTAATGTACTGGTAAAGATTATTTTCCTGGCATCTTTCCATGATCTTATGAGATACAGTGGTGGTGGGGGGTGGGGGGGACACTGCTGGCAGTTTCTACCATCATGCTGGGTGAGACCAGACAACAGCAGCAAACAGGTTCTTTTAGGTTGAAGGTTAGGCGTGTCACTAACAACAAAACCCGGTAAAACTCTGCTGTTTACAAAGGAATGTCACAATATTGACATGCGAAAGCAACAGGGAGTTTCTGCCAATGCAGCTATCCCAATACCAGAGAGAGAAAAAACAACAGGAAGTTGCCGGTAGGGAAGACATAGGGACTGCCATCACTCTGATGAACATTTAACTCCGGACACAGGAACAATCCCTGAGCAATAACCCTGTGACTCAAACATCCACTGCTGTAAATTATTTATTCTCATTGTTTAAATACTGTATACGCTGTGCATCCACCTACCTCGTGTATATAAAGTAACCTGTTAGATAAAAGCATCCTTTGCACTCTGCACCATTGCACTAGTGTCTTACTGTATACAAGTGTTATATATGTTTATATATATATATGTTATATATATGTTATATATATAGTATATCTGTACATAACAGTTTTACACATACCGGGACATTAAAAGTGATTCTGACTCTGACATGGTGGTGTGATATGGAAGCCTTACAGTACATACCACTTGACACAACAGGCCCTACTGTATACAACTGACCATTTAAACAATATCTGAGCTTCCCATTTTCACCATGCTGTAAAACAAAGGTTTCAAAATGCTTTATAGGATTTCATTTAAAATGCCAGTTATGGATTGATGCTAAATGATCAACAAAAATGCACAGAACAAGTACACAATGAACCACTTGAACCTTTATTAGCTTTGCCACTAAGGCAAGCTAGCTCAGATCTGCTGGACTGCTACTCACAGCATATCATAGCTTGAAAAACAATGTGAACTTTGCAACATCTTTAACAAAAAATAACAAATAGCATTCAAATCTTAAACAATGTTGCACATAATCCCTTACATATATCCAGCTTGTCCTTGTTTTTCCATTACAAAGACACATACAAGTGCTTCTGTCCTGTTGAGAGTAAAGCAGCTGTGACTGATGCCTCTGTTAATCCATTAACATAATCTTCTGAACGCGATCTTGCCAGCTACAGTATGTCATACAGCTTTTATAGTCATGCACAGAGGTGGATTCACGAACATGTGCACATGGCACAAGCAAGACCCGACAACAGCAACTGAGATCTAATCAATCAGATCACAATCTGGTCGGCAAATACAGAGGAAAAAAATCAATGGCTGCAACATCAAATAATGACGAGATGACAGGAGGTTTTGAACCCTTTAAACATAAAATTGATATTTTCTTGAGGTTTATTGGGTGAATCATACGTGTAGTATGCCTTAGCTCCATTGATACTCCTGTCCTCCATGGGAGCATGCAACACAAAATACACTTACAGTGAAGGTAGAGTGCATGCTCATAAATATGATAATTTCAGTAAAAAAGAGGAGTGTCAATGAATTATGTAGCTGAAAAACACATCTGACTTTGGTCACTTCTATATCAGGCAACGGTGAGAATCTTTGCCACTGGCTACACCACAAGTAACCAGTTTTATACATTACAAATCTCTAATGCAGGTCCTCACTGCTGTGTGGCTGTTGGGCTAATCACCTGACTGCCAGCCGATGCAGCAGCTCTGCCGAGCGGTCGGAACGGCTAAAGATGGCAGATTCATGGAGGCCCGGATATTACTGATTCTTCACTCACATAAAACACTGACCTATTTACTGTGCAGACTGACAGGCAGGCAAGCAGTCAGTGAGTTCACTGTCCCTGAAACAAGCAGCTCCTATTTCTGAAACACACACAGGCTAGTCTCTCAACATCATAAATCAACTCTATGTCTGCCGTTTGCCTGATGCTGAAGATAGTCGGTTCATGAGGCTGAACTATATCAGCAGACAAGGAAAAAAAGCTTCATTAAGAGACCAAGTTTTCTCTCAATGTACAACAGCTGCAACACTGATCCATAATATGCTAATTTGTCAGAAATTTCACAGCCAAACCTCATTCTGCTTGGCTGGCTTTGGTGGGATGTGACATTTTGACAGCGATATATAAATGTCTAAAAAAATCACACACACAGAGAACCACCGCAGACACAGCAGCTCAGCTCAGATATTACTGGGGATGTTTTCACATTTCTCTCCCATAAAATATTAATCTATCCATGAAGAGCAGGCATTTTCTCTGCTCTTTCAAACATTAATGCTGAATTTGAATGGCTAACACAGGAAGAGGCTCTAATCTTGAGCCCATGACGGCCCAGTAATGGCCCCGCAGTGGGGGGAGGGCTCCATAAGCCCAGCTCTTCTTCATGCCCCTGATTAGGACACGCTCTCTGTTTGACTTGGCTTTGGCTTTGGCTGTGCTTCTTTGAAGGATGCTGATTACTTGGATGGGATGGACAGCTAGAGGACATTCAAAGGATAAGGAGGAAAGGGGGGGGGACACACTCCAGAGCTGCAGTTTAGCATTGTTACCTCCTCTTTCTTGGTGCAGTCCATACTGTACTTCTACTGGCCACTTGAATTAGAAAAAGTTGGCCTTTTCTGCTGTTAGCAAGAGCACAGAAAGAACAGTTCACTCGACAACCTTCATACACACAGACAAACCCAGACACTTCCCCCAGACATCAGACCACTGGAGGCCAACGACGCACAGATGTCAACATGTTACTGCACAAACGCTTCTCTCTCACATGGTTGGCCTCTCAAGGTCAGAATAAAACACACAAAGTCACAGTGTGGATGACATCGTGCTTTAATTTCAAAAGAAAGTGGGGAGGAGGAGGAGGAGTTTGGTGCTCCTTCATCTGTTCTGATAAAAATGACTCCCTTTGAAGGGGACACAGTCAAATTTATGGTCACAAGATCAAAACCTCATGTGGTCTAACATGCCACAGCATCTAAAAGGAAATCATCTAATCTGATTCTAGTTTTATGTATTCATTTTTAGTTTATCGAAAAAAAAGTGAAAAAAGTGTTATGTGACTAAGCAGTGACACCTGATGGTTATTATGTTATTAAATAAATTTTCATCCCTTCTACTGGCTCTTGAGTCCAGTCTCCCTGGGACTGGGTTCACATGGACGTGTACAGACCTGGAATTAATGTTCACTTTTTTAAAAACCATAACCACACTCTTTACTTAACTGACATGTACAGATATTGTAGAGAGATTGGCATTGAATGTTAAAAAAACATAAATGTAATCCAGGCTTTTGCAGAATCATTCAGTATCAACATTGTTGTCTTATGACAGGATTTGGGCTTTAAGTGTGACTTGATATTTTGGGAAATTAGCTTATCAGCTGACTTGCAGAGAGTCAGATAAGAATAACACTCTTATGTCAGTAAACTATATAAGAAACTTCTCCCAACTGCCAGTTAGCTTAGCTTAGCATAAGGACTGGAAACAGCCGAAAACAGCTAGCCTGGTTCTGTCCAAAGGTAACTAAATCCGCCTGAAGCTCACTAATTAACGGGTTATATCTTGTTTGTTTAATCTGATTTTTGCACCTACAAATTCAATATTAGAAATCCAGGTACTTAATCAGTATTAAAGCCTAAAAAAGCTGAAACATTGTGAAGACAAACACACAGAACATGCACTGAACCTACAATCTCCAAAACATTAAAATATAGCTGGCTACTATTTCATACAATTAATGACTGTGACTTGGTTACTGTGCTATAATTATTTTTGACATTTCAGCTTTTGTCAGACAAGGCTCCACTTCTCTGGTTTGGTCCCCCCTCTTGCAAAACTCAGACGCTCTACTTTGCATACAGCTGCCAACGTTTGGTTCATGAAAGGGACAAGTCACAGCTCACCTCCTCAGTTTGCCTATAACAGGTGGCAGGTGAGACAAGGTTGTGTAAGTTTATTCTCAACTCGTGGCGTTAACGTAAATCTTGTAGAGTTCACTGTAAGTAAAGTTCCTGTGTCATATTTCATGGAGAAAGTTTGTTTGTAGAATGATTTTAAAGCAGCAGCAAACATCTATACACAGGGTAACAATTAATATAAACTCAATAACATATTAATGATGTTCGGACAAGAGCCAGATAAAAGCTTCATTACATATTCATAAATACTGATTCAGTTGTTGTTGCCTTCTCAGAAAGTGTGAAATTGTTTCTTTCATCACGTGTAAATTGCTTCACGAGTATCATTTACCAAACAAAAATGTCAAAATCAAACTTTTTTTTCCCAGCTTCTATTTTTAGCTCAAACACACATGCCTTGGGAGAAAGGCATGAAAATGTTGAGCATGAACATCTTTTAATCGTGTTGGTATAAAAGGCTTATACCCGTTCATAATATGCTAACTAGAGCATGATTACACAATATCAAAGGCAAACCACTTTAAATGTCCATTCACACTGACCTATTACATCCCAAAGAGCTCTGTAAAACTGTTGCTATACATACAGTATATTATCCTGTCAAGATTATTTTTGCTAAGACCGAAAATGACATCAAACATGCAATCGTTACGAAACATCTTTAATCAGTAACCAGTGATCTATTATTAGCTACCAGCCAGATGTCTGTCTCATCTTGGGTTTTTTTTGTGTGTGTAGAAAACTCGAGACAAAAAATTACACAGCAATGAAACTGGGTCACACAGCAGTTACAAAACTTGATTTTTCTACTATGGATATAAAGATGAAAGGCAAATTGAGGTCCTCGACTCCACAGAACTAAATCCACCACATATTAAACGTTTTCTGATTCAGCCTCATTTAATCTAAATCAGATTACTGCAATGCACCTTTTGTTTGGCTGTTCTGATCTTGTCCGATGCTAATCAGCAACAATACTAACGAGATTGAAAAAGCATGATTGTTTTAAAAAAAACTACACAAATTACTCTCTAAGGATCCAAATATTCGTCACACAAAAATATTAAAAACAGAAATACACAGGTTAGTCTACACTCAAAACCCATTTATCCATCACAGCCTACAATCCACTATGACTCTCATTTTACCAGGCACGATCCTTTCCCAAACTCCCCTGCTGGGGAGGCTTGAGAGCTTGCTGTGTCATTTAATATTTAGTGCTGCTCTCTCATATCCACACATGCACGTGTATGCACAGACAGACACACACTTTGGCTACATGTCTTAAACCTGTCATGTTTTCTCATTTTCAATAGATTTTTGTATCACGATCTCGACAGTTTTGGTGGGTGTTTTCTGGGGTCATTCAATTAGCTGTGTGCACACATCTTTTTTGATGAGCACGTCAGCAGCAGAAGTAAACAACATTAAATTAAAAGCATGAAATCAAACTATTGAACAGTCACAGCTAACAAAACTGCAGTGCACCATGTTCTGACAGTTTAAGCTGCTCTCTGGATGAGTTACCAGTCGCATTGAAAATACTTTAAAGTAAAGCAGTTTTTTTTCTGTCAGGTGGGAAATTTTATCAAAATGGACTACCAGTAGCATAAATGTGCGTGCTTAAAAATATGGCTCATTCTGTCAAGTGGACAAAAGGGATTAAAAATGTAATAAAATTACCTAATTTCTAAACTCATTGACGCTATACAGGATGTGTTTTGAGAGCTCCTTACTTCCTGACAGAAAGGCCTCATTTTAATTGAAACACATATTACATACACTTATTTTGATAAACCTCTGTCTGTTATACTAGTACATTATGACAGCTTTTCTATTCTCCCTGACAGAATGACTTACCTTGTTATATTATATATTACATTTATTATATGAGCATATTCTACTCATAACCTTGTATTCAGGACTTCAGAAACTGTAAATATGAACTGGCATTCACTCAGGTCCATAATAAAAACACAAGACGGATGCTGAGGTTTGTGGTTACTGCTGGCTTGGTCCAGTGGTTTACTGTATATCACCAGCTCCACAGCTCACCTTTTTTATGGCTTTTTGCCTTTATTTGAAAGTTGGACGTTTGTGGAGACTTACGGGAGAATCAAACAGAAGACATTGCAGTTATAAATTATGCATCTTGGACCATAGACCGCAGGGAGGCCCAAAACCTTGAATACTTCATACAGTTTTGACATTCCAAATAACCCTCATAGTTTTGCCCCATGGTGGTGGCTACAACCCATGAATACATGAATGCAGCGAATACACTTTAAGTAACGAGCCATACAATACATCAGTTTCCAACATCACAAGAAAGAGACACCAATGGCTCCATGTAGGCGATTGGACTGTCCTTCACACCGACACATTCTCATCTGACCTTCACTGGAAGCATCTCTAAGTGTCAAATATTATACTGTAGAATTTTAATTTCATATCTTACCTCGAACTTGACAAAGCACTGCATGGGGACGTGCGGGCAATCAGACGTACAAGGTTTGGTAACTTGACTGTAACCAGTCATCTTTGAATCAACCTATACATCGCATTCTCACTCCAAAACAGATGCTTTGAGTTACATTAAGTTTGTGTCTAACAAAGATGTGAGCTCCAGGCACAGGTAACGCCACTCATCTTGTACTGTCTGCTTTAAGGCAACAAAGTGGGGTTCCTTTGCATTAGTGTGGCATGGGTGGGCATATTTGAATGCCAGCTGGAGGCAAAGAGGGGAGTGGATTCCCTCCTACAATGCCAGCTGGTGCACCTGCTCTGAGTCAGGTTGAAAGGGTTAAAACTCAACCATTATAAGGGGACATAGGAGGAGTGATAACAGCTTGTAGATTATGTACATGCTGTCACTCTCTCACAGTATTTTCTCCAGCAATGTATAGTTTGCCTCTATGCGAGGTCAGTTAATATGTTGTTTTGTGATTGTGTAAAATCCTTCATGTATAGGAAAAAATATATCCAGACATCACACCTATTCTACAACTATATTGCATCTCATTACTACAACTAGCATTTCATTTTGATAACCTCTCCCATGCCAAATGCATATAGCTGCATTATGACTTTGCATAGACAAACACTACCAGGAGATTAATATTTGTGTCGACAAGTGAATCAATGGAGAGGCACGTGTTTGCACGCAAAGTAGTTACACCTCCATACAGCTGAGAAAAGAAACTGAATTCCTTGTTTGGAGACAAGGGAACAGTGTAACAACACTGCTCTGGATGATTCTCAGTTCAAACGTGTTATATATTCCTGACAGCGGAGTCATTTCTTTCTACCTAGAGTTACAAATGTTGGATTATGCGGTTATGGTGATCATACATAATTTTGCACAGAAACTGTGCTTGGATATTTTCCATGATTCATCTTAGTTTTGTGATCATAATTGTGTAATATCAGTGACTAATCAAACATGAGGATTGCTGCCTTTAAACTGAAGTTATGCTGGAGCATGTGTGAAGGCCTTAACTCAGGAAATACAGACAGGGAATCCACAATAGGACAATCAAAGCAATTCTTCTTTTTCTTTTGAACCACATATGAGGTCACTGGCAGTCTTTTCATTCACAGCCTTCAACATTTTATATTCTGTATTCTGTATCTTCAATCAAATTCAAGTTTAGACACTCCTCTGCAACTCTCTGCAAACTCTTGACCTAGTGAAACTTGTTAATCTCTTAAACCACCTGAACCCTATTCCTCTTCTGCAACATTTCATCCATTAATTATCTATAGTCTCTATCCATCTGGGGAGTCTTCACCCATTGCACCATCTTACTGTAGGGGTTTATATACCTCTTACTTTCTGGAATCTTAAATATTTCTCTTACTATCTTAAGCCACATTTGCGATTTGTGTTTCATACATCAGAAGCAGTGCAAGTCACAGAAGTACTATCTTTGTTACAAACAGATGAGCACATATAAACACACAGACACACACAACCCTATTCTAAGTAGCAACAGACATCAAGTAGGGAGATTACGGAGGGAGCTGTGTCAATGTGTCAGTGTGTGAGTGTTTCCTCTGTTACTCTCTCTCTCCCTGTCTCCCTCCATCCATCTCTCTCACTTACTCCCCCTCCCCTTTCCGAGACAAAATGGCCAGATGGCTTCCAATCCTACATGCTAATCCACAACACACAGACTGTAGCTCTGACACACCTACCACAAGACTACTGCTCTGCTTTAGACAGATATTCCCCTAAACACACACAAAACACCACACATGAGGCCACTGCACATTTATAAACTGTCAACAAGAGTCCTAAACGGCCACTACACCGGACAATAGCAGCATAACTCCCTCAGACTAAGTCCTCAACAGATGGAGGCCTACTTGCATGTGCTGTGTGTCCTACTATCATATTTCAGGCAGCCCAGTTAGCAGGCTACAAGCCAAGATGAGGTTCTGTGTCCACTGCTTTTGTTAGCTGAGGTGAGGTAAGAGAAGCTGTGTGTGTTGGGTTACACTGGCCAGTGGAAAACATGGGGAAGCCCAGAACTGCACGCCATGGATAAGCCATAGAGACATGCAGGCAGACATACTGTAAAAAGAAAGGTTTCACATTGCTGTTGTGCGCAAATAAAGTTCTGCTTTTATCATTTGTTGGGTTAAATAAAGGCGCAGGACAATTTATGGTTACATGTGGCGGCAGATTAAAATTAACCATTTCATTTTGGCCATACAGGTCGGGCAGATGCTCATATTAAACACATAAATAAAACAAAGTAAAACGATACATCTAATAGTACATTTATCCATGTGGCTATGAGATGAGGAGATCCTGATAGGCAATATCTTTTCTAGTACTGCACACAATACTTACCGGACAAATCAAGCTAGAATAAAGTAATTCATTATTTTAGCAAAAATGTCACATGTCTTTGGTGAAGCAGGAAAAGAAAAACAATCAGTTATTACAGTGCATACACTCTAAATGTTGAAGTTGTATCTCTTTCCTGTGATGATTTAGTAAATGAGTTTCCCTCCCTTCAGTCTCGCAAGCTAATTCTATCTAATGTTGTTCCTACAAATAAAAGTAATGGAAGTTTCGGTTATGCTAGTTGATCACAGGGTCAGTTGTGAAAACACTTGCATAATAAGCCAAGGCGCAATAAGCTTTGATTTGACCTGCACAATTCATGTTGACACTATAAACAGTATGCTTTAGGGTGTAGTTTTCCTTTTATTTTTAGTAACACAGAATGCACATGCTGAGTATTAGACTGGACACATTACCACCTTTTAACTGGCTTATGTTCGTGTTCTTTCTTTGCAAATATAAAATTTTCATGAGGTGCATGTAACCTACACAGAGACGACGGCCTATATGGATAATTTTAGGCAAGCAGCTCTACCCAGACCCATATCAACACACAGAATACAAAGCTATTAATTGTCCTTTTGCCTGTAACAGACCTGTGTAGATAAAGGTGTGATGAATATATAATTCTTGCGGCATGTGGAGCACAGCGTCTGATACCCAGATCGGTGAGCAAATATACAGCAACAGTTTCCTAGATATGTTGAACAGCAGGGTATATCACAGCATCTCTGTCTGATTGTCTCTCTGCCTTCTGATTGTGACACTGCATTAGATTACTACTGTAGGCCTGGTGTCCTTTCTGCCAAGACCAGTGCTGTGCAATGTGCTGTACTGGCACAAACTACTTTATGTACTAACAAAATTTCCACAGAATTTCAGGTAGAAACTACCAAGTGATAATCAAACTAGGCTTTTGAGCTACATAAGGGACGAAGGAGTGGCCATGATAGTTTGTATTTAAATGCAAAAAGATAGCAGTAGACACCCTTGGATGAACATAATGAAGGCATGGAAGGAATGGAGTGCAGTCATGGTGGACAGATAGATTAGTGGTGAATGGAACAGCATGAATCACATCTATATCAATATACCAGGCCAGTGTTCGAAGGGAGTAGCACCTTAGGTACCCCATCCCCCAATTCCCCTCTACAATCATCTGACCCTCCCTTGATCACTGACTCCCTAGTATCCCTCTTTCACACGACAGCCAGACAACAGGTCTCCCATCAGGCCCTGCTCCTCACAAACCGGAGAATGACTGCGCTTCCTGATGGAGGAATCTCTCCCTCCCTCCATGTTAGCTCTGACACCACAATCTAAACGAGCAGAGGTGACGGGGAGGCACACGTTCAGCTTCAGCACCATAGCCAATCCTTCCATCCTTCTCCACCATCGATGGCTTTGGGAGAATCAGAGGCAGAATAGCTCGGCTTTCACAGGACCAGCCCCCACCCCCACTCCGATCCCCAATGAAGTCAGGTGATACAGATGTTGTATATCTCCCTGTCACTACAGCCGCCATGAAACTGCTACACACATCCATGATAAAGCCAGGAGGCAGAAGCGCGTCTCTGCTGTGTGTGTGTGGCCATAGTAAGACAGGAATGGAAACAGAAACCATTTCTTCATGAAAACCTCCCTAGAAAGGCCATAAGTGAGGCAGTGCAGAGAAAACAAAAGAGCATCCATCAGCGTATTAACCATCCATCACCCCCCCACCACCCACCACCCCCCCATCCACAGCATATACAGCTCTGATCCATCCGTCAGCCTCGGGTCTACAGACCCAAAATAGCATTGCTTCTTTTTTGTTCCAGTGTTGCCACTGCAGCTGCTGCATTTCTCCAGGACTGACACACACACACACACACTAACACACACATATACACACATAAGGCCTGTACAAACGCCACCATTGATTCTAACACCTCCTCATCAATAAAGATGCTATTTGCGAGGCACAAGGGAGTGCATACAGAGATGATGTGATGCAGAAGGGGGTATATGATCACACATAACATGTCCAGCCCATCTGATGCAGGCATCCATTTCCATCTCGCCCTCATGGACAGACTGCTGATGAAACAGCTGCCTCCTTAGCAGGGTAGAATGCAGAGTGGAAGAACAAGAAGAAAAAAAAAAGGCTACAAAGCACCCCTACATACACAGCCTCCCCCTCCTCCTCCTCATCTCCTCTCCTCCCTCCTCTGCCGCCCCCCCCACCCCCCTCCACATCCCATATTGCATACACAGAGAGGGAATTACCTGAAATATGTCTTCACATTCTCTTGCTCAGTGTTTCGTCTTTGAGCCCGGAGCTCTGGTAGATTCATCGTCAACCGTACAGTCCTAATGACAGTTTAAAGGCAGGATTGCCATTCTCTTGTCAGACCAGTTCCTGACCCTAAAAGCAAGCTTGTTCGGCAGGCTGGATGCTTCACTGGCTGCTCACTGTTCCCTAGCCCATGATGTCATCCACCCTGCTCTACCCATTGGCTGAGAGGCTGAATATTAATGCAGGCAGCAGGTCTGGGGGAGGAGGCAGCCAACGGGCAGACAGAGTTGGTTTTCTGTTTGACAGACCAAACCTGCTGAGCGAGAAGGCCAGGAGGGGGGGATTACATGTCCATGCTCAAGAGCTTTTCTTTTGCAAACTTGTAAGGCATTGGTCTGTGTTGCTAACGTATTAATCAATTTGAACTGACAAAGCTTTTGTAGAGGGATGTGTTTGATGCACTGGTTCCTCTAAAACCGTTATGGTTTCACAATGTATATGAAGTAATACAATATATAAGTAAGCAGTGGTAAAATATAACAATAATTTGCTACACAAAGCAAACAAAAGCAGTACACAACTAATTGCATGCTGAAATTCCTGCATTCAAATATTTCTGAAATTTGTCACAAACAACACCCAAACATATTTACCTGTGGTAAACAGAATAGTAAACTCTTACTTTGTGCAAGAGGGGAGATGATGAGAATGACCGTACTCCTTAAAATAAATAGAAATAACAAACATCTGTCAACTCTGGCTATAGGTGTAAAGCTTTCTTTTTTACAGGAAGATGCTGCTTGTGTATTTCAGAAACTAACCCCGGCGCCTAACACATATTTCTTAAGATGTTTAAGATTATACAAAACACAAATAGAGACGTGACTAGTTTAAGAAATGATAGTTAGCCTCGGATTTAGAACAAAATAATATTTAGCTTGCCTATGAACTTATGGTGATATTCATCACTGAAGAACTGATATCAAAGACGATTCCCTATTGCTATAAAGTAATGAATGACATATAGGATCACTTATAAAGTAGAACATACATGTTCTGTGCATCATTTGGATGTTTCTGGCAAAACCATGTACTGCTGATGTGATGTTGTTATTTTACTCTAATGCTACATGTTCAACCTTAGAGTAAATGTGTAACCACTGTTAATAAAGTGTCTGACAAAATGTTTCATTGACAGATTTGTATGGACTCTCCAGCCTTTTTAACAGTAATTATTAATATTATTTTGTATTTCTATCAGAGCAGGTATTAACATTTGGAAATCATACTAAAATTTGAAACCAAATATTTTCCTGAATGAATGATTTACAGATATCTTTTTTCAGAATATAAAGCAGGCGGAGACAACAACCAAAATGCTCACTGCATTTGCCCTAATTTGCCTATGATGTCATCTTTTTCCTCTAGCTCACCTGTGATTGGCTGACTGGCACAGCATCTGCTCAGTCTCATGGCTAGTGCTTCTAGCCCAAGGTGGAGGCCTATCTGAGGCTCTGTGAATCATGGCTGGTTGTCCTGACAACCCCTGTAATGTCGATTCCTTGTCGGAGAGTAATATGGCTGTTCTGAGACAGTGTTCACTCAAATGGAGAACCTGAAAATTACAAGAAGACAATGTCTGTTATAATACTTTATTCACATCAGAAGGTGGCCTTTGTAATATTTTTAATAAACTGCATAACTGCATCATATTTTCTGAATAAATGGAGCTTGGAAAAAAAATTGGATTATAGAGTGCAATAAATGTGGGAACATTTTTTTGTTTCTTTTAAAGCAATCATTGAACTTGGACGTCTTGGGGATTTAAAATATATTAAAATATTAATCCAATGCTCATCTTCTTTGACAGCATACATTTTTCTCCAGCTTTGCAGGCATGCAAGTGTTGCAATAGCAAGATTAAACCCAGCCAACATAGACAGGAAAGAAAAATGCAAATGTGAATTTAGTTCAGCAGTGTCACGCAAACCTCTGAAAGCAGAGAAGAGGTTTTGCTCTGACTCCTGACAGCAGACACTAAGGATCACTGTACACTTACACAGAAGAGACGAGGCACAGTTATTATATAAAAGTGTCAAAATGACACAACTAGCATGACAAAGCCTTTAAAGCATGACATAAAACAACATTTGGAAAATACTGGCCCCTTAGATGTTATACTTTCAGGACATATATACTGTATTCAGATCTCTTTTTTTGTTCCATTTTCCCAATCTAATACTAAGGTTTAAGACAGCAGCAACCATTAATTTCCATGCTTATGACGTTCGTACATGTGACTGTAATTATGAATAGTCAGCGTCACAGTGGGGCCGCCCCAGCAGGCGTCGGCTGATGTAGAGGAAATACCCCCGACAGGTCAGCTGTCCATCACAGGTCCGACACATGGACAAACTCACCCTTTCAGGGTCACTATTAACCAAATTCACATGCCTTTGGATTCAAAAGAAACATGCAAATCCATTAAGAGGAAGTCACACTGAGCTAACATGCTCACAGGAACCAGGGTGGATTAATTCATGCCTTTTGTATTCTCAGTATCAATATAAAAGTTTGTTGTTTTTTTTGTTTTTTTGTTTCTTGTACCAAAGGAACAACAGTGTTGTGCTTTTGGCCAGCGGTGTTTATGCCATCCACCCCAGAGTCAATACCATGATACAATGAGTTTTCTCCCATAATTATACAGGGCTGTTCAATAACTGTAACCCATCTGTTGCTGTACACATGTTCGACCTTAAAATCTATGGGGCCAGAATCTGGACCCACCACCCAACAAAGCACACACAGAGAACCACTTCTTTACATGTCTGCATTGACGTAGTCTCCCAATGATGCTTCAGTCCTTCTTTAAGCTTACTTTTCGCCTTCATTTTGTAGGTAGTAGATCAAGTAGATTTAACAGGTGAAAAGAACAAGGGATTGTGCGTTTCACCGGGATTAATGTGCTTAGTCCACTCTGTGAGACGAGCACTTCGAAAGAAACAAACTGGGATGGCAACAATGATTAGAAAGGTCACAGACTTTCTGTGTGTCCTTTCACAACCATGTGTGTTGTTGTCGTGTCCTTTAGAAGTACAGAACCCATACCTGCTCCCTCATTGTAAGTCATGCTAGATAAGAGTGCATAAAATGCTTTAATTAAAGCAGTCATATGAAAGAACAGAATCTGTAATTACAGGCTACAAACAGCCTCCCCCTGTTCTTTTATCTGGTCATTATCAGCTCCAGCAGCTGTATATTGACTAATGCAATATTTTCTCCAGTCCACGTTCTCCTAAATATGTGATATTTACTCATAAACGTAGCTGAGTAATACTCAAGGCAGATTTTCCTAAAGCTTGGCAGTAAAGGCTCAGATCAGGAGCTGACAGAACAACCTGCAGCTGCAGTGAGGAGGAGCATAATTTACTAGTATCCATAGGCTGTCAGTGATCAGGTTTATATAATGAATCCCATAAATATCCTTGGAGGCAGAGCACATTCGGTGGTGACATTTTGTAATAAGCCCTGTCTGAAATTTACTAGTGTTTTAGGCAAAGTCAGAGAAATTGCTTTTGAAATATAACCTACATATAACATACATATATCTTGAATCTAATCTAAGTTTTGTAGTCTTGATATGTGCATTTGATTTACCTGCCTGTAATTTAAAGCATGTTCCACCGTTAATTCACTGCATCCCATAATTCACTTTACATTGAATTTGTTACAGTGGTAAGTAATATTTCCATCAATGTACATCTAGAGCTTTGCAGCAAATTACCCAGCCAACATTTGTATGTGAGATCCATGTGGGCATTAAATGGCCCTATATAGGATTGTCCCCAGGTTCAACAGTGGCCCCATGTCAATTGCCCACATGGGCTATAGCAGGATTACACTAGGTGTTAGGTGGGGCCCAACCGGGCATCTGGACACCCAAATGGCCCCATTTGTGTTGCCCACTCTGAGCCCATGCTCTCATTTTCCAATGGTAACCCAACTAGGTCCCACACAGGGAGCCCACATGGGTTCGCCCATGAATTGAATAACCCAAAAAGGGCCCACATATACATATATATATTGGCTGGGTACAAAAAAGTGTATATTACATTAATTGTCATACCATGAGAATTATATAAAAAATATAAATCTAGTCAATTACAGGCTTTTTATCCAAGTTAGAGGCTATATGGATGGCAATGTTGGTCTGTCGGTCCACCACTTTGGTCCAGACTGAATCTCACAAGCACTGAATGGATAACCATGAAATTTGGTACAGACATTCATAGTGCATAGAAGATTAATCCTAATGACTTGGGTGATGCCCTGACCTTTCCTCTTGCACCACCAACAGGTCAATGCTTTCAATTATCCAATGAAATATGGACTGGGCGGACTGGCTTAAACATTTGTATAGATATTCATGGTTCCTAACCTTGCAAGGCAGCTGGACTGAAAGAACGGCACCTTTTCCA
The DNA here is from genome assembly GCF_004916995.1 of Morone saxatilis. Lineage (NCBI taxonomy): Eukaryota > Metazoa > Chordata > Actinopteri > Moronidae > Morone > Morone saxatilis. The sequence continues at coordinate 15,191,477 of NW_023339763.1, read as the reverse complement.
ATCAGTTTCCAACGAGGACTTCCTGAGTGGTTCTGTATAAAAAACCCTCTCGCACAGTTAGGTACAGATATTAATACCCCCGATACTTTGGTTTTTGACCAAATATCTCCAAAACAAATAAATCAGCCAGCTATACCTTGTGTTTAGGGCTGATCAGCAAATTGTGAACATGTTAGCATTTAGCACAAAGGACCGCTGTGCCTAAGTACATAGCAGCTAGCATACCTGTAGAGTATTAGTCTTGTTTGTGTGTATTTCACATATCATTTCTATAAGTGTAATGGATTCAAAGATTTATGCACCTCTTATTGATTCTTTTCTTCTCTGAAAATATTCCCCATCAGGGGAAAAGGAAGTATCATACATTGCTACAGTGTGCTCAACAGGTTTTCTCATTTTATAGCAGTGAGGCTTTGCAATCCAGTCCAGTGTTTCATCTGCTAGAGGATCTCTTTGGTTTACCAAATCAGCACGTCAGCCATAAATTCCATCAACATCATACATTTTTTGTTTGGAATATGAATGTGAAATTTCATCACTGCTTGTGTGTAGCAGCATTTCCTAAAGAGTCTTCTTCATCAGCTCAAGAAGAATGTTTCATTCTGCAAAATGGAAGGAAGAAATTTGAGATGATAGGTTCTTTGGTCTAGAATGAAATAATCACAGCGCTGGTCAATCACTACTGTATAAACCATATCAAATTATGGTTTAGATTATCATATTATGGTAGAGCTCACTGTGCCTAGGGAGCCGAGGCAGAGGGAAGCTTCAGAGAGACATGCAAGCCTTGCAGGAAATGATGATATATGAGATGAGATGAAGTGTGTAGGTGAATCCCACTGAACTAAACTTCACTTTCTGCTACTGAAACCAATAAAATCTCTCACCTCTCACCTGTGCCTGAAGATATATCATGTAATAACTACTGCACAATTTTCTTAATCCAGTAGTGCAATTTAGAAAATATATTGTTTGTTTTCTGCTGATTTCATACATTTAAGTTGAAAGTTTAGTACACCTGTTTCTTGGAAAGGTCACCAGTTCATCACAGGCCTGTTTTATTGTTTAATAGCAATGGATATTAGGAATAATAATAGCCTTAATATTCAGAAAAAGGAGCACATTAAAATAAAGTACTTGTTCAGCATAAACAAAATTAAAATAAAGATTCATCCACATTACTTTTTACAATTAAAATGTCTTTAAAAGTTGTTTTCATTGACCATAATCCACCAACAAAAAGCATATACAGCATAAGACAGTATTTGTCTAAGTGTGCTCATGTCAGCGGATAAAACAGAAGAGAGAGGGCTGGTGTGGACAGTGTATTAAATGCTCTTCATTTTACCACATCAGATTAACTTCTGTAAACCCTCCACTGGTAACTTGGCATGTAAAAGATAAAGGGTCACGCTCATCCATGCAACAGCTACATAAACAAACAGTAAAACTACTTTTTGTGTTTTGTGTATAGTGGCACAGCAGAGATTACCCCCAAAGGAATATAATTGAGGTTAGTAGGCCTCTATCCAGCTGATTGTGGTATTGATAGGTTACCCAAGAACTCAAGTCCTCATTTTTCACAGTGAAAAATGCTCAACGGTGGTGTAAGTGCCGACAGCTGAGGGCAGTAATTACAGATTACAGCACGGTTTAATGTTGTGCACTTAACACCTTGGCTGTTTTGCCAAGATTTTAAACGTAGGCTGTGTTACATTTTTCAACCTGCTTACTCAAAGAGGATGCTGAGGCTAAGAGGGAGCATTTCATCTAACTCATGCTACCATATGTTTTGGATGATGAATGCTAGTTTGCGATTCATTTATCCTCACAATGTTAATCTGTGGTTACCCGCAATGGGAGATGTGTGGAGCGGGGTCTTACTGACATTTTGCAGTATCATAGTCTGCTGTATCTGATGGCTGGTATAATGTATTTAATACGGGGTACATTGTTTTTTTTTTACCAATGTAAATCTAATACATGATGGCCTGTGATGCTAAACCAATCTGAGAGATATGTGCTGCTAAAATACGATGATATCAAATCTATTTTACTTGCACTCAGGGTAGTATTGCATCCCGGAAGCAACTCGTTTCCCATTGAAATATATCTATCCATGCTGCTGCTAAGGGAAACAATTCAATCTAAACTGCAAAATATTTGAAATGTGTTTGAAACACACTACTGTAGATATGTTGATGATAACTGCTTCTTTGTTTTTATTCTTCTGAAGTTATATGGGTAGTATTTTGATCAACTTTTCCCATTCAGTACACTGTAACCTCTGGATTTTAACACGGTCTGGTAAATCCGTTCTTAAGAGGGATCATGGGATTTTTATTATGACATTTATGTGACGATGGAATCTACAATATACAAATTCACGTGTTTTCGACAGTTTGATGATGTTATGGTGTGAAACAAAGTTGATGGGGACGTGGCAGCACACATTTAAGACAGCAAATATGTCAGGTTTTGGCCACGCAGATTAAATATGTATCTCTTTAATCATTTAAAATAGTGTTCTGTCAGGGAGGTTACACTAAAAGTTGTCTAAATAATAACAAAATAAAACATAAAAAATGACAATCACATCTTTGATAAAAACAAATTGTGTGAATCTGTTCATATTACTGTTGTATGATGTCAGACAAGTCTCAACAACTGTGCAACCAAAGAACTCTGGTTCTATATTATTTCAGTATTAGTGCAGTATAACAACACACGTACATTATTTAGTGTAGAAGTGTGAAATCACAAGTAACATGAAACACTTTGCAAGGACATCGCCGCTGATGCTGCTAAGAAGATGGTCAGGGACACACCTTTGAATGTAAAACAGGTGTGGGGGTGGAAAATGAGGTTGTGTGAGTCCTTGTAAAGGTCAGTTACAGTTGTTACACAAGAATTATAAAAAAAGATATGCAGGGTCAGTGGTCAGTGGCGAAGGCAGAATTAGTGCAATTCAACAAAATGTAGCACAATTCAACATCTTCAGACACATTTTGTTTCAAACAATCTATTATTTTCTTAATGAATTAGGTTAGCCTGGTTTTCTTCTTTTCTTTATTAATCTTATCATTGTGTTAACATGCAACAGTTGCACAAACACTCATTTGCACACTGGCTTCCCCCGTGGGCATTCACAAACCACAGAGTATCAATATTCACCTCACTTTTTCTGATATTTCTGTGCTGAATACATAATAAGTAATAATTCATTAACACTGCTCACTTGCCTGTCCTCAATCAAGCCTTGTGTCAATATTAATCAGTGCGTGGCGGCCTCGCACAGGAGCACCTATAAGCTCTCAGAGGGCAGCACAACACAAAAAGTCCTATCCATGACAACGCTGGTCTGAACAAGCCCCTCCCACTGACAGCTGGCTTATTGTGTGCTGTGCCTCTGAGGCAGCCTTGTTTCCCTTTGCTTGGACAGTTCAATAACTAATCTGAATGCAGCCAGCAGCATGTAGCTTTGAAAATGAGGAGGGCAGGCCCGATGGAAAGTCGTAATCTGCTTGTCAGTGTTGTGTCGGTTGGAGGGAGGTTAGCTTGTCAATTCACATGAGGATTCATAGGTGGGTCAGAAACAGTGCACACACCTTGGCTGTACAATATGACAGTTAGAGCAGAATGATATTTTAATATTTGCTTTGCAGTTAGTGTCTATGTTTTGCTCTTGAGTAGCCATGTCCTCGAGACAATTTTTCATGCATTTTTAACCAAAATGTCCCACTGGATTAACACCTTTCTTTTTAGTTATCAAAATTAAAAACCACACTGTTTTATTCAGCCAACATCTCTGCACAGGTCTGAGGGAGCACATTTGTAACCTATTTTAGCATTTGAATATTTGTGACATTTAATCAACAACTTTTCTTTCAATTTCTACAGAATAATGTAATAAAATTAGTTATATCAAAGGTTATCGCGGCACGTTTGCAATTATTTCTTCCCAAGATTACAAATGACATTTTGATCTGTCATTTCATTGCAACCCCCATAGTAATGAAACTGAAAAAGGGCAATAGTTGGGTCTCCATCCTTCAGTTCATTAATCCGTCTGTCATATCTCAGACACCCAATTTTGACTAAGCTCAGTGGGAAGGACACATGTCAACAAAACTATACTAATTAGCTCAAAAAAGGCACCGTATGCACTCCCTTCGGTTCAGTGTGTGAAGGAGATACGGTAGCATCTGTGACATTAAATCATTATGTTTGTTATGTGCTATTTAATTCAAGTTCAGTCTAAAAAGTGATGGTATTTTTTATTTCGTGCAGATAATGGTGTTGTCTAAAGTCTATTCATTTGTTTAGCCCACCAGTACACCACACATTATCATCAGACTTAGACAAAACTTGAATGAATTATGCATTACGACCAGAGCACAACAGATCAGTTAAGAGCATCTGTAACAATATCTTTGATAAAACGTACTTAAGAGCACATTGACCTGTCGAGTCATCGCTCAGCCAACGGTTACTTGCAATGACAACATCTGAACAGCACTCACAGCAGAACAAACAGTGGATGTCCCTGATGTCACAGCACACAGGGCACGCGAGCGGCCCCCTCCCTCCGTCACATGTAGGCTAATGAACAGCAGGCCCGTGCTGTTGATGGAGGAGCCTTTTGGACCACAAGAACCATGTCTACACACCACTTTCTGCTTGGACACACACAAACAATGGGACACGTCTGGAGTGCTTGGGGCCCAAACCCTGAGGAAGGGCAGATGGTGCCCGGGATTGAGGACCGCACCCCGATTAACATGAGAAAAGAGAGGGACAGAGGCGGGGGGAACAGGTACCCTCTCTCCTATTTTCCCCCTCAATAGAGATTAGAGAGGGGGTGACTCATTTACCCAACAGAGTCTATGGCACTGGAACCCAATTAGGAGCAGGCTGTCAACTCAACAGCAGACAATATCAAGTGTGAGGATCCTTATCGAAGTCCTATCTATAGTTTTTTAGTATTGTTATCCAATATCAAGAGTTTTAGGACATTTTATTTGGCTTGTGCCATATTAGCTATAGAGTAACTGATTCAAGATAATATTTTAACAACATGATAGATGAAAAGAAAATATTTTAGTTATATAAAAAGTATATTTGTATGTGTTTCTAAAGTGTTTTGACATGTGACAAAGATTGCTGTAATTTTTTAATGGATAAGAGGTCGTATGATGGGTTTTTTAATCCAGCTATTAATTGAGTTATAGTTTAAATGCCAGCAGGAGGTTAAATCAGTACATTACAGTACATTTTTAATCTGCATAAATCTCAGATTTAAGTACATCCTGGGTTTTCATGTTGTTAAGAGAGATCTGCAGCTGGCCATGGCTAGAGTTAAAGCTGCTATTATTTGGTAATATACAGTATGAGCTGTTAAAAACAAGACTATCCAGTACCAACTATTAAATCACTTTAGATTTTCCTGAATGTTTCTGGGTCTGGTAAAGCTATTTCTCATCATTATGAAACCCCTGATGATTTAGAGAAAGTCGGTTTCAGCCTATAGTATCAGTAAAAATAAAATGTTCTTACAGATTCATTTAGCTTTTCAAAACAAAAGCTTGCCAGATTCCTTGAGGGCTGGTAGTGTTATCCTTTCTTTCCACTGGAGGCATCTTTTACCTAAAAACATAAACACTCCTGTTGCCACAGCTGCATATGCTGGAGCCTCTCTCCGGGTGGAATGAGGCCGCTCTGTTGTTTTCACTCATGAATCATACCCTACCAACCGAGGATTTTTTTCTTAAAATGTCTCCCTTTATCTCTTTTATTTTAGAACAAAAACAACTTATTGGGGAAGTTGAACTACAACATTTTCAGTGTACAGTTTCAAATTTGCAGCAATACAATAATGAAATCATTATGATTCTCACCACACAGTGTGATTAAAGAGAAGAGACTGGAGAGAAAGAGGAAGAGAGAGAATGTAAATACTGCTAAGGTGCATTTCTGTAGGTGTACAGCAGTGTTAAACTCATATTCTGTCTCCCCCTAGTGGCTACTTGGAGGACAAGCGTCAAAACACCAGTAACTCCTGCTTTTGATCACCTTCAGCACAGTATCTCTATATCTATAAATATGCTGGCCCACACGGATGAGAAGAAATAATTTACTTAATTGCAAAGACTCTGGGAAAGGTCTGGCCGTGCCCTCTTCCCTTCCACTTTAAGAAATAACCGCAGGAGACAGTGGAGCAAGTGCTGTGAATATCACTTTCATGGAAGATTTGGGTTTAGCCATGCATTTCATATTAATGAGCTGGTCTGGATGGGTTACTTTCAACTTATCAAATGTGAACTTTTGTGAATTTGTGAATATTGTGAACTTTAAACCTTCATTGTACTCAAAAAGAAATATTTTCTACAAATGATAATAATAATAATTCTATTCTAGATTTAACTGTATCCATTTAAACTCCACCACAGTATTTTTTTACTCCCCAAATATTTTCACCTATTTTGCACTCATCATGATGAACCACCCTGATGACATACTTTAATAGCCAAAAAATAGCCCTAAAGGATATAAAGCACAGTGTGCTGGAGATGAGTTGTGTGATCATTTTGAGTTGTGTGATCATTTTAATTTAATTTTAAATCATTGTTTTGAAGGTCAAACAGCCTTGCACCCTGTTGTGTGTGTGTGTTTCCAAAGAAAGAGACTGACATAACTGCTAAATGTAACTAAATTGCATATATAAAACTTAACACTTGAGTGACTATTCTGACTATTTTGAGTGACTATTTCAGGCCTTTCTCCTTTTAAACCTTAATTCCGATACTTCAAAATGTTCCGCAAAGTGCCACTTGAATATTATCTATATCACTATGGTGGAAAACTTTCATCCCTCACCTCCAGGAGGTTTAAATTCAGATCACAAATAAAATCTCTAAAATTCATTTAGAGAATTTGTTTGGCTTCAGCAGCACTCACAAATCTGCTGCCCCAAACCAGGACCACTATTTATCTTCAACCGGAGGGCCAAACATCGGCCTTCATCTCAGGGTTTGATAAAGGCCGATGGCTATAATATTGTGGTAAACCAACAGCAATTATGTGCAGATGGAAGTGACAAGAAGGCGACCTGCTACCTCAGCAAGATGTCCTCTTAGTTCACATCCAGAGCTCTAATATTAGGCTTACTCTAGACTCTGGTCAGGGGAGCAATGATAGGGTGAACAAGCCTACCTTGTAGACTGTGACCTTGCAGCTGACTGTGAAGGTGTCATTAAAACCAAATCACCAACAAGTGGTTTGTGGGTTGTAGCCACAGCTGCGACGCTGTGGTAAACAAAACAACCAAGATGTCTTTGAGTTTAAAGTGGACAAATAGTAACACCCAGAATTTGGCAATGATTTTGTGTGCAACCTTACCATGAGATTAAAGTTCACCTTGTATACCCTCCAAATTACACAGGTCACTCCTCCATCTGAGCAGAGAGAACACAACAGTGTAAAAAAAATTAATAATGATGATTTAACCACCTTAATTTAACTGCAAGATCATTCAGTTTCATTATGGCTGCTCAAAAAAACAAAAAAAATCTAGTCCTTATATATGCACATTGCATTTTAGCACCAGAAATGATGAAATCTTTTCAAATGAATATAAGGTTTGGGGAAGACTTGCAATGTGGTAACTAGAATATTTAAAAAGAAAATGTTCCTGCTTGTGTGTTGTTGTGTTGACCTGTAATAAAAACATAAACTGTATATTTGAACTCACACATATGAACAGTAATAACTACATTTTGAGTTATTAAATATATATATATATTTAAATATATATTAAAACAACAGGCCTAACCTTACTATATAAATGGATACAAATATAACACCAGAATGGTGATGTTAGGGCTAAACCAATGACTGACTGATGATTGATTGACAATAAAAGTTATTTATGAAGGAAAAACACATACTGAAATGTTAGAATTTGCAGCTTTTTTTCTCGGTTTGAACTAACTTGTGACTTTATTTCTTGATCTATTTTTACATGTATAACTACTACAAACTAAACAATTAATCCATAAAATTTTTTTCACAACAATGACTTATTAATCGACAACAAATCTGCAGTCTCAGCCCCCCATGCGGCCCGAAGAGCCTCATTGTAAAATCCTAGACACGGAGTCCTCCTCCCAGTCAGAGATCCCCGCCCCAGTCATCTTGGGCTGCAGCTCGGAGCCCGGATGCGCCGCCATGCCGACTCTATCAGCGAATGGAATAATTTATTCACCAACCTGCCTGACACTGGGCGACTAGGAGTTCACAGAAGAAGTCGACAAGACAGTTTGGAGGGCACAGGGGCCCTTCGCCGCGGACAGACTTAGCACGGGATATCCGCGCCGTGTGTGCTCGCGTTGCCGGCCACCGTTGTGTCGATGTAGTTAGAGACACTTGTGTGCTAGCTACGAGGCTAACGTTAGCTCGAGTGGGGGAGAGAGTGCGCGGCAGTGACAGTCCGGCCGGAGGCGGGGAGAGCCGAGGTGAGACTGCTGCTCTGATGGTGACTGCACTGTTGACTGTACGCGAATAGGTGGCCATCTGGTAGGTAGTATCACTTTTATAAATGTGACTCGCGTTTTTTAATGGGCGAGAGGAGAGAGAGAGAGAGGGTGTGGGGGGTTCAGGCAGCAGCATATCGAGGTTGGGTGCTGGACTGTTTCTCTAATAACGCGTTTTGTCCGGACTGGAGCTCAACGTTTAGTCGACGTTTCAGTCTTCTGGCCCGCGATAGAGAGGCTAGGAGCTAGCTTGCTAACTAAATAACTGTCCAACAGCGGGACTACTAAACTTTTCAGGTCAGTAACCTCTGAGTAGACGTGCTCCAGATCCCCAATCTCATAATGGTTTAGTCCCAGAGACTGTGCATCTAAAACGGACACTTTTGTTAAGTGTTGTAACACTATGTTGGGAAATAACCGTGTAAAGTTATCTGGCACATCTTATGGGAATTCAAAGTGACTGAGCACGACATGAACTTTGAACACCTTGGGGGTGCAGGTCTGCAGGAGTTCAGCATAGCATTGGTTTGAGTGACTTAACTTTGTGGTTGCAGCAATAGGGTGGCACCTCTTTTTGTGTAACATCATTCACCTTACTTTAAAGGATTCATAACACATACTTTAAAGCAGTATTTTAACGTTTTTTTTTTAATTGAACCGATGTTATTTTTATCTTTCAGATCCAGAGAAATTTCCATGTCTGCATCAGCTCTGGAAACCAGAAGAGATGTCTGTTGATGAGGATACCGTGAAAACTGGCAGTCCACAGGCGAGCTCGACGTCGTCCCTGCAGCTCTCAGAATGCACTGGAGGTTACAACACTATATCTGTGGTGGTGGAGGGTACAGCAGCCACCCCTGATTTTGCAGCTGCGTGTCCCGTCCTGGGCACTGCAGCCTCGCCAAAACACACCAGCACGACCGACACGCTTTCTCACTCCGACGACGCCGGGCAGAGAGCCGGCGGGAACGAGAATAACATCAATCGCAGGAACAGCTTTCATCATTCCAAACAACAGCAACAAACGAAGCTCACAAAGCGACGCAACACAGCGAACACTAGCTTCAAGCATCCGACATCCGGCAAGAGGAGACGAAGGGCCAACTCTGAGAGTGACTCCGTCCTGCCTACCAACTTCCTCCTGGGGGGGAACATTTTTGACCCACTGAATCTCAACAGCCTGCTGGATGAGGAGGTCAACAAGGCACTGAATGCAGAGACTCCCAAATCCTCCCCGCTGCCGGCAAAGAGTCGAGACCCCGTAGAGATCCTCATCCCCAGAGACATCACAGATCCACTGAACCTGAACAGCGGGATAGCAGACAGCAGCTTTTTGGTGTCCCCCTTCAAAAGTGGTGGCAGGAAGAGACACCGCAACAGACACCATGGTGGAGGAGGTGGAGGAGGTGGAGGAGGAGGAGGAGGAGGGGTTGGTAGTGGGATTTCAACCACACAGATCAACCTCTCAGAATCAGGAAAAAGTGAGGTTAAAACCGGCACCTCCACACCGCTTCCAGGTATGTTGGCTTCATGTTCTGCACTAGACGTCTCCAAAGAGTCCAACAGTTTCTCCAGTGTCACAGGGGATTCCCACGAGCACTCCACTGACAACTCAGCCAGCTGCAAGGAAGAGACGACGTCTGTATCTATGGAGGATTCCGCTTTGTCCGTATCGGGGGGGCCCAACCAGCACACAAGCAGACGCAAGCGCAGGCGCAACTCCGGTAAGATGGAGCTCCCTGTGACTCATTCTACGCCGATTGGAAAGTCGGGATCTGGAGACAGGAGTTATGGTACAGGGGGACAGAGATATTCTCAGTCCTTTCACACACCAAGGATTGGACCCAAACCGGGGCCAGGAGGTCGCCAACACCAGCAGCCCCACCACCAGGCGAAGGAGCAACAGAAGAAGAAGTTCCAGTACGGGAACTACAACAAGTATTATGGCTACCGCAACCCAGGAGCCAGTGAAGACCCACGGGTACGCGTGCTTCGTCCAGAATGGTTTGAAGGTAAAGAGGTTCTGGATTTGGGTTGCAACTCAGGCCACCTAACACTCTATATCGCCAAAGTGCTAAGACCTGCTCGCATATTGGGCCTGGACATTGACAGCGCTCTGGTTCATGCGGCGCGGAAGAACATCAGACATTATCTGTCTGAACTGCAGACTCAAGAGGCCAGGCGTGCTGAGAGGAATGGAAATGGGAGTCACACAGGCACAGACAAGAAGCACAATGAAGCTGAGAGCAGGGATGAAAACGGGAGACCAGTGAAAGGAGAAAGTGGCCCTGCAGAGGCTGTAAATGACAATGGCTCCTGTCAGACAGACGAGGCAGGGGCCCAGAGGCAGGACAGCAAAACAGAGGAAATGGAGCAGGAAGATTGTGATTCACCCCCTGCTGATCACTCTGTGAGCTGCTCTTTTCCTGTGTCCCTTCGGATCTCCAGGGGGCCCATCGCTGCTCCTCCACTAACAGAAACATCCACCGCTCGGCCCGGGGAGTTCCCCGCAAACGTGTCCTTCATCAAGGTAAGATGAACTGTGTCAACGTTTCAGTCCCAGCGTGTGTGAGGGGCAAGACAAGATCAGTATGACACAATTAGACACTTCCTGCATTATGTTTGCATCATATATATATATAACAGCATGATGTAAAAACAAAAACAAAACTAGCAAAAATGCACCTAAAAGCTCAACACAGAGCAGCAGAGGTTTGTTACAGGAAACACTCTGAGGTCAGACTGACTTCACAAGAGGACTTGATACAAATTATGCGCCCACTTGTTCTCCCTGGATGGGTTAATGATAATTGTCTTGCCTCTAAATTCTAATCACATTTGCGTGAATAGATGCATTGTTGAGAAGTTTTGACAACTCAGCACATTTTAAGATATATTTGGAAACCATGAGAAATTAATTTAGTGCATTTTTTTTTTTTGTTTAACAAAAGCTACTCTGCTTCTAGTCATAAGCACTTAGGTTTCTCCCCTCCTCGAAGTTAATTAAGATATATATATATATATAAAGCAATCAATCAAGAATCTTTAAGGCTTCGAGCCGCTAATAAGGAAGCATCCAGACCACTTTTATTTTCTGAGTCACTTTAATTATTTTGAGTTTATTGTCACTTCCACTAGTTTGTCCACCCGTACGTTTGCGCACCTCACTGTGTGTTTTACCAATCAGTTCACTATTCTCTTAAGCTGCCAGTCATGTTGGGAACTGAAAGATGGAAGCGGAAAAGGGGAAGCAATCTGTCCTCTTCACCAGATTGATGATGATGGCATCGGCCTCTGGCATACCACTCTTGGTTGCGAACTTGACACACATGACGGCAGCTTTTCTCTCATAAATCCACTCTAAACATTCCTCGCTCAAGGTTTTATTATTGTCGTTTGTATCGAAGTACCCCACATCCCTGGCCTTGGGCCTTACAGGCTTTGTGTAGGCAGCTACATGAATTGGTAGATGCAGAAACTGTAGTGTTTCTGAATGAAATCAATAACCGCCTCCTCCCTGCTATGAGCATTAGTGATAATGGCAGTGTAGCACAGAGCTTATCCCGTAAATGAGTGAAAAGCCTCAAGACGAGTGCCTGAGCCCCCTCAGCCTGCACAATACAAGATGGATTTTGGGGTAGAAATGTCAGGCGGCGTATTATTCGTATGACAAACCTACCCTGGTATCAATGTGTGGAAAGTTGTGGGGAAGCATATTTGATTAAATATTGCAGGTGATTTCTTTTATTTTTTATTGCTACATTCTCACCAGTCCGGAAATGATATAATTACCAAAAGTAGTTTCAGTGATTACGAGAAGGACCCTTTGTAGCCTGTCTTGGATGCGTAATAGACCAAGCTATTGGTAGTAACACCTGTGCTTTTCTTGATGTGACATTTAAAAGTACCTACAGTGAAAAGTGGTCGGCTCTGGTAATCAAGTTACCCAAACTTTCTCCTTTTTCTTCAGTTTGATCCAACTCGAACACTCTCCTTCTGTTTCTCCTCAACTCTGTAGTCCTGTCCTCTGTTCTGCTTTTTGTCATTCAGCAGCAGTAATGTGTATGAGTCTACGCTTGGCTCGTTTGTCATATCTGGCAGTTATAGTATAATCATGAATATCTGTGTACTGTAACCCGCAGTACTGTGACTCCCTGCCTTATTTATTCTTTACAGTCGGTAATGGCGATCATAGGATGTGAACCTTTGCTGCTGTTGCACTCATCTGCTCTATGTTAGGGCTGCAAGTAGTCATCATTTTCAGTATTGATCAATCAATTGTTTTGGATTAATGATTTTCTTTGTATAAAATGTCAGAGAGACTACATATATAGAGGATATAAGTTTGATCGACAGTGATTTTATTTACAACAGTGTGAAACAGAAAAGCTCTTTGTCCAGATATGAGAAGTAGGAGCCAAGTTTGGCATTTTTACTTGATAAATAACGTTGAAATGATTGATTATTTATCATACAAGCTCTTTGCAGACTGATCTGCTCACAGGCATTCATACTAGTCTTTGTAAGTCTAATGGTTTTAAAGAGCAGCAGTAAAGTTTGGTGGGTTTTTAATGCTCAGCTGCTCCTGTGTTTGTATGTTGCACAGCCCTGCCACCAGCCTGTACTGGAAGGTCCCTTAAATCTTTGTAAGAGCCAAAGAGTCAGTATAATATAAAATGTTGTTTTAATATATAATTATAGGATGTTTTTCAAAATCTTACCTCTAGGTTCTCACTGTTTTTTATTAAAAATAATATTTGCCTATCAACGATAGTTTTGCATTCTGACCTGAAATTTGCCTGAAATGCAAGTGATGATTTGTAGATGTGTGGGTTGACCTGCACATCACTGCACTCTAGTGTCCAATAGACCCAAAATAAAATGTTAGACATTTTCATGAACATCATTTAAATTAGATGTTCAGATATCAGATTCTCAGCGGTGGCCATGCCCATAATGTGTGTATGTTTCAGAACAAGTTTCTACCTGTCATATACCAAGATAGTGTTCTGTCCTGTTTTCTCACTGCAACTCACTGCTTCTCTCCTTAAGGCCAATTATGTACTGGACAACGATAATCTTCTTCTGACTCAGCGGCCAGAGTACGACGTGGTCATGTGCCTGAGTGTTACCAAATGGGTTCACCTGAACTGGGGAGACAGTGGCCTCAAGCGGCTCTTCAAGAGAGTCTACAGACATCTCCGTCCTGGAGGCTTGTTCATCCTGGAGCCACAGCCCTGGGAGTCCTATGTGAGGAGGAAGAAGCTAACAGTAAGAAACTGAGTTAACTTTTGTAACTAAGCAACAAAAAAAATGCCTGGGATTTCCAAGGTGCACATTCTGATTATAAAGCTTGTTTTACTTATTTAAAATATTTGTTTTCCCTTGACAGGATAATATTAGCAAGAATTTTCACAGCATCCGCCTCAAACCTGAGCAGTTTCCGTCGTACCTTACAACAGAGGTGGGCTTCACCAGTTTTGAGTACCTTGGGACCCCCAAGTGTTCAATAAGAGGTAATCCAGTTATTTGTCAGAACAAATTCACACATTATTATGTTATCCACCACTGTAGCTTGATGTCATGTTCAACTTTTCTTTTCATCACAACAGGTTTTCAAAGGGCAGTGTACTTATTTCACAAATGACCGCTCCTGCCTTGAAGATCTTTGAATGTGAGTAGCCTAACACCACCACCATACGTACAAGCCAGCCAGCTGCCCTGGACTGCAAGGAATCCTCTGAATCCTTAACAGTTACTCCAGCTACTCAGATGCTGAAGATGAAATTCGGAAAGGAGAACAGGACCAAAAGTGGAATTCATTTTGGAAAGGTGAAATCTGTCGAGACTAGGCACCTAGCAGAATCCTCTGGGACTACAAATTCTTAAAATATGGAGTGAACTCAGATAGGACTCTAAACGTCACACAGGTTGTGGAATAGGGGCTCATCTGATCATTTCTTTGGACTATCCTAGTGCTAATGATGCCTCAGTTTGATGCACGGCCATAACGTGTTTAAATATCTTGGGCCATATATCTCTACTTTCATAACTTTGTTCTGTGCCACCACACCACCATACATACATTATACATGTTAGGGTTGGGCGATAGGGCAGACATTTCCCAATTGGCCACAGTCATTGCTTTCCCTGGCGATTGATGGTGGATTTACCACATTAGTTCCATGTGACCAACTGTGTGTGTTGCATCTGCAAAGGTGCAGTATACCACTGGATTACAAAGCCGTTATTAGATCCTTCTGACATGATGTCTCCTGAAAAGCCACACTGGAGTGCATGCAGTGTGTTTTATCCCTGGCTACTCTTGTAGTGGTGCAATATTTGTATCACTTTTGAAGTCTTGAATCCTGTTGCGGCAGACATATAAATGCACATATTTTGATGAATTTAAAGCAGCTAAAACAAATTCCATCAGGCTCAGATTCAGTCTGTCACTATTGCATAATTTGTCCCATCTCCCGACCCTAATATATAGTTTGTTTTGTCATTGTTTTGCAAAATAGGCCTAAGAGCTGAATTAACTGTAGTGTGTTACAGAGCTGTGAAAATGTACAAATCCACATTTTGGAAATGGACAATATGGAAAGCTCCTAAATTGCACAAACCTAAGATCCTATGAAGTGAAAAGTGTCTCGTCTCAGCAATAAAGACGATGTTGCACGAGCAGAACTCAAAACAGCCAAAACCACAAACATCCAGTGAAATAATGAACGCTTCACATCAAACAGCAAATATGTTTTCACGGTATTGTCTCGTTTTTAGTAATACTCAGTCATTAAAACACAGAGACAGTTTTTAAGTTTAGCAGGTTTTCTACCACTGGAGTACTCTTACAATGTGAAAAATCAGGTGTCTACATTTTCAAGAAAAGCATTTTGGCTATTATGAATGTAAACTTTCTACAAATCTTCAGGCCTTTGTAATTTATTTGAGAGTTTGAAGTGTTTAGGAAGCAACAAATCACTTCATGGGTTCTTGAAGCCTTTTCGATGCTCCATCCTAATGGTAGGGGGCACATTTGAGCTGTGATGACACCCTGGTGTTGGCTCAGCTCAAAATAATTCAGCACACAGACCACAAGGACTATTTTGCAAGGTAGATCTGGAGCATGCAGTGATCTATTCTTTTTTTTTTCTAATGACAGTTAAGCCATAGCCCTACCTTATGTGTTGTTTACAATGTCCTTCATGAGGTGCTGACTGAGAGTGTAATTGGGTGTCAAATCGAAGGCAGAGGCCTGTAATTACAGAGTTGCTATAGCGTTTTCATTGCTGTTTCAATCTGACATGCATAGTTTTGTGTGGTGTGATCATCACTACTGAACAGACATTAATTCAAACAGCATCAGAATGAATTGCGATGCTTTTCTAGCTCCTCAACTTCTGTAAGGCTAAACAAAAATTTACATTTGTAGAAAGAAACCAGATTGTTACTAAAAATGACTGAAATATGTCCATAGGACTTTTTACCAAATTTAGATACTAATATGCTGTTTGTATTGAAGCGCTGCCAGAATATTCTATGGGTCTTTTGCTCTTTGAATCTGACAAAATATGCCATCATCACCTTAGTCTTCGGCCTAATGAGGACAATTATGAGTTACAGGTAGTCGGTCTTTGTGATTGTATTTTTATTGGTGTGCACTGAGCGCCGCTCTTCTACAATCTTTCATTCGAAGTGGCGGGGACAGAAAATCTTCCTTTTTTTGTGACTGGTTCAATTACAGCATTTGGCATACTAGGTTAGGAAAAGATGGAGAAGATTGATGCTATATGTTTATATTTTAGTAAGTGATCAATGTAAATAAGTTTGCAAATTTTCTTTTACTGTTGTCAACATTGAGTTCATAACTGCTTTTGTCATTTTATTTTTTTTTGTCTTTTCACATGTTTGCTGCCAAGTTGTGAGTGAGTCACAGGCCAGGACAATGGGGCAGTTTTTGTCCTATATTGCTAATCCAGCTCTGTAACAACAAATGAATATGTACATTGCAAAGTTCTGATGTGTTTGCTTTGTTCTGTCCTGGCAAGCACATGGATTGTTAGATTGGCTCTTTATTTTTTTATAAACTGTTTGAAAGGAGTGTTGTTGTCAATGCACTCTCATTTCACTTCATTTGACATGTTGTTAGACATTCAAGTTCTTCAAAATACTTTTTTCCATTGAACCTTTTTAATACAAGTTGTGGAACACTGATTAACTAATTATAAAATGAAGCTTCAGTTTACATTTTGAATTGAAAGTGAATTGGCATCAACCTCAGTTGGCCCATCAGACACAGGGCACCAAATCACACCTTTCTCCTAAGCTAAGACAATCGGATTCTCAGGCTTAGATCAGCCCACTGCTGTAATTACACAGGCATTTTGCTGTATGCATTATTAACAAAGGTTTCCTTGACGCAGGTCAAATAGTGAGCATTTTATTTGAGAAACAAATTGTTTAAAGCTAAACTGTGCTTTGCCACCAATGTTAAAGATTGCACCTTACTGTCTCGGCAGCCGTTTTACCCCACTGGGCCTGAATTGTGAGTCCAGATATCCAAGCTAGAGCATATCTTTGCTGGAGATGTGAGATTACATGTTGTCATATACAGTGCTATGGAAACTTTTTGTACTCCCCTTGAGGTTTTGCACAAAGTTGTGCGCAGTCGATGTGATGTTTTTTTTTTTTTTTCTTTTTTTAGGAAATTAAATTACACAAAAAATAGGGTGCAAGAGATATGACACCCCTTGTTTCAACAGGGTTTAATGACCATGAGTTATATTGCCAATACTCTTTCAAATTTATGATCTTCATTGTATTCAGGCAAAATTTGATACCAATGGAATGCAATTTAAAGTGTAGGGTGGATTTAAGTTAAGAAGGTATAGCGTATAGTATTGAATGTGAAAGCTTTAGGGTCCACGTTTTCATGTTGCAAAGAAAACAAAAGTAAATATGACAACATAAGCTGTAGCAAAAGCACACCCTATTGTATTTTGTATTTTTACATGTTTTCTATTTACAACTTGGAACACTGGGGACCCTTTTTCCAAGTAACAGGTTAGATGAATTACAGAATCTGTCTTTTTGCTGAGACAAACATCTGTTCTGGGTTTTATTTAACAATATTATGCAGATAATTGAGTAATCCTGCTTTGTGCAACAGACCTGTCGATGCCACAGAAAGTTAACTTCACATTCAACACTATGCTCACATTTTCTACATCTTAACTCGTCTTATACACCAAAATTCCAGACTATACTATTGTAACAGCAGAGTGATTTTTTTAATGCTAACTAATGTTTAAAACCTGCAGTTACAGTCCAGTTATAAGATTTGAGCAGCATTAGCAGTAAAATGCTGATAAAGTATTTCAGAGACACAATAAATCAGACAAAACAACAGACCTACTTACCTTTGCGTATCCACTTATTTATTAGAAGTTTTTCTAGTACATAGTGTGTAGGGAAATAGTAAAAACTGGATGTCTTAAACAAATGTAGCACAACAAATGCTCAAACTCTAGGGGTGTATTATTTTCAATGGCACTAAAATTCACCTCTTTGTGTTGAATTTGCACTGATCTGACTCTGGGGAATTAAACTAGTTAAATACATTTTGCAGTTAAAGTTGATATTTTACATGTACCATAACTTTCCCTAGAATCAGTTTTCTGGAATAACTGTTGGAATAAAATGCCCCCATCTGTCAGGGAAGCTTTTAATTTTCATGCCTCTGAACAACAAGATATATCTGAATGTTTCTTTGTGTTTAACATTTTAATTGATTAAAAGTGGTTCCAGATCTGGTGGTTCAGTATTTGCTTACACAGAACCATACAAGGTTATTGAACTGTTATGTTAAATAAAGATTTTTTTGCTGGTTGGTAGACATTAAGGTATTACATTTATTTTTGGATTCATAGTAACCCAATTATACAGATTTGGTTTTCTTAGAATGCCATAATATTATTATACATCTTGCTACCTTTCACACGTTGTGTATTCAGAAGTTGCTCTGATAGGCACCAAGTAGTAAGCACTGGTTGGGGTCTGCCTATAGGTGGGCTTGTGTAAATAACATTTATTAATAACAATAGTAACATTGACAGTATATATAAGGTTAGTAACCTACTTTGAAGGAAGTGGTAAAAGTAAATCTTGTTTTCAGGTATGTTGAAAGTGTAGCCCTGTGACCTACAGCTTGTATTGTTTTCTGCCTGCTAAGTTATTTCATGCAGTTTATGTCTCATAAAAGTCCACGTGATTATCAAAGCCCTGCAATCCAAAGTGTGGTTGGAACAGAGTGGGGACACAAAGGACAAAACCTGTACATTTTAAAGCAAGCTGATACAGTATCCCAATGATTTGTCCCAATAATGTTTATTGTACAGCTATTAATCTGTACAGGTGTTACTTCTGTTGTGTGGTACAAGGCCATCAGTAACCATTTTCATTCAGATTTTTCTGCTTGTGGTTGTTGGAGAAACTTTATTTCCAGAATAATCTTATGTACATGGATTTAAACCCCTTGCTGTCATACTCCATATTGAACTTAGATGTATACCGTTTTATCCTTAAACTTAATCTTCAGATTGCCTGTCCTTCAGCAAATTTACTTCAGATTGCATGATTTACAAATGTTAGAGCAAAAGCCAAACCCTGCAGTCTACAGGAAACGAGCTCAGAAAATTGTAGTAGAAAACAGTCAAAGAGAGGGGGAAAAGAAACATTTTCTGTACATTAAGGTGACATCCAAACGTCCACTCAGAGATCCTCCGCAGGAGAACTCGCCAGAAGGACAACTGTCTCTTCAGCTTTCCATCAATTAGCCCTTAATAGTTGTAAAAGTAAAAGGCTTATGACATTCTACTTACTAACTTGGCACTAAATGGACCCTAAGAGCATGAGGAAAACGATTATCTGGTTTAATTACACCTAAGTTCAACTCTAGCCTGAATGTCAAGCACTACTTTAAATGAAAGCCAGTTTCAAATGTCCAGGTATTGCTCATCACTATCACGTTGGTGGATTATAGTGGTGGCAGATGTCTCTCAACTGGTAAAGACAGAGTGAATGATGAATGGAGCAAAAGCAAAGTTTCACCTTTGGGCATAACAACGACCAGAAAAAAAAATTCTAGATCAGGAACTCGAAGTTGTAAAAGCGTTTTTGTTTGGTCAGGCTGTAAACGTCCACAATACCATGTAGTAAGTAGGAGGCCATTTTATTTTGTTGACTTATAATAACAATAAAAACAACAACTTTAGCCTCAGAAATTAATCTCCTCACAGAAGCAGATGATAAATGTAAAAAAAATTATAATAATTCACTAAGAGGTTTATATGGGTAAATGCTCAAATGGCAGATTTATACTGTATACCAGTAGTTCCCAATCATTTGCCTTCAGAGACCCCTTTTCTATCATTTAGTAAACTGACGAGCCCTTACTAAGTGAAATATTTTATGGATATTTCATATTATATTAGAAACTTTATAATAAACCCAAATAGTGAACACAGTAACTGTGTGTAATTAGTGATTTGTATGAATTTTGAGCAGATTCTCGAATGTTTAGGGAACTTTTCATACAAATCTCTATCTGTGTTGTATATATTTTATTTTTTATTTTTAACAATCATATGTACTTAATAGGCTTCTTTTATAAATTATGTGTTTTCTTGTCCCTGGCACTTGGCCATTGTTCTATTTGACAATTTACTTTACATTTATTTTTCTTCACAGAAGTGAACCAGATGCTGAGTTATAGGCCTAATGTGTATATTTTTTACATTTCTAGCACACTTTAAAATCAAGAACACCCTATGAAGCTTTGGTTACCCCTAGTGGTGGTCCTGACCCCCAGGTTGGGAACCACTGCTGTATACTAATCTTATATAATTGATGCTATTACACATTTCTTCATTCATGTCATGTGTTTATTACTGAAATCAATAACGTTTGGGCCTATAGTATTATGAGATTTGAGATTCAGTTTGCCAGAAAACGTATTCAAGGTACGTAACAGTCACCATTGAAATATGCATTGTTAAAGGCAGAAAGAGTAGGATTTGTTGATTATGGCTCCCCTCCTTCCTGGCTCAGCATCACCAGAATCCCCTGCCCCCTAAACACCGTTGTCAGGAAACAGGCCTATGTACCACCATCAGCATCATATACCTGTGCGCTGTTATTGGCTGGGCGCTACACACCCACTGCCCAAAGGTTGACCCCCAAAAACATCCCGAACACAGCAAAATAAGAAAATACAGGAAAAGGGCCGGGTGTCAAGCAGATACAAACACCGCCACATGCTTCTAGTTGGTCATAAGTGATGATTTGTATTTTGAGTCTATACATTCTTTTTTAGGGAAAAGCCTACTCATTTAAATGTATTCCTCTCGAATGAATAATTTCTTATTAAAGTTTTCATTTTATTTTGATAAGTGACTGCATGAGAGCACCCCTAACCAGGACTCGTATTACTTGGGCTGCAATGTTAAAGGTCATAGTTGCCAGCCTGCTTTGGAGTACATTCATGTGATTCATTTGTTTTAAACTTATAAAAAAGCACCCGCAACATCTTCAAACCCTAATTTATCTACAGTAATACAGGTCTACACTGTCACAGTTCAAAAATACATCCATCCTGTAATAACTTTCTGTTTTAAGCTGTCGCTGTCAGCTTTGTGAAGACAGACTCGTGTAAACAGGTTCGTGGGGGTTTACCCCTTTGTAGTTTGGTCACGCTGCGCTGTCTGAATAGCACAAAGATTCAACCCAAATGACAATGCAGGGCACAATACAGTGGCTCATGTTTACAAATAGCATCCATGCCTTTAACACATACTAGCCAGGGCCAGTCATCAACCATCTTCAGATCCTGGCTCAGTTTCCTGACTTTCAGTAACCACACAGACAATAAAGTGATTGAATCATATAGTCAGTTTGTTTCTAGATGTCAGTATGTTATGATTAATGCTTATTGTTGTGTCAAACTGAGGTGAGTATATTTGTTTTCAGCTGACAGTCATGTTGCTTCCTAAAAAAAGGTAACCAACAAAGACATTTGTTACTATCGGAGATAGGCAGCCAATATGACAATGAATTTGCTTTGCAATCGTGACTAGTGGATTGTGACGTTGTCCGTCTGTTCCAGACAATGTTGTCCAGACAGACAGAATGGTGAAATAACATAAACACAGACATAACACTTCATTCACAAAAGCTCTATTCCATCACAGCTATTTGGGTCAGTCACTTGACCATTATTGTCCCCTGTCAGTGCAGAGCTGAGTGAAAGCATGCCAGACTCAACTCAGACTGCTTTCCAGGCTGTTATTTCTCTAAGGTCAAGCCAAGTGTGTAATGAGGTGCACATGGATGTGTTTAAACTATATTTTAGATTTTTCAAATGTAAAGTGAAAGAATTACTTTGCATTGTATTTGGTAGAGTGTATTTAAAGCTGAAAGTGATGAGTATCTCACCTAAACGGCAACAAACCAAACATGAGTACATTTATTTTCATGCATTTATTGACAACACTGCATTTCAGAGAGTAGAACAAACTCTTCACAAAGGATTTATAATGAAGCGTTATTAAATATGAGATACAGGATCAGTCACACAAAGCTTCAGGCAACAATGTACGAGCAACAGGACTGCAGCTGCACTCCTAATAGCTGCTAATATAAAGTACACTTCAAAAGCACTCATTGTCAGATCTTAGACAGGGGTTGATTGAGAGTAGAGTTGTTATCCAGAAGAATGCTGCGTCAGTTACCAGGATCCCTGCTCCCTGAAGATGTCAGCCCTTTTGCTGTACATCTTCCAAGCATCATTAGATGACAGGTGCTAAGAACGTGTAGCACAGCACCTGAAAATGAGCACAGTACAGCTTAAGTTAATCATACAATTAGCAACTTTACCTTGTTTAAAATACATGTTTTGTTCTGCTGAAACTCATACAGTCTTTGCAATATAAGTACAAAATTACAAAGTTATTCACAGTTCTACTTTATGATCTCCACAGGCCTACCTGTATCTTCGAGGGCAACCGTGATGACCAACGATGTACTCCTGAGCATAGCAGAACCGTCTGCAGAGTCCTCTATACCCACATGTCCAATACTGCATTTCTGGATCGTTGCCTGTATATGATTATATCATGTTCTGAATCATCTTAAAGTTCACAAAATTGTGAAGAAAACTGTCAAGTTGTGATTTAATAATTAGTTTTTCTTCTACTCAGGGCCACACAAACAGGCCCTGTATGAGTCCTGTGTAGTTTGAGCATTTGCCATATCATGATTTGCTTGATTTGATCTCACACAGTAAGAAAATGGTGTGTATCCATTGCTTACCCTCCCCAACTGCGAGCATCAGGAGAAGCACAAGGAGAACCAAGCTCAGTCCCTTCATGTTCGGGTACCAATAAGCTTTCAGACACTGTTGTGGACAGGCTGATGCTGCATTTATACAGCATTTCAACCACGGGGGAGGAGTCCGTCGTGCTCTGTCCAAATCACAATAACAAAGTATTGCTGAATGATGGCAGTCTGAGGGCTGAAGGTCAGGACTGTCAGCTTACTCAGTCAACATCTGCAGTTTCTTAAGAATTTAAGGTTGTTTTTAGGCATTTTAACAAAGTGCTTAGTGTGCAAAACAATACTTTAATATTAAACTTGCTCTGTGATTTAAAGATACTGTAAATGATCTGTATTGATCACCAACACAGCAATCTGAATGAAAAAGGGACAGTTTTTGGAATTGTACTTACATAGTAGGGGCGTCTGTAAGTACAATACCAAAAACTGTCCCTTTTCATGTCTGGACAAGTAACATAGACCACAAAGGACCCATTCCAAACAACTTCAACAGTTGTAATTACGGGTGAAGTACTAACTAACATGTTTGTTTTAGACATTGTAAGCAGTACAATTCTGTCTGCCCTGCTGTGTTTTCAGGGCTGGCCCTCTGTTCCACCACTGCTTTGCCCACATCTGAATATGGCAGTAGTTCATGTGTTATTGCTGATGCTGTGAAACTACAATCAAAATGCACAAAACACACTGCTCCAGTGACGCAGGGGAGGATTGTTAACAAAACAATAACAACACGAGGCATAGACACATAGACATGTGCTTGGATAGCATGCCCCCTAGTGCTTGTGCAAGGATGTTTGTTTGCTTGTTTATTATCACACACATACAGATCAACCACCCTAAAGGATCAAATTATGATCCGATCTGTGATTAATCAGTCTAAAGAATGTGATTTTTTTTTCAAACCTAGATTTTTGGCACCATTAGTCTGGAAAAAACCGAAAACAACACAGCACGAGGAGCCTGGCAGTAGCTGTGCTCAGCATCAAAATAAAGCACAGGACAGTTTAGCAGCTTGTCAGGTTTTAAAGCACTTCTTCTGAAGAAGATTAAAGACCTATACAAGAAGTGCATCTCCCACCTTCAGTCCCATGGCAAGCTCCTCTTTTTCTGATCAACTGTAAAAACTTTGATGAATGTGTATGTACAATTTACAGTAAGGGAAAAATAGACATAGCCTACAGCTAAAAACAAGAACAATACAGCTGAACAAACATAGGTAAAAAAAATAAAATATAATAGAACAATTATGTACATATATAAATAACAACCAACAACATACCTATATGTTACAAGTCAAGCTGTTTCTGTCAAATGTAAATGTGCAGAGTGCTGGAATAGATATTGATTGACTAATGTAATAGGTTACTTTATTTACAATCAGTAGGTGGATATGTACATTATATGCATGTATATACGTCTATATACAAAATACAGCACTTATATTTAGATTTGACAGTAATGGTGATGATATACATGTTAAAAAACAATGTGTATTTTATCTATAAAATAGATATCATTTGTTCTTTGCTCTTGAGTAATACATGGAAATTCACAGAAACACTAGGGACAGACAGGCGACTTCCTTTTACAAATAAAAAAGAAGTTTCCACATGATATCATTGTACAACATAATTAACCAAAATAGATATAACAGTGTAGTAATATACCTCTCTGGTACAGTAGATGGCGATAGATAGTTTACACGCCGGTTTTTTTTCACACAGCGAAGAAAAACTTTGGTTATCTGCGCCTGCGCAGTCCGTACAGCTGCAGCCAACAACAACAGTGTGTCTGCCCTTTCATTCCAAGATGGCGGACCTCCTGGGTTCAATCTTAAACTCGATGGAGAAACCTCCAACAGTCGGCGACCAGGAAAGCCGACGAAAGGCTCGAGGTACACAATGTATGGTTTACATAACGACTCGGTGTGCGTTAGTTTGAAGCTGCTGAGACGGACCTGATAAAGGACTTCTCTGTATGTAACATTTAAAAGGACAGACGACGAGAGCCTTTCTGCTGCTCCTATTGGCCGGTTGAGCTTTCATGTCAGCGCCGTTGTCCCGGGTTTAGCGCCGTTGTCCCGGGTTTAGCGCCGTTGTCCTGGGTTTAGCGCCGCCTCACGGAAC
>NW_023339763.1:15159178-15166326 GCF_004916995.1 Morone saxatilis | reverse complement strand
GGGTTTAGCGCCGCCTCACGGAACACGCAGACCCGCATGTGTCGCAGACCAGAGGTCGGTCAGGACGGTCTGCGTTAGTGGTCGAGGAAACAAAGCTTTCTGGGTCACTGTGAAGCAGTCGTGTTGTGAATGGTTCACTGTTTGGAAGCACTCCATGAAGTCAAAATGGCGATATTTGTTTGGTACTGCACTCTGTGAACAACCAGCACTGTTTGATCTGCTGCACACAGTCTGCATTTACAGACTGATGTATTATGAGCCCTTATTGTTTCCATTCTTTATCACATTTAGCTTTCTCTCTTAGACTCTTCAGAAACCTTACTCTTCCTGTATATTCAGGATATGGGCATTTGAGTGAATTATAAAATATTATTGTGAGTAAAATGTGCACATAATTCTGAATTTTTTCATTTGTAAATGCTATTAGTTAGTGAAAGATCCCTTTGAGACTTTAATAGTTGCAAATAGCAGGCACTGTTCCTTTAGGCTCCATTTATATCTAATAAAAACTGCAGTATCCCATAAGTGCAACATGGTGAAACTTCATCCACTTTAAAGTTGTGAAGACAAAGCCACAAGACGGCGCTAATAAAAAGTATCCAAATCCGTTTAATTACCGGAATGAGTGTGCCTACTAGTAAAACATCAGAGTCTGTTTGTTTGTGGACACATGGAACAAATAATAGGATTTGATTAGGCCCTTTTCTGACTCAAGTCTTTAAAAATAGTAGAAAAGTAGGCCAACTGTGGCTGTAAGACTGCATGATCTGTGTTTACAGCGGAAACTTTAAATACTATCGGAAATAAACAAACTCCGTGAAAACTTTAACTTCTGTTTTTTTCTGTTTTCAGAGCAAGCTGCAAGACTCAAGAAGATGGAGGAAGACGAAAAAAGAAAGAAAGCAGCGTTCAGGAAAAAGGTGTCGCATATATAATACACATGAATATACACTCGGAGCCACTTCATTAGGTAGACCTGTACAATTTAATGCAACCCAATACAACTACAGCACCACCGCTGCCAATGACCACAGTGCTAATGCATAATAAGTTACACCTCTGTGGCCATGTAAACAAAACCTGAACCTAACAGGCATCCTAAAAGTAGGTTGTTGTATTTGATTGCATTACGTTGTACAAGTGTACCTGATTAAATGACCACTAAGCTCCGGTTGCCTCCCTCCACCACTGCTGCTCTGTATCACGTGCAAACTTACAGACTGTGTCTCCCTATTTCTTGTTTAGATGGAGAAAGAAGTGTCTGATTTCATTCAAGACAGTTCACAACAGAAACGAAAGTACAATCCTATGGGGAAGATTGAAAGGAGTATATTGTAAGTGGTCATTACTTTAGATGATTACAATAAGCATAAACATGATGTGCTCACAACTATTTACATTTCATTCCCTCCTGTTTCGTAGGCATGATGTTGCAGAAGTGGCCGGTCTGACTTCTTTTTCTTTTGGGGAGGACGAGGAGAGCCGCTACGTCATGCTTTTCAAGAAGGTCTGAATGCTTTGTTTTGAATCCAGTGTTAAATATACAAGTAATGTGGGGAAGTGCGACTAATTTCCAGTTTGTGCTGTGGCAGGAGTTCGCTCCATCAGACGAGGAGCTGGAAGCTTATCGCAAAGGAGAGGAGTGGAATCCGCAGCTGGCGGAGCAACGGCGCCGACTAAAAGTAAGACTGGATGCTCTGTTTTTTTTTTTTTATTTCACTGAAGCTCCTTTCTGATATACACCCCTCTACATTAATCTGATGGCAATTTAAAGGCTGGACCCAGTAACCTTTTCCATATCACTTTGAACACGGCAGAAGTCTGAATTGAATGCAGTCGTATTGAGTTAAGTTAAACATGTAGAGAGAGACACAAATACATGACTTTCACTTCCTTCTAAGATCACTGATTTCTAATCAGCTCTTACGCACAAATAGAAAGAAGATCAATCCTGCAGTATTGCTCATATCAGATCAGACTGAATTGTATTTTAATTCCTCAAACAAAATAAACCTACATTTTAATAAAGTGATTCATCGAATTAAAGAAGTATTTAAATGCAGAATAAGTAGGATTTGTCGGTTGCCGTTTGTAAGCACGATTCACAGTTGGCACCCGGCTCAACAAGTGAGAGGTGAAGAGATGAGTGTTGGCGAGATCAAAGCAGTAAATCGGAGAAATAAAACATTATTTTCTGAGAAACGCAGCACAAAGCACAAATAAACACGACTACAACTCTGCACAACCCTACAGGACGGAGCCACGTTGCCAGATTTTGTGTGAATGCAGCCAAAGCCACGCTTCATCCTCTCCGCTTCCTTGCTATTATAACAATTTTAACCCACCACTGCTCACTCTCTTTCTCTCACTCTGTCTCTGCTCCCTCCTGCAAACAAGTCGCCAAATATCACATGAGTAAATGTCCTGTCATGTCTTAATAAAGCCAAAACTTTAACAGATAGAAGTCACCAATGTTTTTCATGTCTGAAAAGGGCTTAATACATACTAACCGGTCTCGGTTAGTATGGAAAAAGTAACAGGATAACTTGCATTTCTGGGTTTTATTGTTGTGCATTTGTTTCCTTACTATCAGTAAGTTGCTGAACATAGACAAATGAACAATTAACGAATGAACATCATGAGATATTTATGGTTTTAAATACTCATTTATTTATAAAGTTCTTACATACAGACGATGTTATTTGGTATTTCACATTGCAGCTTGATGATATCAAACAGTCTCTGACGTTTTCTGTCCTCTTCACTCCAGGAACAGGCTGCATTGGAAGAAACGGCATCCAGTAAGACAAAGAAGGTCGAGGCATGTCCCAACTCTAACTACCGAGACAAGTACAGTCACCTGATCGGCACCTCAGCTGCAAAAGATGCAGCACACACACTAGAGGCCAACAGTGCTTACGGCTGTGGTGAGTAAACGTCACTCTGAATCTGTCAGATAGAAGGAAAAAAAATGGATTGCTTCACTTCTCACATAATATCTGCTCTTGATTTATTCATTACGCTGGTATTTTCTTCTCTCCCAGTGCCTGTGGCCAACAAGAGGGACACTCGCTCCATAGAGGAAGCCATGAATGAGATCCGAGCGAAGAAACGGCAAAAGCAAGAGGACGACACAGGGGCACACAGCAGCAGTTCTTGAGTCTTCACCATTTATGCTTTCCGTCTACTGTTGTGTGCGTGTGCATGTGCGTGTGTGTGTGTGTGTGTGTCTGTATGTCTGTGTGTCTGTGTGTACAGACGGGTGAGTGTGTGTCTGTGTGCACAGTCTAATTCATCCTATAATGCAATATCCTGTACTTAAGACGTTTTAAAAGTATAACTTATATGACAGGTGTTGAATCTAGTATGTATGCCACTCTCTGACTTAGACTGTGCTGAAATCATGAAATCTTTGTTTGGTGGAGGTACTCAGGTGTGTCTGATCCAGGAGGTGGATCACTCTACATGTTTAACATTTGCTCATGTACTATACAGTATGAGAAACATGTTTTGATTTAAAAAAAAATAATGTGTCCAGTGGGTGTTCAGCTACTTAAAAACACTCGATATCTTCATTTTTAATGGACTTTTGTTTGTTTTTTGGCATTGATTGAAATTTTTAATGCAGATGTGCATTTACAGTTCTAGGTGACATTTTTATCATATAACTACTGACAAATTTTAGCTTTGGCGAGGCCAGGGGACGTTTTGAAAGCAAGGTTTTAGGCAAAGCAAGGTTTTAGGCAAAGCATGGTTGAAGAGTCCTGCTGACAGTGTTCCAAATATCCAGTGCAGTTTTTAAAAGGGAAACAGGAATGCCGTCTATTGACCAGATTTTGGTTTAAATTTGTTCTTGATCTTTTTCTTAGTCTCACCCTTTATCAGAACTTTGTAAAATTGGAAGCATGCCATCTCCTACATTTTAAGAGGAATAGCATTTTAGAAAATACAGTTTTGTGGATTTTAGGAATCTGTGATCAAGTTTCGTTTTGGTTTCTATACGTCTGCACGGACTGTAAATCCAACTGTTACTACAAACTAAATGTTTTATTATCGAGCCATGTGATAAGCATCATAGGAGGGAGCAGATGTAAACGGACTTATTGTATTGGTCACATCTCTTTCGTTTTTCATATCTTCAAGTATGTTTCTTGGCATCTTGATGTCTGTTTTAACATGGTTGCACTGTTTTACCCCCCCATGTGTTAATAAATGGAGAACTGTCTGTATGTTGCCCTCATTTGTCCATAGCCTTCTCTGTGCATTTTAGTTGGTTTAGACTGGTTTTGGTGTTTACTACAGGGCACAAGAAACTTAACAAGGATACCTTTATAAAACATAATTTAATCCAGCATTATTCAGGGATATTTTCTCTATCACTGTATGTAATAGAAGATTATGACAGATTATTATGACAGTATATCAACCACACACACTTGTGTTTTTACCCATCTGACAACTACTCTTTTGTCATCAGGAGACCAATAGACAAAATATGATGTTGGGGGCGGTAGTGTGCATGTATAGCCATTATTGGTACTTGTCCTTTACTTGAGTGGTTCCATTTTAAGCTACCTTCTACTTTTACCTCACTACATATCAGAGGCAAATATTGTACTTTTTACTTACCACATTTATCTGACATCTGTAGTAACTAGCTCAGAAAATATTCTTTGATTATTAAACTAGTATAATAAATAGTTAAAATTAGGATGCACATTAATGCGTTACTACTAATAATAATAAAGAAAAAATAAAGTAGAACACACCTTGAAAGAAGCTATTTTTGATACTTTAAGTGCCTTTAGCTGCTAATACTTTAGTATTTTTACTTAAGTAGCATTATGAAAGCAGGACTTTTGCTTGTAGTCAGGTATTTTTTGGGTGTAAAATCGATACTTACACTTAAAACATCCCACACTTCCTCTGTTATTTGCTCCATATCTCATCTCTTTTCGGGTCATGCCTCCAGTCTGCTGCCATCCCTGTTCTCCATCCGGCGCTGCCTCTTCTGTCCTGAGGGAGGCGCCAGAGGTCAACCGAGGAAAATGCTGGAGTTTCTTTTATGCCTGTTTCACACTGTCCTGCAGTTTTTGCCTCCCTCGCAGAAACACATATTTATTGCGCGTTGAAGACTCAGTCACGCACATGTAAAAGATGAAGTCCACGTTTTTGTTCTGTTTCATCATTTGGTTTGCAGATGCGGAGCTAAAACCCCGGAAAGGTAAGACCAGACCCTGCTGATGCTTATTCTGTCCTGATCAAACGTGTGGGCTTTAAAAGAAGGAAAAGCATGAAAATGTGACTCAGACAAGGAAAGTTTAGTCGGACTTTGCCAAAAAAAAAGAAAGAACTGAGCTGATATTTTAAAAATGAACATCCTCTACTGCTCTACAGATAAGTTGGTGTTTTGTGGTGAAGTTTATTCTGCCACCAAAAGTCAAATCATGACTTCTGTTTGCGTTAATGCTTATTATGGCCTGTGGTGGGATCAGTGCAGTTTCACGTCCCCCTCTAGTTTGCATTACTTGGAGCTGATTGTAGCTTTGGACCCAATGTTTTATACATGAGTTCACATGTAAAATCCCTTTGTTTTTTTCACCCCCCCTGTTCGGTTCATCTGCACCGTATGCGTTTCTCAGTACTGTTGCTCATCCTCTTCATTTTTTGACACCCCAGGGTCCGGGGTGGTGTGTACCTTTAAAGACAAGGCATACAGCCCAGGAGACAGCTGGCATCCCTATCTGGAGCCCTTTGGATTCATGTTCTGCATGCGCTGTGTCTGCACAGAGGTACCTTTTAACACTGACAAACGTTATCCCTGCAGAGAAAACATCTAAAGGAATATTACACTAAAATGAAAACTGCTCGACTTTTTAAAGAACTCTCTAGTTGCTGACAGCCCCTGCCTGTAAGCTGTGATATTGCTCTCTCTCTCTCTCTCTCTCTCTCTCTCTCTCTCTTTCTCTCAGACAGGCCATGTGAAATGTAACACAATCAAGTGTCCTGCTCTGCCATGTGAAAACCCAGTGGCTGAGCCCCAGCAGTGTTGTCCAAGATGCACAGGTAGACTGTCCTCCTCTAAACACTTATCAGCTCTGAGGCTTTACAGAGAATCGCTTCTTGTTGTGACTTTAAAAGCCTCCTGTCCTGTGTGATGTGTCGTCTTCAGATGAGCCCAGGATCCCCGCAGGGCTGAGAGCTTCAGTGAAATCCTGCAGGTACAATGGAAGTATTTATCAGCCAGGGGAGACCTTCAATAAGCACGACCTCTTTCCGTCGAAGCAAAGCAACCAGTGTGTTATGTGCACATGCTCTGTAAGTTGCATCTCATTTATTTACTACTTTTGTTTTTAGTCAGAAGGGTTTTTTGTTGATCTGGCGAAAGAATATCAGATCCTAAATGCAGACAGTATGCATGTGTCTATGATTTTAGGTCATCCTACATGTAGTGAAACTCCAACTCTCTAGACTATAAAAATAAAAAAGAATACAAAGAAAACCTCAACTGTGGCCAACGGTGACTTATGTTTGCAATAAAATGTTTCCTACTGAATATTTATGAATTCCTGATCCTCCTTTCATTGGAAATTGCTCTTTTCCTCTTAAACAGCATATTTAAGCACTTCCACCACAGCTGCGTTTATTCTCACCAATACTTTTTTACATTACAAATATTGCCGGAGCCTCTAGGCTGCCATATAAAGGCCACTTGGCCCTTGGCTGTGGCCCGAGTGTGGAACTGTCCTACATTTTATGCACTGAAAGATTTAAGATTTTTCAGTTGTTTATTATGTGTGCATGTGTGTGGCCTATTCTGTGTCCATTAGGCCTGTCACAATACTTATGTTAACTTATCATATATATACGGTATGTAATTACTGCCAGTCACAATATCGACTTATCGCCTAAGAATGTCACCAACATTTTAGCAAACATAATTCCAGAATAAACAGCAGGCTTTTCCCTCCCATTACTACATACACTATCGCCCACCCCTGTGCAAAATCTATATAAGTGAAGTTTTAGCTAACAGAGACTGAGAGTTCATTTCATTTTTGTTCTGGTTGTGTGGTTTTATTTATGTTTTATTTCTCAAGGATATTTTGATATTTTCTTCACATTCCTATTTCAATGTCTGAATTAAA
>NW_023339763.1:15158927-15159126 GCF_004916995.1 Morone saxatilis | reverse complement strand
AATAATATTGTTTCTTGGATAATATATTGTCTAACAAAAGTAGTTATTGTGACAGATCTTGTATCCCTGCCCATTAACCTGCAGCTGCCAGTGCTGTACAATGACAGTGGAAATATACTGAGAATATTCCATTTATTTTAAAATACTGTAGCTGGTGAAAGCATCTTGCTTTAGTGTTGTGTGTTGGCTCAGTGTGGTT
>NW_023339763.1:15153573-15158914 GCF_004916995.1 Morone saxatilis | reverse complement strand
TAAAAAGCCACATGATGTGATGTGAGAAGTTAATTTTACGAGTTGTTAATTGGTGTTTATTAACGGATGTTTCTAGGTTTCCAAGGAGACAACACATAACAATAGACTGACTGTTAGAATGATTCCTAGTATACATTAAGGACAGTAAAACTCCTGTTTATCCTTTTTTTAAATATATTATATATATTATAATATTTCTCATAGTCAATAGTAACCATTTTCACTACAGTGTCTGTTCAAGCCTTGATTTAAATATAACACGTTCATAGCTTTGCTTATTGCTATGGCATTAGTTTCCTTTATATCACAGAAGACAGTGGGATTATGATTATGATTTATTGCAGTTTTTAAAATGGATTATGCCCATTATTGGTAGGGTTGCTGGTTCAAGTGTCCTTGAACAAGACACTGAACCCT
This sequence comes from Morone saxatilis, assembly GCF_004916995.1. Lineage (NCBI taxonomy): Eukaryota > Metazoa > Chordata > Actinopteri > Moronidae > Morone > Morone saxatilis. The sequence goes on along the minus strand of NW_023339763.1, from coordinate 15,158,497 downwards.
TAAGTGCTTCCTCGCAAGACAGCACCTATCTCAGCCACCTCTGATGAGCGAGTGAGTCTATGTGTGGACAAAAGCCAAATAAATGTAATGTCTCTACAAATAATAAATATAAATAGATAAATGTAATGTTTAAGAACATTAGATCTCTTAGACACTACGACTGTGTTGTTTGGACTTTGTCTCTTTTAGTCCTAGAGAGATAAATACATAAACAAGTTTAGAGAGGCCTGCAGAAACCTTGGAGTACTTAAGTCTTAACTTTTGGAGAACATACAACTGGAACGAAATATAAAAAAATACAAAAACTTTCCTCCCATTCTTTTCTCAGAATGGAAACATCTTCTGTGCTTTGAAAACATGCCAACCAATCACCTGTTCCTCACCAGTCTCAGTTCCAGATACCTGCTGTTTGGTGTGTAAAGGTAGGCAAACTCATCCAAACTGAGAAAATTACTATGAAATGAATTTAACATGTAGATTAGTCCTGAGCATATGCCTGATTAATAAGAATGTTTTTTTTTTCTTCGATATTTATGTCAGAATAGATTTTGAATTTGATTTTGAATACTACTCCACCGCTAATGTTAATGGCTGCCATATATGTTAATTACAGTGTCCTCACACTTGATTTTGGTATTTTTCTCTTTGGCCTTTAGATCATGGCACCAGTGGGTCCTCATCAACTGAGGATGGAAACCAGCAACTGAACAGAGGCGTTGTATGTGCTTGCAGATTTATACACAAAATGAACAAATCTTAGACTGTGCTTTCATATGAAACCTGCCTGTCTTTGAAAATATATGTTAAATGTAGTGGTTGATAGCAAAGTGGTTTCATCAGTTGCTGCACTTTAATTATGGGACTTGGGACTCTCACAGACAAGTGTCTGCTCTGATGAAGTGTGCTTGAACTGGGATACTGATACTGCGATCACTTTAAGTTTCAGGGGAGTGGCTCTATAAATGACACTGACCTTTGACTTCCCTGTGCAAGGGGACACGCAAATCAGTAATTTTCTCTTAAGGATCACAAGGATAATTTGCTCAACATGGCATCACAATATTTTGATTATCTTATTCTGAAACATCCATTTTGCTGCGACTGTTAAAGATAAAGGCTTCAGATTTTCCCTCAAGATCCTTGGACCACTTGGCCTGATAATCAAACTGAGCTGCAGAGTCGTTCTGTTTGAATTGCTGAAAAAATCTGAGATGTGGGTCGTGATTTACGATGATGCTCCTTCAGCTATCACTCAGGGGAAAGAAGGGAGGCCAATAGCTGAATAGATGAAAGATAACTGTGTTTTATTGTATCTGTGTCTACAAAAGAGACATTCAGTCGACCAGTGTTCTGGAGAGCAGAGCAGGGTGCGGTCTGACCGTGCCACTCCACCCAGGGTCAGGACTTCTCCCAGAGGCCTGAGCCTCAGTAAACTTAACCTCAAAGGGGCTTCAGAGACCACCGTGAAGATTTTGTTGCAGAGGAAACACCAAAGAGGTGAGACTTTGTCAAAACAGAAAGATCCTGTATAGGTATTTGATTTTATGGACATGTTCCTCACAACTTCTCGATCGCTTCCATATGTAGCACGATGCTCAGATGTTTTCCATTTCTTTTCAGCGTGTTTGTACAATGGCAAGACATACTCTCATGGAGACATGTGGCACCCAGTTTTGGGGAAGGTCCTGGAATGCATCCTGTGCACTTGTACTGATGGCCTGCAGGACTGCAAACGCATCACATGCCCCAGCCAGTACCCATGCCAACATCCTCTGAAATCAGCAGGAAAGTGCTGCAAGACTTGTCCAGGTAGTCAAACACAGCTCATAATATAATGAACTGTTTGTACTGACTGTGATGTTGACCGGCTGTAAACATCATCCCTGCAACCTCTTTCTGTTTTTTCTGTCCAGAAAGTAAAGCTGAAAGTAACCAGACTCAGTGCTATCTCGGATACAAAAATAATCTCTTGGTGTATAAAGTAGAATCATCTTTGAAAGTTGACCCACCCAACACAGTTAGGATCATTGCTGTTGAAAGACAAAGTACTGCTGAGGTTGAAGTGCAAGTCTGGAAGGCTGTAGAAGGTACTGTGACTACTGCTGGGAACTACGTTAAAGGAATAGCTCGACATTTTGGTAAATAGGCTTTACGGTTCATCGCTTTATGGCGGAGAGTTAGGTGAGAAGATTGATATCACCATATCTGTTCATTAGATATTAAGCTATAGCCAGCGGCCTGTTAGCTTAGCTTGGCTTAGCATAAAGACTAGAAGCAGGGGGAAACAGCTAGCCAGCACATAACACCCCACAAAACCAGAACTTTTGCACATTTTTGTACAGATTGAATACAACGTGTTCATTTGTTAGCTTTGGACAGAGATAGGCTAGCTGTTTTCCCCCTGTTTACGGTCTTTATGCTACAAGATCACTTGAGGCAGTACTGTTCTGAAATGAACACCCACACTCTTTGAGAAAAAATACAGAAAACAACAGGATGTTGGATCAACCAATCACATTTGTTGATGCAGGTCTGCTCAACGCTACGGCTCCTCTGCGGGCCTCTGTGACCTACAGCTAAAGGGTTAATGTATCTCAGCAGAAGCATAATTCCAGCTTAAAAGAAACACATGAACGTGTCAGAGCGACATATGTATATGTTGGCAACAAAACGAATAAGCATATTTTCCATAATGTCGAACTATTTAAGACAAATATACAGTATTTCTGCACTGATGTATGATTCTCATCTGAGTTCTTTATTTATGCAGGGGTTTCACAATTAATGGAAATTGGTGACCTTCAAAGAAAAGATATTATAGATCATCCAGAGAATTACACATTACTTACAACACTTGATGAAGGTTTGTTTCATGATGCCTTTTTGTTAAATCCTCCTGACTTATTTTAATATGATAATTGTGGTTCTGGTGACAGTTTTATATTAATTAAAGTTTATTTTTCAGAGACGTGGAGAAGATTTAAAGAGGAGGGAGACAGTCTGAGTACAGCTTCTCAGACCACAATTTGTGAAGACGGCATTCGGGAGATGGTGACTTTCCTAAATCCCAAGCAAATAGAAGGGCTGTGTTCACCCTAATAGTTTTTCCTCCCTTGACACTTTTTATATCACACATGTTGCACTTTCCTGCATCATTCCTGTAATACCAGTGGAATTTCTCATTTATAATATTGTTTGTTGTTTGATACGTTGTTGTCCATTATGTTTTAATCATCACATTTTTCTTTTGCAAATTATTAGGTGATAAAACACAGTATATAGCAGTGCTTTCATAACTGTTATAGTCATAAAGTGGCAGGTAGTTCTGCCTCACGTCATGATTTTAAACATTTAGGTGGATGTAAGATGTAGCTCTAAACAAAATGCAACAAATGCTGAATGTGAATGTGGAATATAGAGATCAGAGTTCAGTATGCAGTTATGGATTTTGCCTCAGTGATGTTAATATGTGCCTTTATTGAACGATTGAGGACATTTTTCCATCAGTATTTCTCAAACAAACCCCTGCTTTAACCATATGAAAATAATTTGTTTTAGAATATATTGGGCCACGTTCTGTTCAGAATGTAAAGGTTTTTTTTAGGATGTTATATGATCATCAGCATATTTATTGTAAATACAAATTGATGTTATGTCACCTTATTTAAAGCATATTCATAGTTCTTGTATAATTTCTGTGTATATACATTTGACTGTCTGAATGTTTGAATGAAGAGGCATTGCATTGCAATCTGCCAGTGAATGCACAGCTGTTTCACAACTGTGTATTTGTTAGTGTGAAAACACCAATTCTTTCTGATGTCAAAATATAGACCTACTGTAGCTATTTTTATGCAGCCACAGGATTTGGTTTGTTATTATAGCCTAATGACATTTTACAACTCCACATACCAGCAATGTTTTTATTTTAAAGTGGTCATAGCTGATATAGCTGAATGCACTCTGTACCTCTGCTCACAGTTTTAACCCATAAAGATTTCTTTGTGTTTTACACTTGTAAATATGCTTATCTGATTTGTATTTAGCTCTAACTTTGATGTTTAAATGGCACATAAAGTGGAATAATTTGCATGGAGTCCTACGCAGTAAGACAGTGGGAATATGTACTTAAGACGTGGCTCAGAGCTCAGAGTTGTTTTTGAAGGCGTTGTTCGAAAACGATTTGCTGATTCATTTATGATCTGCATGCCGGCCATAGCAGAGCCGTCCTAACACCGTCACCGCCTGAAGGCTTCCATTAAATAGAACTCCGGAAGGCCGGATAAACTGTTTTCCCGTTGGAGATGAAATTTTATCAGAGGTATGAAAATCAAAAGCAGAAGTCCAAACTCCCTTCACCCTTCCAAACTTGCAAACACACAAACACACACACACATATTTTCCCATCACAAGCATTCTCATAACAATCACTTGTTAATCTCCTTGCGAGGGTCTGATGACTGGTTGCCTCTGTCTCACACCATGTATAATCTTTCTTTTTCCTCTAATTGAAAGGGTTAATATGTGAGATTTTAGTGCCTCATCCTTAGGTTTCTACATTGAATCTGTGCTCTTAGTCAGGATGAAAGATAGCAGTGGAAAATACCTTACACTTGATCCAGAACCTTATATAGCAAAACAACCCTCAGTATAAAAAAATCCTACAAAATCCAGTTAACTAGCACACTGTGTAAAGTGTTGGCTGGATTCAGCCATACAGCATAAAGATGTGATTAACTAATAGCTATATATATTTTTTATTACCCTTCAAGACAGTGGACCCTTGAGTCCCATAAGGTGATATTTTATATCTTGTGTGCAAAAGGTATTTATCATTGATCTTTTATAGATGCTTTTACACTGATTTTTTTCATCGGTACACCAGTAATATTGCTATTAGATATTTTATGCTTTTATTATCTAA
>NW_023339763.1:15081574-15153473 GCF_004916995.1 Morone saxatilis | reverse complement strand
AATATGATGTGTCTGAAGATTATACTTTTCTCCTTTCTTGCCATTTTTATTGCAAAAGAAAACAGAGTATAATTTCACAATCAAATCTCTTAAAAAGGCCATTTAACTCCTGATATTAAGAAGTGCCCCAACTCCTCTGAATATTCCAATTTTTTGTTCATTTCTAAAGTTTTCCTGCTGGCAGGCCAAGAATGTTTCGCATACTTCACTGTTAAAGTCCATTCTCAAGTATATGATGCAAAAAGGTGGCTTCAAGTTTCTACCCATCACACTTTGAATAAGTTGGCATATTGGATCAGCATTGACTTAACAAAGTATTTGTGATGGGTCAGAAATGCCTGTTCATAGCACCCCACCCAATATAAAATCCAAGAATTTTTCGACATGGGAGCATAAAGAAATTTTTCCCCTTTCAGCAGATGAATGTGGAAACATCCTTCTAGTGTCAAACTCTGCACATACATCATTCTGTACAGTGAATATCAAACATCCAACTGTAGGAACAAGAAGAAAAACATATTTTTGACTGGAGGGGTACTTTAATAATTAGATAAGTGCCACTAAAAACAAATCCAAACGTTGGGATAACACTGCTATAGACATTATCATGGAAATAATGAGCTCCCTAGAACCTATGTAAACATGATCTGTGAAAGCATTTTTTTTCGCTCAGCAGCACTGTGTGCAGTCTGTCCGCAGGCCTGTTTGATCAACAGGTGTCAAATTATCACTGTGGTTCCCATGACTCAGTCAGTGTGCAACTGTAGATTTGGTAGACTGAGTGGGCGCTTCAGAATAATATTGCTTCCCTTCTCTGTGAACTCCCGACGTGCTCTCTCTGTCCCCTCCCCTTCCACAATGACTCATTGTGTTTCTTTCACACTTTGCGCCAGACAGCTCTGTCTGCCTCTCACTGAAGGCATGAAACAATATTTTGAAACAGACGCACTTCCCTTGTATGCCTTCATTACTCTCTCAAAAAGGCCGTCATATTTTTGTGTAAACTGTTGGACGTGGCAGTTTACAACAGTCTCTCCCTTAGTTGTCCAAAGAGGCTGCTCCAGTCAAGAGGGTGAGAAAGGGGTGTTCTACTTTATTGCTGCCAACTTAAATTAGTAATTAACATTTTCACGTCGCCATTTTCCCATGCAGGTCATTAACTGATGTGTACAGGTGTTATTTCCAACAAAGTTGCTGTATCTGGCACTGCATATTTCCGTCTCTTTGTCTGTCATTTTTGATGGAAATCCTATCAGTCCTCATTTTGTGGATGTTTGAATTCGTCTCATGGGTCAATTCAGCTATGCATGCTTAGTCTTGGCTCTGGCAATTGTAACAGCTGGGGGCAGTCAGTAGGTATAAATCATGCAGTCGGTCAGCTTTCCGTGTATGTGTACTCCACCCTGCTGCCCATGTAGCCCAGATCCAGTGAGAAGTGAAGAAAATGTGAGGCTCGGGGTCACGACTCAGCCCAGGATTGGAGGCACTTCTGAACCATTATTGTGATATTACCAAACTTCATTTGCTGTTTCTTTATGTCACTTCCTTTTACGAGATGGTCAGATGGTCAGATGACGGTCAATCCAGGCATGTTGCAGAAAAAAAAACGTTAAAATCCTTAAAGTTCACACAGGATTTACTTTTTGTAGCTCTGCAATAATCATGCTCTCTTGTAAAGAAAAGCAGGTAAGTTGAACTAATTTCAAAAGATTAAATAAAACATTTCCTCATGTGCTGCAAGCAAGTAGTTCCTCGCTGATGCATACAGTACAGTGTTTGTGAGGAACTGAAGCATTGCGAATCAATCAGGCAGTCTTTTGATTCAAAGGGAGCCAAATTGTGTTAAGTTAATTAAGTCTGATAGATGTGTTTGCTTTCATAGCTGATTAAGGTGCTCAGCAGAACCCCTGAGTTTATACTTCATCAAAATACTTCCGAAATCTATCAAGGGCTCTGTTTTTTACACCCTTACCCTCTCATTAATTAAGTTGGCCCTGATCATTTTAGCTGATGTTTGGAGTCTGGCCAAGAAAACATGGACAATACCGGGATACATGTCATGAACACTTTGGTCTTCATACCCTTATCCTGAGCAGCTCAGTTTAAAGGTCAAATTTTTAAACACGTGCTTGTAATGACTGTAAACTATTAAAGACAGACCACAGCGAGATCTTTTGTTCCAAATAATAAAGAAGACCAAAAACAACTTTACGGTTATGATCTGTAATTAATAATGGCCTCTTTTCAGATGTCAGCCAGAGTATCCAAAGCCTTTCCAGGATGACATGATAAGTGTGTTACAGTTCAATTGTGCATCAAAAGAAATAATGAATAGGTCCAGTCTGCAGTGAACTCATTTGGCACTTGAGTAATGAGGAGTGTTGATGAGGTATTCAGGCCTATTCTTTCTGAGCCAAATCTGGTGTCTGAGTCTCCACAGGGTTATTCTCAAAGCTTAACTGTTGGCCCTCAATTGGAGAGTCAAACAAATCTTACCCAAACATTTCTCAGGCTTGATTGCAGCGATGACTGCTCCAGATGTGAAAATGTACTGTGTTGAAATATACCAAAAAAGAACAAATAAAACACATATAGATATATAAACAAAGATCTGTCTTGCCTAAGACACAGTCCATCGATGCCTTTCTCCACCATGTCTTTTGTTATTTTTGCATTTGGACAGAGTATCTCCCTCTCCTGCCAGATTCTGTTATATCACCGAGAGCATGGATGAAAATGTGTTTTCAGTTAATAACTCACCTCATCAGTTTTTCATGGTAAGAACAAAAGAGGTTACAGAGGAAAAGCTTTACGGAGCCCTTTTCTGTCTGTTTATTCTGTGTTGATGTTAATGCGAAGAAGAGTCCAATAAAAATAAAAAGAGACATGAATTTCTATCTTCTTCACCCTACAGCACAAAGTAAAACTAACTTTCTGCTTTCTACAGTGACACTTCTGGAATAACTTTACATACTTATAAGAAATAAATTGCAGACACATGTGGATTGTGTAATTATCTTCAGTCTTGAAGTGATTTATCACATTAGTAGATCATTTTCACTTCTTTAGCATGCATCACTGATATTAGCAGGCCAGATAGCAAAGTGTTTGATGTTTGAAAAGTCAGAACTTTACACTGTTGCATTCAAAATAGTTATTTATGTACAATAAGAAATGTAAATTAACTTACTGAAATTGTAAATGTAAATTACTTTAACATAAACAAAAAAACCTTAAAGGAGTATTCCACAGATTTTGGGCATCAAGTTCATTTTACTTGCATGAGGAGTACTACTAACTGTGACAATGGTTGTACAATGTCCTGCATGGCGCTGGGGGGGAGAAAACTGAAGTCTAAAAAATCACCCTGATTATGTCATAGTGATGTTATCACTTGATGTAACCACTTGGGCTTTAAGACTACAAATGCAAAACAGAAAAGTCTGTGTTACAGGCTGTGGGCAGAAAGCAATCAAGTTGCATTATGGGAAGTGTATGATCCAGTGTTTTTGGAGTTTGAACCTTGGGGTCTATAAATCAGGATATCGCTGCTGCTTCGATTTGATCTATTTTTTGTAATATGTCTCCTGTGGGTCCCCCAGTGCGATACAATATCGCTCGAGTTATGTGCTGTGCTCAAAATAAACCCAATTTGATTTGCTTAACAAATGCTAAAAAGTATTTTAACTATCTTCTAAGCTTATTTGTAGCAATAAAAACATCTTCTCAAAGTGTAAATTGTAAACTTTCTTGACAGAAACATAATTATCTTACAGATCTCCTGATCAAACTCAAAAGGGAACCTGAAGTTGTTTGTGGTTTTTGTATTTACCTTTCTGACAGTAGCCAGGATTATTTTGATTCCACCCTTAAAAAAGTAATGCAATTAGATTGGTTAATTGATTATTTAACAAAACAACTAATTGATTAATATTACTTGTCAGTGCATAGAAAATGGTTTGGAAAGTGTAAACCTGTCAGGAAGAGCCGAGGCAGTATGTTTATGATAGTTGGCACAAACACAAGAAGACAAACAAACATGTAGGCTATTTATCACAAAAGCTGGAAGGTAATTATCAAACATTTTAACTCCATTCTTCACCATCGTGTGAACATGCACATGTGGGGGAAAACATAGTTTCTGATAAGTTACTTAAGAGTCTGTGATGAGGTCAGTGAATGCCTATTTTCTGCCTAGAGTATAACAGCCTTTATCGTGACTGATCATTGCCCAAAGCTGTGGAAAACTAACATGTATAACAACCTCTTACACAATAGTACGTGCCCATTTTTAAAAAAGAATCCCAGCATGAAAACACTGCACTTATGTAATCGTAGATGCTTGAAGAACTAATCATTATCACTTCAAAATTACTTTGTAACAGCATTGTGGTCAGGCAAAATAAATTCATGCCAGGACTCACTGGCTGAAGAACAAACTGCATCATGTCACTGAACGCAACAACAAGTCCTCAGAGGGCCTTTACTAGATTTGCACTCCAGCCTGAGCAGTAAAAGTATTGTGGGAAAAAACAGTAATAAAGATTCTGAGGAGGTTTATCACAGTTTGTATATAAGTCAATCACACTGAGCATCAGAGAGATACTGAGATATCTGTGCAGCACAGACGAGCTGAGCTCCAATGGACTGGAAAATAGTATTTCTGCAGCATGTCAAATCTCTGCCATTTGGCACAGGCTCCTCATTACCATCAAATATACCGCTAAACATGAAAAGGACCCTCAGACTGAAGACCAGGTGTTTGCCTGATTGCATAGATCAGGAAACTACCGATTGTTTGAAATAATTTACCAGACCAAGTCCAGTCTTTTCAGTGTTAATTTCAACCACATTGTCATATATGTTAACTTTTTGTGTTGTAGTTTTACATTTCTAATATTTGAGATTTGTGTAACAATAATTTGCTCACACAGCCATTTATCTTAATTTCAGTTGTGTTTGTGTCATTAAATTGATTTAATCTTCATTTTTGCTTACTTATTGGAAACAAATAATTAGATAATTGATAGTGAATGAAACAAATGATATAAAATGAAAACAAGTTTGTGAAACAAAAGTATAGTAATCATTAAGTATCTGTTGGTTGATTACAGAAAGCACTTTGCTTTACTGTATGCAATACATATATTATCTACCACTTAATACATACAGAAGCTGGGAAACATTCACACATGAATGTAATAATGTAGAATCCCATGAAATAGTACCTATTGATTTATTCCACCTGGGCTGAAAGTGCATTCCACATCTGCAAGCTTCTCTGAGGAAAAATAATTGAAATCATATGAAGGACAAGACCGTGAAATCAAAAAAGGGAATGAACAACAAAAACAGAACATGACCAGAAATGAAAAAGCATCCATTGTAAGCTTGTGAGCCTGACATATGACGTCTCAACGTATTGTGTAATAAGACATGATCATTTATGTGTTTAAAAATGTGGACTGTCAATCATATTGGACTCTGCAGAGGTCTGTTCAAAGTTACAAACAAGCAATGCTTGCGAGGTTTACATTTCAAGGGAATGTAAATATGAATAAACAACACAGTGACAACATTGGGGTTTTGTTAAATTATTTAATGAAAGTAAACAGTTCTGTTGTTTGTCTTCACTGGTCAGAAGACGAAAAGTGAAATTAAAGAAGGAAGTCAGAGCAGTCACGTATAAAGCGGCATTGCTTCAGCACATTTCAGCAGGGTGGAGGCTTACGAGACGTGTGCTGGAGTCCATTTCTTCCTCACTAATTAGCACAGCCTGTTGCCTAATATTGAAATTAAACATATCAAACTACAGGCTGCGATGTTCGAGGTCATGTTTATGGAGACAGGTTGAACCAAAGGAAACACTGGAACCTCTTCCTGGACAGAATACAAATGTACACAAACACTTGAAATTGTCTCTCCCCAGTCAACGTTTTATTGCTGCAGCTGAACTCAAGAGGCAAACAGTTGATGTGCATGCATTCTGGTCATTGCAGAGGTGGAGCAGCTGCTCAAAACCATCATTCAGTCCTTGTCACATAGTATTAATCAGACAGACAGTCGTTTCAGCAGATGCCACCCAGTCACAACTCGACATTCATTCTAATGAACTCTGTAGCTTCTCCTGCTATAGTTCAGGCCAGGGGTTCTCAATCTGGGGGTCGGGACCTCCACTATACACAATGGGCCTGTATCTCAGCATTTCATTAATTTCTTTGAAGAAAAAAAATAAACCCTATTATAGTATGTATAATTGTTTGATTGTATGATTGTTACAAGATTATACAGAGACATAATTGTATATAAAGTTCCTTAATATATCAGGGAAACTCATCTATGATTCAGTATTCACAAGAAATAATTCAAAATTCCTCTAAATTGCTGTTTTAGACAATCGTCCTGCATTTATTGCGTTGGGTTACTACTTGGATTCATGCAGTTTATCAGTTGTTTTGCATTTAATATAATATATATAGAAATATCCATAAAATACGCCACTTAGTCAGAAGTCATCAGTTTACTCATTGATAGAAAAAGGTGTGTTTTAGTTGGGAACCACTGGGCTAGACTATAGGTTTGTTGTTGATAACTAAATACATTTGTTTTTTACAGGCAGTTTCATTTCATCTATGATTAATCAATCAACATGCAAGATTCACTCACCACTACTTTTATTTCTGACATATTGGTCTTCACATAAATTCCACTCACACCAATTGTATGTGGACATTTCCATGGTGTTATTCAAGGCAATTCAGGTATAGTTTCAGCTCTGTTTTGGTTGGTGTTTCTATCAGACTCAATGCTGGTTGCTTGTTCCATCGTTTTCTTGTGTACCATCTTGTACTTTGTTTTCATATCCCTCAGCAGCAATAGAGCTTCCCGCTTGTTAACGCCTGTGCCGTGTATGGCGCTGCCTGTTGAGAAAACACAGTGTTACATAAAGAAAGGTACGGTCATGAAGGGTTAAGTTCGCTGACAATCATTGGATCAGAAATGTGCATACTTAAGGGAACTGCTTTTATGGCTGTACTCTCTTTGATTTCCTTGATCATTTCATCAACCCTCTCTGTTGGCTGCTTTATTGGTTTCAAAGGTGGAAGTTGCTTAATCTGTGCACAGAAAAGAATTTAAAAAGTCCTAATATTAAGGTGATAACATTTTCTTTACAGTTCTCGCAAGATTTATTACAATTTGACAGTAATACTGAGTGTGAATGCAGATTTATTTTGTGTCACAAAATATTCAACCTTTTTCTCTCTTTCTCTGTACGGTGTCTGGATGCAATCAAGCTTTGGTTTCGAGTCTCTGTAAACATTAAGATTCTTCAGTGTGTGTTCCAGCATCCGAACAGCTGTTTGAATTCCTGTTGGGAGAGAAAAAAAAACGATTTTCCCCTTCACTATGGGGTGATTGTATAGCCAGACCTTTGAAAGCTTGAGGAAAATGTACAAACAATAAAAACGAATAAAAAGCCGCAGGTGAAGCTAGAGTCCTCACCAACGGGCTCCACCACATCACAGTTTGGTTTTGCATCCATCAACGTTTCGTGGCTCGTGAATTCTTCAGGAATGACTCTGTCCTTGTTTCTGTCCTTGTTTTCTGCAGTTTCTTTCTCATCAGCTCGAAGATCAAACTCAAATTCACAAACATCTGTTGCCTGAACATCAAACAACATTCAGCAAAGAGAGACAATTATTTGAAATGTAAGAAACTGTGGAATGGTGGAAAGTAACTAAGTACATTTACTCAAGTACTGTACTTTTTCTTTATGCAACTTTCTACTTGTAGTCCACAATATATTTGTATTATAAAGAACTTTTAATTCACTACAAATATTTTAGTTACTAGTTACAAATTAAGATTTTTGCACACAAAATATATGAATAGTGTATAAAATAAGTTGTTTTGTTATAAATTAAATTACACAACAATATGTGCAAGTACAGCTGATACGTTTACTTAATTATTTGTTTAATTGACAGAAAATAAATGGCAACTATTTTTGATAAATGTAATTTTCAGATGCAGATACAGATTGCTGTATTTTAATCATTATAATTTATTTTTAATACTTTGGAGGTTTTGACTATTGGTTGGACAAAACAAAGCATTGTGAAGGTGTCACATTTCTCAACATTTCTCACTATTTTCAAAATTTCTACAAACCAATCAATCAGTCGCTTAATGGAGAAACTACTTCACAACGAGCTCCACCTCAACCAACTACAGTAAAATCCTCCTATAATATAAGATAGTTTAACAGTCACAGGGGACATTTTTCTTGATTATACTTTTACTTACTTAACATTTTTAATGCATGACTTTTACTTGTAATGAAGTATTTCCATGGTGTGGTATTAGTACTTTTACGTTCAATAAGTAAAGGATCTGAATACTTCCTCCACTGCTGGTAGGCACTAATCCACCATTTTGAAAAGCATTTATAAACCAAGTGGTTGTAGAAGTTAGATTTCCAAACCAAGAGGAGCAATATCATAACAACTGTGTACCTGAGTAACAAAGAAGTGCTCTGTGTTTTCCTGGAAGGTGTCGTCTTCGCTATTCTCACCCTCAGATTCTGGCGTTCTCTTATGAGTCACCTCACTTTCCTCACCCGGAGCACGACAAGGAACATCCATCAACAGTGACTTCTTTGACACCTTTGGGACTCTTTCTTCCACCTGCAATCCAAAAAAGTAAAACAAGAAAATAAAAGATGAATCGTTTAACAGTTTAACTTTCATATAACATAAAATCTGGAGGACGATGCAACACAACCTTCCATTTTGGATCTGTTGACACCTTCAGTGGGAGCTTAAGGACTTCCTGTGTCTTCTTACGCTTTATTGTTATCCCCAGTCGCTCTTGGAGGTAATGGGTCAGTAAAGGAGGGTCTCCTGTGTTAACAAAAGGCATAAAAGGTGATTTCAGCAACTGAAAATTCAAAGCCAATCTCTAAAACCAGCTTCTTATAAGGAAGAAGATAAAAGGGTTACCACTTCTCTGCGTGGTCAGAGGGTTGGAGTAAATGTCAATTTCTCGAAGAACTGGGAAAAGAGCGGCAGCCATCAGCGCTTCTTCCTTGGCAATCTGATGACAAAACACTGATGAGACATGTTAGCTCGTTTTTAAAAAGGAGTCGTGGTTCATTTATTTATACAAATTATTCAGCACACCTTGTTGTTGGATAAATTGAGGAACTGAAGCTCTGGTAGTGGCACACTGGATGCTCTGCAGCACTCCTCCCAGTTTTCCTGCTGAAAGATGCAGGGTGATGGACAAAGACACAAGTTTAATGCAGATTTAAAATATGGGCTAAAGAATCAAACACCAACTGTAGAACGAATTACCTCTGAGAGTCTCTTGAGATGTTCATCGGTGTTACGATTTGGCTCAGTGGAAGCTGAATTGAGGGGATAAAAAATTATTAAATCGATCTTATATTGAGGATGTAGAGGAAACTATGACAGGCAGGTCCATTATTGAGTTCTTTACTGAGCATTTACCATGTCCCACTTCTTCTTCAGCAGAAGTCTCCAAAGGTTTCAAAGAGTCCATTAGTTGCAAACACGGTATTTCAGAAATGCGGTTCCCCTGCAGGTTTAAATACTTTAGCCTGTAATTGACAATTTAGATATTCTCAATGAATGTTTCCACAGGATTTGTTATGCATCTAGTCAGTCTTTAGTAATACTTTATTTTCTATAGCAAACTCCAAAATACATGATGACCTCTTGAGGTTTGCAAGACTGTTGAAGACTCCAGAAGTCAGTTTGTTATCATCAAGCATCAGGACTTCAAGAGCTTTAAACTGTGTGTCTTCTTCTTTAGCTGGCCTGGACAAAAAATAGAGAAAGAAAATCAGTACAATTTACCACCATCATAAACTCCCCAGTGATAAATACTGAATGTATTTCAAAATGCAGCTGAAACCATAAAGTTACAGGAACATACTATATACAGTATGTGTGCACACCTTTTATAGCTGGACTCTATATACCTGTCTGTAGAGCAGGTGTATTAAATGCCATTACATTTACTTCAGCAGCATCAGGAGAGTGAATCTGGAGCATTTGTGCGCCCCCTCTTGGTCAGTTTACAAACTGTTTTAAAATGCACTTGAGTTTGTGGCCTCTCTCTGTCAGTAACTGTTTGCATAAGTGGTGAAATGTAACTGAGGACATTTACTCAACTACTATACTGAAGTACAAATTTGTATATAATTCTTATATAATATAATTCAAGGTACTTATACTACACTTGAGTATATCTGAGTATTTATGCAACGTAATACTTCTACTTCACTACATCTCACAGGAAAATATGAAACTTTTTATTTGTCTGACAGCATTAGTTACTAGTTTTCAGACATTTGTCATACCTTTTCTGTCAGTGTACTTTTAAATGTCTCTGATAAACGTGTTTCTCTAATGGGTTGTGAAAATGATCCTGTTTCTTAAGCTAAATAAACTATATATAATAGTCACAAAGCTGAAAACAGGGCTGTTTTTCTGAGCTCATGAAAACATATGAATAGAATATGATGCATTGCTGTAGATTCAACTACCCAACATTATATAAAGTAGTTCAAATGAGCTCAACATTAAACATATAAAGCAGTAAAATGCAACATACACATTAACACAGCGAAAACATTATATCTAATAGTAAAACACTGACTGGGACCATTTTTCTGCACAATGAGTACTTTTACTTTTGGTTCTTTAAGTACATGTTGCTGATAATACTTACATATTTATACTTAAGTAAGGTTTGAATGCTGGCCTTTTACTTGCAGTGGGCTATTTTTACAAGTAAAGGATCTGAATACTTCTTCCACTGCTGGTTATGTTATAAAATCACAACAATGTACTGATTGTATACTGATAAGCATGATTGATAGACAATGAGTCCGCGTTACAAATGATGACTGACATACGGTATATGGTTTGAAAGATCACTATAAAAGAATAAAACATCTGTGTCATCAATGGTTGACTTATTATAATAACTTTGAATACATTACAATTTATTCTTATTCATGAACTCATGTAACCATAAAGGCATGCTGATACTTTGTAAGAAAGATGTTGTATTATGTATGCTGCCTGCTTATGGACATCAAAGATCTTTTCTTTTAGTGATAATTGTAAGAAGCAGACTGGAGGAAGCGTCCAACTGCAGTTAGAGAGTAAATTTGCATTTTACTGTGGAAAACATGTGATGAAACAGATTAATTGTCTTTCATTCTGCCAGCTTCTCCATGACTCATATCAAAGTTCTTTGTAATAACTTTCATATGGAAAGTAGGCTTTCTGCCACAGTCTCTCTGGCAAAACAGCCGTTACACAAAGCTGTGCTCGACGAAGCTGACCTGTGTGTGAAGTATAAAAGCAAGACCACACTCGCTAATTTAATCACTTATCTATGTGTTTTTGCCATTCTTCCCCAGAACAAATACTGTTAAAAGAAAAGCGGATTATTTTGTGCCAAAGGGGACAGATAAAAGACTCTGATGAGCAAATTAATGCACTTTAATGTCAATCATCTGCGCTGACAAGGCAAGTTGTCGGCCCAAAGGTGAAGCAGTTTTGAGTAGTAAGAATGCTATAAATATATTTTTTTAAATACCCACGACAAACTCTGTTTCTACTTCTCTTCGTCGAAAATAAAGTACTAACAGTTGGGTGGCGTTGGAAGAACCCAGATTAGGAGGAAGATGATGAAGCTGATTTCCAGTCAGATGAAGGACTTTTAGACGTGGAAGGCGACCAAAGGAAACAACATCATCAGCCGACAAACTGTTGTAGGATAAATCTAAAACCTGTGAGCATTAAAATAAATTGTTTAGATAAACATGTCAACAAGATGAAATATAAAAAAGGGAGAAGTTATTGTTACAAGCAACAATAAGATATTGTTATCTGAAATATTACCAATGTCACAGACCTAACTCAATAAACTCAAACATGAAACAGGTACAAATATTAAAATTACATTTCTCATGAGGCATGATGCGGGAATCAGTAGATACACAACTTAAACTGATAGTAAATGGTTTCCTTGTCTGTCACTAGTTGATATCAAAGCTCTTTTATTATGAAAGAAATGAAGATGTGGAAGAAGCTGCAAAATGAGGAGAGGAAGTGGACTAAAGAAGATGAGGAATACGTGGAAATAAAAGGCTTTCAAGTTCTCGTTAGGACTAAAAAGACGTGTGAAGTTGTATATTACTCCTGTGACAATATACAACATTAGAAATAGTAATACCACTTGTGTGTCTAATTTGTCATCTTACCTCGAGATGAGGGAAGTCAGCAGCTTGAAACGTCATGTTGCAAAGCCCGTTTAATGACAGATTGAGTTCTCTTAAAGAAACTAAATTGCTGAAAGACTCTGCAGGAAAACACGTGACATTTTCTGGTGACTTTTTTGCAAGAGGCACAAAATCGTATTGAAGGTGAATCTGCATGATATGAGAAGAATCACCTAAAGAGAGGGAGTTAACAGACGCGTCGATGTAAGCCACATTGTCAAACACCTCGAGGTCTTCTGTCTTGACCTGTGCACCGTAAGAAAAAGACACTCAACCGTTTTTAAACCAAAAAAACTACCAAACAATTATAAAATGTAAAATGTGACATGTGGCTCTTACAGAATTCAGTTTCTGCTCACTGATGTCGACCGAGCAGAGCTCAGACGGCTTGTCAACACGATGTAACTGGAGCTACAAGAGAAAACTGAAAGCTGTGGGTTATATTCTGTCAAATAAGCAGTTCTCACACAAGTAGATTTCAGTGCCTTACCAGGAAAGGTCCATCTAACGTGTTACCATGAGGAGCATCGGCCTCCCTGTTCTCACATTCATTGTAAGTCTCTATTATTCTTCTGTGCACATTGTTGTATTTCTGCTCCTCTGCTTTCCTGTAATCCACAAGCCAATGACCAGCACCTACAGGGAGAGTCAAATTCAATGAGATCATGCAGATTCAGTAGATTAAATGATTGACTCACTGGCAAAAAATACATTAATTAATGACAACTAATATTACCAAGTATTTACATTTATGAATAGCTTTGTGGTTGTTGTTGTTTTGGGTTTTATTTATTGTTTTTCTCATTGCTAAAGAGAAAATATTATTAAATTATAACTGTTAATTGCATTGCCTTTCTCTATCTTAATAACAATGTACTATACGTGCCCTAACATACTAAGTTAAGTTAGTTAAGTTAACTAAATGTTTATAATAGGCTCATTAAACTTAACCCACCTTCTTTTCTTCGATGGAGTAATGTCCGGGCGGGGAAACATTGGGCAGGATATCTCTGTCCATCATCAAATTTATAGGATGCTGCAGTCATCTTGTTGATTATCACTCTTCTCACGTTAACAACGTTAATAACTTTAACTTTAGTTACTTTGCTGCAGCGTTTTTGATCTTACAGCTACACTGTAATGCTCTGTATCCTAGCAACAGCATGTAAGACGAGGCGCTGCTCCTCCCGTCCAGAGGGGGGCGGTAGGAGGTGACACTGAGACCTCTCACAGGCGAAGGCGGAAGAAACCGCTGAGCCCAGCTAGTCAAAGATTGATTTCGGTGATAAGATAATGCACCGCCAAGCCAGCCCGCGGTTCTTTGAGACATTAAACACCGTGGTGTTCAGAAGATGCGTTTTTCACACATGACACAAGGCGTTCAGTTACCCGTCGAGATGAATTCACCTTCGTGTTCCTTTAAACTGCTTAGCCTCTAAGCGGAATCGACCACAGTGCGCATGCGTGACGCAGGACGCCGGAGTCACTTCTTGTTTTCTGATTGCGCTTATCCCCCAGCAGTTAGCAGCGACATTGTCTGCTATTTAGATAGTGTGCTAGCGAAAGTAAACTCCAGCAACTGCTTAGACCGAGCTGAGTCTCTGGAGCTACAGCCAAGGTTGGTAGTTAAACCCCATCGTCTATACCGTCGGTGGTAAGGACGCGTATAAGCGAACACGGAAGTGAGTGCGACGGCTTCTCTCGCTTCGGTGGCGTCGTCTTTTCTGATGAACCCATAGCATCAGTGTCGTGAACATCAGAGGTTGCTGGTGTGGCGTGAAATTGGACGGTATAATGCCGCTCACGCAGAGATCAAGGGCGACAAATGTGAAGGTAAGGGATTTGTCATGCATGCACAGCAGACGTTAGATGCAATTTGTAACAATGCAGTCATATGTGTCCTCGAGGAGCTGCTGCGAGTGTGAACTCTTCCTGTGAGTCTGGGCTTAAAGAGATTGTTATAAGAAGACCACAAAATGAGCCAAGACTTGTCATGTATTTGTGTAACATTTGTTGTTCACAGGAGCTCTAATCCACCATGGGAAACACACCATCAAAGAGTGGCAGCGGAGAGGAGCCGGTCAAAACAACTTTGTTTGAAAAGGAGCCAAGTGGCATAACATACAGAATTCCTGCTCTCGTTTATCTGAGGCACAGTCACACCTTCCTCGCCTTTGCAGAGAAAAGATCCTCGCCCTATGACCACGATGCCAAAATTCTTGTTATGAGAAGAGGAGCGTTGAAAGATGATGGATCTGTTCAGGTTGTTATTCACACGCAATAACCGGGACCCTTTGCTTCAATGCTGCTAACTGTCAACATTACCTGTGCTCGTCTTTTTTAATTGTTGTCTTTTGTCATGTTTTTTTTCCAGTGGTCGTCCAGTCAGGAGCTGTTAACAGCATGTCTGCCCAACCACCGCACTATGAATCCTTGCCCTGTGTATGAAAAAAACAGCCAAACACTGTTTTTGTTTTTCATCTGTATCTGGAGGAACACCACAGAGATGAGGCAGATCCTCACCGGGAAGAACAAGGCCCGTCTTTGCTGTGTTAGCAGCAGCGACGACGGGCAAACCTGGAGTCAAGCGAAAGACTTAACAGAAAGCGTGATTGGCGATACGATCCACAAGTGGGCCACGTTCGCCGTGGGTCCAGGCCACGGTGTGCAGCTGGAGAACGGCAGATTGATCATTCCAGCGTACGCCTATTATGTCCCTCACAGGTGTTGTTCCTACCCAATTCCTTTCACGGTCTACCCACGTGCACTGTCAGTATATAGTGAGGACTTTGGCCAGACGTGGCATGTCGGTAAGATGCTTCGAAAAAAGTCGTGTGAATGTGAAATGGCGGAGATCATAGACCACGAGGGAAGGAGTCATCTTTACTGCAATGCTCGAAACACTGGAGGTCACAGATGTGAGGCCCTGAGTGAAAACAGCGGTGTGTATTTTGACAAACCCCACATTGCTCCAGAGCTCGTTGAACCACCTTCCGGCTGTCAAGGCAGCGTCATCGGCTTCCCAGCTCCTGAATTTGTCCCGAATGAAGATGCTGAAAGCAAAGCCTGTGGCACATCGCTCTTGTCTCCAGACACGCAAACCTGGCTCCTCTTCATCCACCCGACCAACAAGTCTAGTAGGAGGGACATGGGCGTGTACTTGAACCGATCCCCCCTGCACTCGTCAGGATGGGACCGTCCCAGGATCATCCACAGGGGACCCAGCGGCTACTCAGACCTGGCTTACAGCGGAGACAAGGATCAGTTTTCGTGCCTGATGGAGTGCGGGAAAGAAAGTGAACTCGAGCAGATTGCGTTCATGTCGTTTACCCTTAATGATGTCATGCAGACAGGCAGTAAGAAAGACAAGAAGATGCGTTGAATCGCGGTTGCTTTATTTCTGTGTTAACAAAGCTCTCTTTAACATTCTCCCGCAACCTAAAAGTCCAAACAAAAAGCCACTAAATATGCCGTGCAGTCACATCTGTCTGTGTTTACTGTTGTTCTACATTCTGGAGATGATGATGATGATGCATGCATGAGTCGTGTGTTTTGTTGTCTCCTTGTTTACATAAAAAAAGTAATTCAAGTCTTAATAGTATCAATATGCAAGCAGCTGTCTAAGGAAGGAAACTATTTTTCAAAGGTTTGGTTGCTGATTTCGAGCATGCTGTGCTGGACTGCCATCTTTAAAACAGGCTTTGTGTGTAGCATGTTTGACAAGTACTTCATACCCATTTCTGCATCTTATTAGGCTGTCAGTGTTTTCTGAGCAGTGGAGAGAATTTGCCTACCTCTTTTTATTTTCATATGAAGATCATAGCAGGCCTTGTAAAGTAGGGCGTAGGGTTTCCTCTATGCTCAGTCTCTCCTTAACATTTAGTATATATACTCTGATTCACATATGCCTTCTACTCCACTGTTTCAACTGAAGCTGTGCCACAACCTGTCAGTGCACACCCTTTCTTGTCGGTCACAGTGGGTGCCGCAGAGTTGGCGACCGAACTGGACACAAAAGCCCTTCGCTTTTTACTTGCCACATCCAGCTAATCAACGAAGAGACCAACCGAACTGTATGACGTCTGTGGGTTTTTAAAACATTTGATGGATTACTAGAGATATACGTCTGTCAAGAGCATTTGGGGCTACTTTGTACTGTACACTGATTTTTTATTACATTCATTTTCAAAAGCAATATTTCACTTGGTTACATTGTTTACTTTCAGCGCACTTGGCATGGTTTTCTTAACAGCCTTTTTTTTTTCCCTCCTGGCATTAAGTGCAGCATTATGACCAGATATGATTGGTTGGCTGTTGGTTATCAAATGAAAGCATGTAAGAGCATGTAACAGCAGATGAAGACTCACCATTTATAAAGCCACTAGGAATTTGCACACACAAAACCTTGTACTGGGCGACTTTTAGCGTCCTTCTTCGCCTAATGTTGTGAGGCAAAAATGCCTCCAGGTGGTTCAACACTAGTTTCATTGTGTTTTTGTTGACTGTTGTGGAAAGTGACAAAACTTGCATGAAACATGTATTTTAGTAGAAAATAAAAGTAACCTGTGATCACCCAACTCATCTTTTGTTCAATTATGCACACATTTGTATTATAGTGCAATTACAGTAATTATTGCTTTTAATAGCTGACTGTTGGGATAAATCATTTAAAAAGACAAGTTAAACAGTAATCACCTGTAGACAGGGGTAAGGGATAAAATAATAGAGAGGGCATAGATGTGGTTTTAAAAGCAGCTATAAAAAACACTTTATCAGCTGTAGGGAGTATTTCATTCCCTCAGCAGCTAAAGGGGGCTTATGGCATGTTGAAATGTTGTGAAAGGCTGTTGTACAGCGGCCTGTGGGGAGTTGAGCGTGATTCACCAGATGTGCAGACAGCAGGGATGAATTAAGGACAGGGAAGAGTGTTTTAAGTTGAGGACAGAATGTGGATTTTCTGTATTCAAGTTTTCCAAATAATATGATGTCTCTTCTGGTATGGGTGTTGTAGTTATTGATTGGTTTACATGCAGTATCTGGACAAATTAAAATGTAAAGATCCCCTCCAGACATGTATTAAGACATATTTACAAATAATTAGACCTGAAGAATAATGTGTGTCTGATGTTTTTCTGTCAAAGTATAAATTTCACAATAAAAACCGAAAATTAAAATGTCCAGAATCTTTAATATGCTAATTTTGTTTTCCTGCTGGACACAAGATGTCTCCTATTGTGAAGTCCATTCTCAGTGTGTGTCACTGGTGGCTTCAAGTTTCTACATCACATTTGAATAAGTTTCAAATTGGACCAGGATTGACTTGCAAACAATTTGTGATGTCACAAATCCTGTTCATAGGCCCCGCCCCTTAAAACCAGATTTTCAGTGAGCACAGAGAAACTTTCCACTTTCAGCAGATAAAATTGAAAACATCCTTCTAGTGTCAAACTCTGCACAGACATTATTCTGCACAGTGAAGCTCAAACATTCAACTGTAGGAACAAGAAGAAAAACATATTTTTGGCTGGAGGGGGACTTTTTCTCATAAAATGATTCACTAATACAACTTGAAAATTGTTACTTGTGATAATACGCTTAGCAAGGCCTCCACAATGATGTTGCATCCTCAGTAAAAGCTCAAAGGATAAAGCTAATGCTATTCTAAACTTGTCTTATTGTCAACACATCCCATGAAAAGAGCAAAACCAACAATATGTCCATTAGTTTCCCTATTTCTGACTTCCTATTTCTCCCAGTGTGTGGCTCACTGATGTGTTGTTGTTAATAGTTTATTGGACAAAGTAGAGGCATATAGCACAGAGGAATAAGATATCAGACCAGGATCTGGCTTCAGAGGCACCACCAGCCTCATTATTTAAGTCAACTTAAAAGGAAGAAGTAAAGAAACACTATTTGTGGTTTTCTAATTGTGGTTCTTCTTGACACCCTGATGTTGACTAACCAATTTGAGGTCATTGAGACAACTTTAATGTAGTAATGCAGTAAATGTAGTAAATGGTGCAAGCACTCAACCCTCCCTTACTGACAGGGATTGTCTTGCTCCATTCAGTTATTAAAATTGTGAGAGGATTTCAGTTGACATCCGTGCCCTTGGGTACACAGCAGCAGCTACAGGCCACATGGGACCTCAGTGCTGTGCCTCATCATTATTTTAATCACTGAACTGGTACAAAAGCAACAAAAAGGCAAGGTATTATGTGTACTTTATTAGATGTGGTGGCTTAAAAATCCCAAATGTGCTCATCTGCTGACCGGCCATTTCACTGCTTTCTGTTTTTCATCACCTTGTTCAGCCAGCGTCTTCACAGGAATGATGAATCATGTGGTGAAACCTGCTTTTCTCCGACAGCGTTGGCGGTGACACATCCAACATATGATCATGTTTATCAGAGGGTGGCTTGCTGTAATACACACACACACATATGTTTCATGTATCACTCTGGTGACATTTGGGAGTCCAGTAACAGAGAGGCTAGCAGCGTTGGCGTCACAGATGTTTTTCTGTTTGTGGTAAGCATGTGTGTCGTCCCAGCAGGCTCTGCTCTTTTAGCAGCACAGGGGAGTCGCGGCTGTCACATTGTTCTTGTACTATCCATTTGAACGACCCTGGGGCTCACAGGTGAAGAGCTTCCAGACATTTGGGAGGATGACAGGAGTCCAACAGTCTGTGGTCTGAGTTATTTTTTGATTGTCTTGACTTTGACTTGGTAGCTCTAACTTTTTTAAAACCTGTTATTTGCATGTTATAGTTGTCTTTTTATGTCTTGATTGTTTTTCCCAGAACATATAAATTACCTCCTTCTGATTAAACAGATTTAAGAAGAGAGAATGCTTTCCAAACTTCAAAATATATCATACTATAACATGCTAAATGGCAATTTGCTTTGAATTTTGATATGCAATGGTTTATCGGTGTGTACACTCGGTTAATAATTCAAAAGTGCCATTTTTCAAACCTTCATTTTGGTCTGGGCCTCTGTTATGCATATAATGAGTGAGTCTGCAAAACAAAGCTGTTTGTCACACATCTCACCATGGATAATAAAAAGAAAGTCTGTTCACGTCCACTAATACAATTTCACTCAACACTCAGGAATAGAATGGTTAATGGATACTAATGTGCTAAATCTAGCTAGAATATAAACGTCTCCAAAAAGAATATATCTCTTTCATTTCATATCCTGCAGATGCACAGACAGAACTGTAGCACTATTGCTATGCTCTACACCTGTTGCTGACAGTGTCTACATTTGTCCAAAAACGTTTCAGTTTTCAGTGTAAAACTACAGGATGTGAATATCCTCACATGGGTTGACTTACATGTTACAGCATACAGCCTTATATTGATTTCCTGATTTATTTTGAATAAAGGGGACAAGGGGCAGCCCACATATTTCCAGTCATTCCAAAATCCTAAGCCTGTCACTATGACTGAAGCCTTGGTTTGTGAGTTGTACCTATTAAAAAAATTTAAACCAGATGTGTGGAAATAGTATAGATTCCTAAATACAGAGCAGGGAAATCCGGTGTCTATCTGAGATGCAATAAACATATGCGTTTCTTAACAAAATAAATGTAAGGTAAAGGGATTCCAGTATGTTTTAGTGCTATTTTGAAGTAAGACGTATATATTTTCATGATTATCATAAAATCGTGTATTGCAATTATTTACTGCTGCTTGTTCTATCTGCATAAAATGTTGATTGAAAGTCATCATAGTTGTGTTAGTAATGGATGACCTTTTGTAAACGCTACCATGACAGCTCTGCAGGTTTTTATGTAACAGGTTCAAACACAGAAAGAAACATGTTGTGTGTTTGGTCCCTTTAGGTTAGATAGGTTTGAGCAACAGACATGATACATTCAGTGTAAGTAGTCTCGTCTCTCTTTTGGTTTCTCCTTGTTGCAAGACAGTAAAATATAAGTTATGCAGGCAAAGTTACATTTTCAAGGTTTGATTGAAGTATCTATGTACACTGGAAGCTACACTCAGTTGAACTGTACATCATCACAGAGTCACAGAGGGGAGCAACATTTCAGATGCTCCTTCAGGAATTCTTTCATGATTCATTTAACCTTTTATCTCATTATCTCGCTGCCAAACAGATAACCCTATTTACAGTACAATTTAACCTTGTACCAACTGAAACAACTTCATGTATCAAAACACATCCCACTCTGGAGATTAGTGCTGTTTTCATGGGAAATCACAAAAGGAACAAATCCTCTCTTCACATTACAAAGTATTGAAGTCAATACAAAACTAAAGGGAATAGACATGAAGAGCACAGTATAAAATGAGTTGTGCGTGTGTGCAAGAGTCAAGGGAACAAATAATACAGAGAGTAAACTCCCAGAGAAATGAGCAGAGAAGCTATATTTTCAGGCTTCCACAAAAAAAAAGTTACATTTGCTAAATCTTACCCCAAGTGACCTGTGGCAAGAGTAATATCACATTTGATAAACTCAAGACTTATGTCCTATCATTTGAAAACTACTAGTTCACCACAGTGTGTCCAAATCTTTGTGTCGGATGCTCAGTGACCTTGCCATATAGTCCAACTGCCTCAAAACCTTTGATTTAGGAACAATGATGCTCTTCGCAGGAACGGCATCGTTGATACAGTTTAGGACAATACAAACAATATATGTAAGATGGACACACAGCCGTGTCTTCAGACTGTCTTTAAAGCAAGAGTGCCCACCAGCACGGATCCTGGATTGAACTGCCAGACCATTTAGAGTAAAAAAATGGCTTACAAGGGCACTGCAAATCTACATAAGCCATAAAAGCCATGCCACATTTACACCCCATTAGGGCTATTCTCTCTTAAAGGGACATGCGCACAGTTTACAAACAGAGGAGGCAAAAAGACTGCTGAGAAAGCAGCAGGGTTGGGAAAGTTACTTTTTAAATCTCACCCACTACTGATTCCTGATTGCCAAATTTAAGTTGTTATAACTAACATAATGCACTTTAATTTAAAAGCCAGTTACAATATGATCCATTCAATTTAGATCTCGTATTTGTTATTCCAGTATGTGTAAAAATGTGTCAATTTATCTTTTTTTTTTAAAGCATGTGATCAGTTCTTTCTTTAAACTTACACCAGACAGGATTAGGGTTTTTTTTTTTTTTTTTACGGGTAGAGCACTGTACTGGCTCTACAAGTAATCCATTGTTCCCAACCCTGTAAAGCAGTGAGCGTGGCAGACCAGTCACATGCACACTATGGGAAATGTTAGGCTAGACACATGAGTACTAACCTTTGGCTCTCTGGCTGCTGGGTACTAAACATCATACAGAATAACAGGCAGCTGCGAGGGGAGGAGACTCGGATGTCCAATGAAAGCACCGTTCACGCAGTAAAGTTGCATTTTAGCACAGAGGTGGTTTGTTTTTTTTCCACTTTAGAACATTTGATTAACAAGAGTCAAATCCGCTTTGACAGCAGTTGAATATCTGTCAACCTCTCTTGGTCTCTGTGGGCAGCAGAGTCCTGTCGCTCCAACCAGCTTAAGCCTCCCTCTCTGTAGAAATAATTAGTCTGTGAACAATCGGCAGTGAGCAATATATGACCTGTTATTTTTTTAGTTTTTTCACAATTGAGAGATCTTCTTTTTTTCATACATGACACAATGTACTGCGCAAAATGGATATGCGCACATACTGGAAGCATAATGTTGCTGAGGACATGCAAGTTGTTGAGTATACAGCAGAGCAAAAAGCGATGTTTCCCAATGTCATTGTCTTCCTTATCTTCTTGAAACATCATCTGTCACTCAGATTTGCATCTTCAAGCGCGCAACTCTTTCTTTGAGTGTGGCTTATTTCCCAGCAGGGCATCAATCTCAGTAATGGTTTGAGGGGTCATTTGGGTTAAAATCTGTAAGGAGGAAGGAAGGACGACAATCAGTTTAGAATGTGAGCTGTTACCTTTTGTCACTTTTGACACCTTCTGTTGCACGAAAAGTAGCATATCTGTTGGTTCAAACAACTATGGCTCAGTGACAGGCAAAATTATTGATTGAAATAAAATCTACCCGGAGGGCACCCAGGTTCTCAAGCAGCTGGTCTGCAGTAGAAACACCCAGAAGTACTGAGCTGACTCCCTCACTGCGCAGACACCAGGCTGTAAAACAGAGAAAAAAAACTGTGAAACCGAGGAGAAGTGGCCAAATTTAAATTTTTTGAATTTTTTACAGGAACACATGCCACTGTTATAAATTTAGGGTCGCAAAAATAAGTACATTTTATAGCAGATAGCAAAGATACATGGAGGACAAACCATGCTGTCTGAACAATAAACACTACTGATTATATGGAAAAAAAGTAATGTAATAAACTAATAAGGTCATTGATCAGGAGTAAAGTGGTTGCACACAGGCAGACAGGCCACAGGCAACATTCGTGTGAAACTCTGCCATTGCATAATCAATCAAAGCACTTCTATCTTACGTGTGAAACAGATGAACAAACATTTTGAATCAATAGCTTTAGATTCTGGCAGTACCACAAAACATTTAAGATGTAAGATTTGAGAAAAATGCTAATTTAAAACAGGTCAATCCTGACCTCCAGTCACACACCAATAAAAAAAACAAAGAAGTATCTGTGTGTCTCCAATGTACCATCCTTTTATTTGCCTGGGTCGTACCTATGGCTAACTGTGCAGCAGTGCAGCCCAGTCTGTCTGCCAGTAGATGGAGCTCCTTGATTTTAGCGAGCTGCCTGCGGCCCTCCTCGCTGTTCACTCGCTCCTTCAGCCACTGGTATCCCTTCACCAGGAGCAAAATGGAGAAACAGCATTGATACAGTACTGATTTCACACTGCAATACCCCACTGATCAGGGAGAAAATTACACTGAGGCTGGTTTTCACAGAGAGGAATCCCAGAGGAAGCCAGTCAAATCAAACTGACCTTCATTGCTGCTCTGGAGCACTCTGGTACACCATCACTGTACTTCCCTGTGATTAATCCACAAGCAAGTGGAGACCAGGTCATGGCTCCTACACCTGAAAGAGTGGAATAGGGATAGTCAATCGAATGACACAAAATTAACCTTTATTAAAAAATAAATCCAGCTAGTGAAACTGTGGATGTCTGACCGATCTTGTGGTAGAGCTCGGGAAGCTGCACCTCGACTTTATCCCTCTGGAAATAGTGATACTCTGCCTGCTCACACACAGGTGGTATGAGGTTGAACTGGCGTGCCACAGAGTACGCCTCCTGGTGCCAGGCAGAGAGAGAAACAAAATGTCATGGTTACCGATTAGCATTTATGCCATAAGCTGGCAGCATTACATAACATTTGTGAGAGTGAGCTTTTCTGAATGGGAGATCAGCATTCACCATGATTTCCATGGCACTCCAGCGTGAGGTTCCCCAGTACATGGCCATACCCTGGTTTATTACAAACGTCATGGCCCGTACAATCTCTGCAAATAACAGTATATAAAATCACCCTAAAGTAATTGTTTGCAGCTTTTTCATGCAGAGATAAAACACATGTAAGCACATATTCACACCTGACTACCACTATGACTACCACAATATCTGCAACAAGCAAACACAAATTTTAAACATCTAAAACTGACCTTCCATTGGACTGTTGACATCATTTCTGTTGGCAAAAACGATGTCCACATAATCTAGTTGCAGTCTTGATAAGGATCCTCTTAAACCTGTCATAAACAATGGTCAACGATTAATCGTCATTATCATCACCAGTTTGTTCTTTCTAAGAAACTACAGCCATGCTCTGGGGGGCTGTACTCGGACACAGCTGTGCTTTGAACTAAACGTCATCATGCTAACATGTGCACAATGACAATGCTAACACGATGATGGTGAGCAGGTATAATGTTTACTATAATCATCATATGGTTTAGTGCGTTAACATGCTAACATTTGCTGATTAGCACTAAACACAGAGTACAGTTAAAGCTAATGGGAATGTCCGTATTGGACGAATTGAAATTTTGACCTGATGATGGTGCTAGATGAAAAGTTAATGGATTAACAATTATAATTTATCCTGAGGGGGACATGAATGCCATGAATTTAATGGCAATCCATCCAACAGTTGTTGAGTTATTTCACTAAAACCTACACATGTCAACATCATTGTGGTGCTAGATGAAAATTCAGGGGATGAACAGAGTCATTAGGATAAACCCTCTAGGAAGAATGACTGTCCATCCATCCATTTCAGCTTGGACCAAAGTGGTGACCGACCAACCAACAGGCCAGCATTGCCATGCGTAGAGCAAGGGCTGACATGGTTAAAACAAGCAGGAATAAATTTACACAGTATTTTAACCATGCAGATCCCTAATAAACAGTTGCTTATGCTCAACACAATACTGGTGCCTAAAATCTATTATTTTACAGGGGGGATGCTGTTCGTGGAAAAAAAGAAACATTTCTAGATGTTGTCAAATGTCCTCCTGTGTGGCAACCTTGGGTCTGTTATTAATTCACTGTAGAGGTTAAAATCACAAATGAAGTGAAATATGAAGTCCAAACATGTTCCCTGCACATAGTTCACTCATGGCCTCAAATCAAAAGCCTCGTGACAATGACGGTCAAACAGCCCTTTCAACTCCTTGGTAAATGGTCACCTCAAGGCATTACGACTTACAAAACAAGTAACATGACCGTACAAGGCCAATAGCCTCTTAGCTTTCTGTAGGATTATTTTTGGGAGGGGGGTGCTGGAAAAACAATGTTTCTGACATGTTATTAGCAGCAACGCTTCATCTCGACATTCTCTCATCTGACCTCCTGTACTTCTGTCTTCCTTTGTCCCAGACATGAGGCAGACAGATAAAAGTCCTCATCTGATTTCACTCTGCATTTCCATTCATCAGCTTCATCATTCTCTCCTTCCATTAAATCATCCATCTCCTACTAACACATCTTTGCAACCATAAACTACAGCAAAGCAACATACTTGTTTGGTTTTGTTGTTTTTTTTCTTGAGCTGTTACGAAACTCAGTAATTTATTTGATTTTACGGCATGTTGATGTATATACTGTGACATGTGACATGGAGTGGCTCTAACTGAGCGAGAGAAACAGTGCCCACACTCAAAGATTAATCATCAAATGATTCATCACAACTCAGCATCAGGGTTGAACTAATGCACTCTGGGAAACATTGTATGTACAAGTACCACACTCTAATACAACAGACTTTTGCCCTCTAATTAATCTCAAAACCTTTCCTGATTCCTGTTTTTAACTTTTATTTTACCTGATTATATTTAAGATGTAGGATTACATGTACTGAGCCTAACGCTAACCCTGAACCTGCTCGGTTATGATTCTTTATAAATGAATTCCGGTGACTTTACTGTAAATAATTTATTATACTACCTTCAATAATGTGCTTTCTGGAGAGTCCTCTCTCTGTCTCTGCTCTGTGGAGTGATGAAAGGACATATTATTGATGTTCTGTTGAAACGGTAAATGAAAACAATGAACAATGAATGAGTGGAGAAAAAAATGCATATAGTCTTTTACTGTTGTACTTACTGGCCTCCCCAATAAATCTTTGTTGTGATGACAAAACTTGAACGCCTGGCAAGGACACAGGAGGGTTAGGAGTTAATTATGGAGAAAATCTCCTGTTTTTAACACTGTGTTAAGTATGTAAGTACAACAGATGTAGTTTCCTTCTCTGTGGTACATTAATTGTAATCTTTGGTACATTAATACATGAATATATCTGGACCCATATTGTATTTTACTTTTTCTTACTTTTGACATATTTATTTATCCAAAATAAAATATCTCAAGGGCTTCCCACATGTTTTGTGATCAGGGAGTTTATTTTCAAATTTTTATCCTTTTATAGTCTTTCTGAAGCTAAACCTCTTCATTTATCTAAAAAGCAACTTCCCTTGAGATAATTTATGGTGCGCCTGTTCCAAAAGTAATAAAAACATGTTGAAGTGCAGTGCATTTCAGGAAAGCAAGGGATTATTAGGGATTATGAAGCTTTCAAAAGATATATTCATGATCTAATAGAGTTAGAAAGCTTTTTACGTGCATGTGAATCAGTTTGGAAAAATGAGTAATATCACCTCCATCCTTTCTTCTTGATAATGTTCCCTAGAGTGATTTCCGCTCTGTGGAGAGACGCATAATTTATTGTGATGGGTTGGTGCTAACTTCAGATCACTGCACAATAGTATTACATCATACAGGAAATGTTCAGACGTGTCACATGTATGTTGAAGAATCATGAGCACATAGTTGTTCATTGAGGAAATGAAGAACACGTAAAAACTTTTAATGGATGCCTGGAGGAAAATGCAAAGGCTGACCTTCCAGAAGCGTACACCTCTGCTGTGTCAAACAGGTTCACTCCGTTCTCATAAGCTATGGCCATCAGGTTCTCAGCCATCTGGGGGAACACAAGCACTGAGACTGAGAGAGGTGGACGATGGATAAATTCCAAGTACCCTGAGGTCGCCCATTAAGGGCACTATGCAGGGAGGATAATACAGATCATATCTACTATCTCACCATGTTACTTTAGCATCCAGGTATCAGGTCTGTGGGATTTTAAAACATGTCTAAACTTGAAAACACTGAGATTTGCGCTCACATTGCAGAGTGTTTCCCACAAAAGCAATATGAGCGAACAGGCTCGGGAATTGACGTCTCGCAAAACAGAGAAAGACAAGAGAATTCTCACCTCATCAGAGATCTGCGATCCAAATGTCACCCAGGTGCCTGAACGAGAGCGGAGAGAGAGACGTTTGTTTTGTTTGTGGGGTTGAAACGGAGAGGAAAATTTTCCTGCCTTCAAACCAACTCACCTAACCCGAGGCAGGAAACACGTAAGCCCGACTTCCCCAGGTTCCTGCGGAAAATAATAAAGACAAAACAGTCTATGAAGATCAGAAATAAAGAATGGGAACAGATATGATGTGCAGGTATCTAAGATACTCTCACAATCACAGGTGAGATCTTACAGTACGCTGATGTGTGTGAGTGACAAGCAAAGAGCAAAATAATCCTGAATGATGAGAAGACTATTTTATCTTTTATGCTATATATATACAATTTTATACCTTCAGCAAATTTCAGTCAAATATTAATATGACAGCTGTGGTTACTAGCTACTGTACATTACATTAACTCATCTTTTAAAAATATGATGCATCATTATAGATTAAACTAACCAACAGTTAAAACTGGCTCAACATTTACCAGCTACAACCTTCAAATGTTAATGCAACATACTGTATTGCATAATACATTTTACCGATAATATTTTGATACAGTAGTATTTTACAATGCCACTCAGTTAGGGGAATACTTTGGTTTAGTCTTTTCTGTACATGCAAAACAAAAAATACTGAAAACTAAAACATAGACTCAATCTTTCATGGACCATAAACATACAAAAAATAAGAATTATTTTTACTACACCATAGTGTTTGTGGATATAAATATCTCCCCCACTACTGTTGCTGAGTGAAATTCTTTCTTGCCTGTGGTCAAATTACTGCCCTGTCTAATTATTTTGGAACAATTGACCTTTTATCCTTCGTATGTTAACAGTTCAGTGTATTACACTGGGTCAGTGAAACAGCTGGAGGGAACAGAGCTCAGATACAGAGTCCAGGCAAAAGCTTCCCTGCTCTGTGCGGTAAATGGCCCAAAATGTTCCATAAGCTAAAGAGGAGTCCATTACCCAACATGCCACATCTAATTATCCAGACAGCTGAATTTTGAAGGGCGAGCGGGGAGAAGCAGAAAGCTGCATTTCTGACCACAGGAGCATGCACAGCTGAAAATGGTGTGGGCTTCATGCGTGCTCTCCTCCTCCATGCATGCTCTCCCCCATTCTAATTAGCCGGGGAGCCAGCTGGAGAGGCGGCAGAACTGCAGTGCAACTTGCTGCTCGCCGTCTTTTCATCTCCAGCGCCTCTCCCCTCTCTGCCTGCCTGCGTCCGCCACAAATAGCCAAATGCAGGAAGACAGACTGTCAGAGCATTTAGACTCAGTCGAACGAGTCCTGCTTTTATTTTCTGCTGTCTATTTTTAATGCCTGACCTTAAGCTATTTTTAGATTCCTGCATATGTAAGCATTTGTGTCTGTGCCACTGTATGAGCGTTTGCTGTGTGGGGGTGTCAGTGTTCATGTGTGCACTGTGTGTGGGTGTCAAACGCATATTATTTGTGTCATTTCTTTAAACTCAAAACAAAATAGCACACAGGTGGAAGGTCAGGGATGCTATAGAGGGAAAAAGTGTAAGTTGGGTTTGATGTAGATGATTCCTTGTATGGTAATCTGGCTCTGGTTTGTCAACCAATGACAGCTTTGCCTGTTCTCTCACACTGACAGTCACTTTGAACACTGGGAGTAAATAAAAATGAGGCACATGGGAGAAAACACACTTCAGACAGCTTTTTCTAAAGCTTTTTTTTTCAAATAATTTTAGTTTTTTCATTTGTTTTGTTGTCCTTTACTGGTATTTTTTCATGACATCCATTAAAATATGCCTTTTTTGCCTCAACTTCAGAAAGGGGGAGTTAAAGCAACATTTTCGTCTAGCAACGTTTGACAAGGTTGGACCAATAACAGCATCCCCAAAAATATTACCTGCTAGTTAAAACAGCTTTACTCAGTTTCACAGCAAAAAGAAAGGCCTGAAATTCATCAAACACAGCCGCAATTAGGTCTCAGCTTCACCTGCAAGATAACGACTGTATCTGCATTCTCAGAGCAGATAAATGATGGTTAAAAGATGAATATTATATTCACTTTTCCTTATTTTTTAAACCATTATATTCGGCAAGTTGTTTGTGGGGTTATTTTCATTATATTAACTACATTTAAATTTTCAGTTTTATATCTTTAGCATTATGTAGGAAAATCCTATTATTTAGCCTGAGGCTCTCTTGCACTGGTACTAAATGTGAATTAATGACATTAATAAAGCCTAGAGACACCTTAGTCACATCCACATTATTTTCCATCCCTCCCTTTTCAATTTGTAACATGGTGAAAAAATGAAAGGGTTATATATGACAAATGAAAAAAATGAAACAACTAAACATGAGTCAGCATTAGGAGAATGTCAAGCATCTAGCAGCAACTGTTACACAAACACACTCTTTCTCTGTTTCAATGCGCTTTTATTCAGTATGCTTTTTCAAGATGGAAAATAAGCGCGTGAAGCTGACAGACCAACGTGTTCAGTTAACACCGTGCATGAGCACAACATAACAGAAGCAAGTGAGACACCAGCATGCTTTGGTGGGCGCGTTTCATGATTGCTTTGCCACATAAAATATCTTTTTTTTTTTTTTTTTGGTTTCTGGGCAATGGAGGATGTCATTGTTTCTGTGTGTGACAACTGGCCGCCCCCACCCCTGCTCTCAACTCCACCATTCTCTGCAGTACTGCAGTCTGCTAAATTACTATCAGTGAGTCTGGAGAGACACATGCTCTCTCTTCCCTCTCACTATCTCCTTCGTGACAGTCTCTCCCACTCTCTCTCATATGTGCACACAGACGCTCGGCTTATATTTCACTTGACACGGTTTTGGTGGACGTTAATGCGAAAACTGACGACTGACGAGATCTATATTGTGCAAGCGTCAGTGGGGCCGGTCGATGCTTTCACATGCACATTCACGCTTGATGGGAATTACACTCCAACCGAGGCACAGATCTACATACGGTCACGCATGAATGCACTTGTGAGCTCGCCGAGTCACAGATGCAGCCTTTATAAGTAGGACTGCTTTCTGGTCTCTTGCCTATTATTTTTCTCCCGCCATAAATCATGAACTCCAAACAAGGTGATTAAAGGGACTCAGCTGTTCCACAAATTATTAATGGAGGAGAGAGAGGAGACACACAGGTGCTCTGTCATGGTGTAGTCAGCATTTTAACCTGTGCTGACATTCACAGTTAGTTTTCACCTGAGACAGGAGGAAGACACTATATACAGATGGTTAGGCGCAAATGATGGAGGTTTTTTTTTCTGCAGTTGTCATAAAATGTCACACACATGCTGAGCAGGCTGTTCTCCAGGGGGAAGCACACCTAGATATTAATAACGATCACGTCAGTGCATGGGTGTGTGTGTGCTTATACATGCATTTTTTGTGGAGAGATGGTGGACTGTCTGTTCTCTTTTAATAATGCTGTATACACACGTTTCAGGGTTTCAAAGGGGTCAGTTCACCCAAATTACAATACAGTACATTATTTTTTCACCCATGCAGAGGTTTCTCCCTCTACCTCAATACGATGGAGGCGAATGAAATTAATTAATTTTTTAAAAATCAAAACCAACATCTTGTTTCTTTAATATCTGTCTTTGCAACTAATGGATAATCCGCTGACCTGTTAACAGTTTACAAAGGGACTATTTCTTTGGAGTAGTTTCATTGAAAAGCGAAATCTGAAGAGTATCTAGAGTATCAGGGACATTATTTCTGTTGCTGCTGAATTAAAACAAATATTGTTCAATGCTCTGAACACCACAAACAAAATCCTCTTCACTTCCATTGTAATGAGGTAGAGGCAGACATTTCAAAGACATCTAAAGACCTGGACAAATTAAACAAAAACTCTGCATTGCTAGATATGAGAAAATATATTTTGTGTATAAAGTGTGACAGCCGTCTAATTCTTGCTTCAGCTGTTATTAATGAATTAGGCTAAACAGCAGACTTTTCATGTAAGGTGATGTTTTTGAATTCAGTTATATTATAACAGTTTAGGAAAGTAGGTCTGTCCTAATTATGAAATGCACATGCTTTGAGCGGAGCAAATGGAAGGAAAAAAGCACAAAGACAGACACACACACACGCACACACAAACTCAGCTGCTCTCCTTCAAAGTTGCATCTCCACTGCTAACACTTCATTAGTGGTCGTGACTCTCCTATTAACCAAACTCGCATGTAATGAAGTGGCACAGTTGAGAGATCACGGCAGCTGATATTCAAATTGTGAACCTCTTTATATTCGTGTGAATAGTCTGTTTTTCTATTCAAAGTTTGGGGCTGGACAAAAGGATGTATATGTAGCACTCCACGGATTCTGTTTTGAAGGGAGAACTTGGTGTAAGATGTGACTGAAGGGTGAAACGATGCGAAAATGAGTTTGAACTCTCTCAATGTGTTCAAAAAGGAGTTTATTAATGAAATTCAGTGTTTGAGAAGGTCGCTGCTGCTACGTGCCGGCCTGTTATATGTCTGTTGGGAGAGAGATGAAGCCGAATATTGAAAAGATATATCAGTTTCCTGGTCTGCTGCCTCATAAATATAGACTTTGACAGCTCATGCTGAATTTCAAAAGATTAAATACTGTTGCTAAGGTGTTTTTGAGTATCAGTTTCTCTTGTGTGATTTAAAACAAACTATTTTGCTACTTTGCCACAATGAAATAAGTGGTTATATCTGTATCTTCTCAATATATTGCCCATATTCCAGACAGAATATTGGATGAAGTTGAGACTTTTTAAAGCTTAAGCTAGTATATTACTCCACCAACCTAAATAAACTAAATGTAATGATAAGATTTTAAATTTAGATCACATATTCAAATACTTTTTCAGACTTTTCCGGGACCTGTGGAGACTCTTCTTCATTATGCTTTGTTTCTGCTCTTACATAATGACATGCAATGATGATTCTGTCAGACTTTGACTAGACGGCCCATTCAGAGAATGTGATGTGGATTTTCTTGCTCTGATTATGACGCCTGCAGTCTTGTTAAACAACACTGACCCAGCAGTCTCTTTACATTTTGAAAATATTAACTTATTTGCTTTATGCACTTTTTATGAACAACAGCATCTTGCTCATATCTATTAGTATGCAGATACAATCTTCTTTGCAGTTAAGCAGCCACAAACAGATCACAGTTTGACATATTTTGGTTGCCATGCAGACTGAAATCAAGCAAGTGAAGATACAGGGTGACTTTGCCTAAAACTTGTTGCAGTGATCTCTCTTATCTGTTCAGTCAACTGGAAACTCAAAAATCTAGAGAGAGGAGAGTTGAAGGTCAAGGTTGATGCAGGATGCGCTTATCTTCTCCCCCACCCTGCTGCACAAACCATTTGTTTCCACTACGAAGCCAAATTACTTAATTATCACTTAATTATTATTCATGATGACTCCACTCTGTGAAGTTCATATTTTATCACTGTTTGGGATTCATTACCAGTTAAATACATGTGCTGTCCATAGGGTTTTTATCAAAGCAGGGAATAGGCTTGCTAATTTCTCCATAGCTAAGCTTTTATGGATGAGGCAACTCTAAAACCACATTACTTAGAGTAAATAGTCTGGGGTAGAATTATCAAACTGAGGCTGTGAAGTCATTGTACTCTCAGCATGTATAACAGGGTACAATGGGCATACTGTGAGAGTGATAAGACTGGGGCTGGATCACTGTTTCACAGCAATAAATGACCACAGTATATCTGTAAAACTCGACAGGGTTGTTCATCAGTGCAAACGACTCAATCATCACTTCATCATGTGCTGAGAGTTCAGGCTTTCAAAACTCACTGTTAGAGTGTGCTCTGATAGAGAACAGCACCTCTCTGCACAGTTTAATGTCAGGACACTTCAAATCCTGATACAAATGCAAACACATGTAAGTGTCAGCTCTCTAGCTAAACATGCAACTGAATTTCATTATTACAGTAATTTGCTTTTGTGGTATATCACCTTGCACTGGACTTTTCTATGTGTTATCTGGTTTAGCGATCTAGTTTATTCTGTGAAAACGTGACTTGTTGCATCAACTAGACAGGACTAGAGTTTATGACAACAGTGTGAAAGCAGCAGGAACACCAAGTCCTAAATATTTAGTGACAGAGATTGTTACCATAGGAATTGTTGGACAAAATAAACTTTCTACCCCATCACAGCATCTGGGGAAACTCTATGTGCTGGTGAAGACCATGAGATGTGGTTCAAAACTCTTTGAGTTGCTTGCTCTTAGTCTAAAGGGACATAGCAAGACTATAAGGGTCCTGTACTGACTGCTCTACCTCAGGCCATTGAACTGTCCAAGGAATAGTCCTAACACTTCTCTCTACCGCTAGCAGCCGTTAGCTTGGCTTAGCATAAAGACTGTAAATAGGGGAAGACAGCTAGTCTGGCTCTGTCCAAAGGGTGCGGTCACTTCCTGGAGTCTTCCGAGGAATGTTTGAAGTCCTCTTGTGACTATGAGGTTGCCAGGCAACCGGCAGAGACTCCCCCTGCTTCCAGTCTTTGTGCTAAGCTAAGCTAATTGGCTGCTGCCTATAGCTTCATATTTAGTCTACAGACACTAGATTGTCTCAGTCTTCCTCTTCCTCTCTGCCACAATGCCAGTAATTGTATTTCTCAAAATATTAAACTATTCCTTTGACATATTTGCAGCTAAATTCACTGTACACAACCAAAACTGTTGGATTTAGAAACAACAGATTGGCATTCGTGTGTCCTCATCCCTGAACTCCTTCCAGCCTTTCCTGCTGTCATTGACGTTTTATAAGCTACAACCAAAATGTTCTTTATTAGTGTGTGACTCTCTTCCCTGTGTACCACGATGTTGAATGTTTCATATTGTTTTAAATATGCCGACCCTCCTTACAAGCTTCTCCTATCACTCACACATTAAGATAGTGGCATCGATGTGTCCCGCAGCCATTGGATTACAAAAATCCATGAGAAGTGTCGAAAAGTGGCAGATAAATCTTTGCTGGAAATGCACCTGACCTGCTTACCAGGTAGCTGTTGGTGAAAAGTGAGGGCCTGGTTGCCATAGAGACGGCCAATTTGCTGAGTGACAGAACTTTGCCTGCCTGACTTGTAGACTCACCTCTCCACAGCTCAAAAAAAGACAGTTTTCTAACCATTTCAAAAGACTTTAAAATACCCAACACGGTTATATGAACATCAGTTGTTCTTTCGGGTAAAACTACATGATTATCTAATGTGACTTTATGGTTTTCTTGCACAAGCTTGTCCAAAAGTTAATGTCATTCACACAATGATCAATCCAAGTCTTTGACGATATTACTAGTATATGTTAAAGATAATGAAAAATAATGTTTAAATATTGATTTATTAGCACTTTATGTAAAGATTTATCGGGTTTTCCCTGGAGACATAAACAGCAGTAAATATAAAAAATCCCTGACCAGCTATTTCTCGGATGTAGTTTGCACATTGGTCACCTTTTCATCCCCCTTTTCCTTACCTTACAGACCACGCACAGACATGCACACACGTATTCAATGCTCCAGTGCACCACAACAGCGTTCACTGTAGTATTTTAAAGAAAATTTGAAACAAATTGAGACACTTAGATCAAAGAAATGCGATAAAGAGAGAGTCAAACAGAGAGAGTTGGGGCAGGGGGTGACAGCAGGGGTTCATGGGAGTGATAACTGGCAGCATGTGCCATCATCTGTGACCTGCCGGTGAGTGATGATTACTCATGTTAATGAGATAGCAGGAGGGATTAGAAAACACACAGTCAAACAGGGCAAATAGTAGTAACGATAGGTGCCATCTGGAAAATGGACTACGGATGAGATCCTGTTCACTTGCAACTGTACACTTATGCTCTACTGTGGTATTCATTTGGCCTCAATCAATGTCATGTCACAAAATCTCCGACATTTACTCTCTGCGCGGATACACAGATTCATACAGCATGCCGACATGTTTTATGTACATTCCTGTTTCTCCCTGACAGTCGGAGTGTGACAGCAGTGTAAAATGGAGAATGCGCGACCACTGTGCCACACTCTGTGGCCGGGTGGTGGGGCTTTGAGCGGACTCAGTTGCTGAAGGGGCTGATAAGCGACAGCAGTGCTGGCTGATTAGGAAATAAGACAGACAAAAACTAAAGGCAATGCCTGGGGTGTTGCCCCTGGCAACTGGAGCTGGCCATATGCTGTATAGACTTATTGTGCTGCTGCACTCCCCATTAGTGACACTTTTCCTGAGGCAGCAGAGCAACCAGAATAATCCAACCCAATCAGAAGTATGCATGCAGTTATCAAGGAGGGAAAAAAAGAGTAGTGGAGGTATCCAGGTTTTGTCTTGGGCCTCATTCCCATTTTAAACATCCTATTAAATGAAAACTAAATTGACTGAAGAGAATGGCAGCGATTCAATCAACCTGATTACCAGGAAAACAGGTCATTAAAACTCTCCTCCTAGTTATTGCATTTTACAGTCTAAATGAAGGGAGCAGGCGGTAGGAGGGTATGCTCTTATAGATTATGGATGCTGTGTGGTTTTTTTATGTGCTTATCCATATAGATGTGCATTATTTCCCTCTGCTCTGAGGACCCCTCTGTTAGTGGAGGCAGCTGTCCTTGTTAAGATGAGGCTCTAATCCATCAAGGTGAAGTGAATCAGATTCTTTGCCAATAACTAAGAGACAG
Source organism: Morone saxatilis (assembly GCF_004916995.1). Classification (NCBI taxonomy): domain Eukaryota; kingdom Metazoa; phylum Chordata; class Actinopteri; family Moronidae; genus Morone; species Morone saxatilis. The sequence goes on along the minus strand of NW_023339763.1, from coordinate 15,117,688 downwards.
AAAAAGAACAAATTACATTCCTTTCTTGCTGTTCATCTCATCTGTTTTACCCCCCCTCTACATTATGACTCAGACCTGATGTGTGTAACATTACTTTTCTGTGCATAGGATACTCAGCTGCACCACTATATTATGAAAATGAAATGCTTTTAAAACCTCCAGAAAAAGCTGGGTGTCCTAGGGTGATTTTAGGTAAGCAGTTATAGGAGGGCTTTTTATTAATCTGTGGCAAAGAGCAAGAGGCCAGGGTGAAATCTGCATAAAACATACAGGCCTATGGCAGATGCTCCTATGCATACTGTCTGTTATGCCGAGATAACATTATGGCTGTTTGGTATGGATTATATAAGCATTTTTACATCCATCAGTGTACGTGTTTTTTAAGGGGTAAATGTCCTATTTTTTATAATGTCAGTAAAATCACTGCTGTCTGTGCACTCACTGAGGTTGCTAATGGGTAGGCAGCCTGCACAATATTTTACAGAATGCATTTGAGCTAACCTTAAATTCACCTCACATCTCAACAGGAGATCAACAGGGACAGGAATAAAAGAAAGCCTGGCTGGTAGAGCTTTGTGATGTGAGGTTGGCTCACATCACCTGCAGAGGATTTGCCACTGATGCTCATTATGATAATATAGTACCTGCGAGATAATCTGGGGGTCAGAAGGCCGGAGTAATCAAAGCGAAATGAAAACCATCCCGCTGGTGGGAATTAACCCTCCACCCCCTTTGAAGCTCCAGCTCATGATCTCAATACTCACCTGTATTTCATACTGGTGTGGCGCCCGATGGCCTCCTTCATGTGGGCATGGCCATGTGGGACCTGACGGGACCCGGACCCCTCCCTGGTCTTGACTGATCCTTGGGACATATAGTTGCCATTACTTCCTTGTCCACTCCCTCCTCCTCCTCCACCTCCACCACCTCCTCCTCCACTACCACCACCACCTCCTCCTCCGCCACCACCTCCCCCCACTCCTCCACTGCTTCCTCCAGGAGGTGGAGCGGTGCGAAGGCCACAAAGCCGGTCCTCACTGCGACTCTTGAGGTTGTGCTCAGTGCAGGCGAAAGACACCTGCATCCTGACCCTGGTTTCTGGTGTCTCTTATTTTGAGAGTGGGAAGTCACGCAAGCAATAATGTCTGTAAACTGTTGGTGCTGCTTGACACTTCCTCCCCGGCGTGCTGTTGTGGCGAAGCAGTGATGCTCATACAAAAAGGGCTCAGACAGGGCAGGTCAGAGATTTTGGCTGAGAGTTGGAGGGAGCAGGCGAGAGTCCAGACGCTAACATGACACACACAGAGTTACCGTCTGCTCCGTCTCCTGTCTGGTGATGCTGCAAATCTGGCAAAAGGGCTGTTTGAGTTTTCACACTCACAAGATGCATCAGGGCTGCTCTCCAAAAATCATCAGGAAGCTTGTAAGCTCACAGCAGTCCTCAGACGGATTTGGGGATGTGGCAGCAGTTCTTGGGGAAAACCTCAGTGCAATAGATGCCTCCCCTGGAGAGTGTCAGCAGCTCGGCCTTTTTCCCCCACATACATGCAAATGAATGGCTTATGTTGGGGTGGTAAAGCACTTGATAGCTTTGCTGTCTTCTCTTCAGCTGAGGTTAGTTGTGTCTGTCTTGAGCCGAGGAGTTCCGGAGTGTGCCGCAGCAATGACACAATCACAGCTACAGGCATCCTCGCACCTCGCGTCGAAATAAGGCATTTTTTCTTTTTTCTTTCCTCTCTCTCTCTCTTTCTTTTTTTTTTTTTTTTGTCGCAAGGTGGGTCAGCAAAAACTCGGCTTAATTGATTTCGAATTCACATTGCCGAGGCGAGCAGTCCGTGCCGGGTAAATACACTTAAGGATAGGATGCGAATTCACACAGTCAAAGCCCACCGATGCATCATCGCCCAGCAGCCTCACGCAGCATCAAACTGATGCAAGAGAGAGAGGGGGAGAGAGGGAGAGAGAAGGAAAAAGAAATTAAAGCGCGAACACCGAGCCGAGTTTTTACCTTCAGTGTGTGAAGTCGTTCACGTACCGGCAGCAGCAGCAGCAACTGTGCAGGTCTCCCGTTATTCGACAAAATCTCACGGTGCACGGATTTGAAAAAAACGCCGGCATACTGGCCCAAAAATCAGCTGCAGCGGACATTTCAAAACGCTCGGTGCCGCCTCTCGGCTCTCCGTCATCCCTGCATCGCTTCTGTCAGTTCACACTTTCTTTTTCTTTTTCTTTTTTTTTGCTTTTCTTTCTTTCCTTTTTCCAGATGATCCAAAAAAATTTTCACGACACACAAGCAATGATGGGGGGTTTCAAGATGCTCTCTCTTTCTCTCTCTCTCTCTCTCTCTCTCTCTCTCTCTCGGGTGTGATCTCTACATTTTTCATCACACTGGTGTACATACATCTCATCACATCGTCACATTATGTTAGTGGGGCTTAAATACACATTATTGAGATTATCTGAAGAAGAATAAAACATCTTAATCCACCAGATTGTTGTTGTTGTTGTTGTTTTATTTTTTTTTGCACATAAAATGCCTGATGTGTGTTTACTATATGCTGTATAATAATATATCAGCAGTCGACGTTAGAATCGCCAGAGCTCCTCATCTTTCACACATGCCTCTGTTCTTTTCCAAATGCATGGATCTCTGTCTGTCTACCACACCCATGTTTCCATGCTTTTTTCTTCTCTGTGTATCTATATGGCCAATCACCCAAATTATACTGCAACACTATCACCACCATCACAGCAAAGAGCAGAATACACCACTTCCATGTCACATCACATCATAACATAGCATGGCATATCATATCACATTGCATCACATCACATCATATTAAAATATAACTGATGTGTCATTTGGTGGCCAGGCAATGATAATAGCTCCTTCAAGGCTGTGTTTACAACCTGAAATATGCTGCCATATCCTTAAAGAGGGCTGTCAATCCGAAAAGTTTCACACAACACAACGGTGCTAAAAACACCTCTCTCATGCAAATAAAAATGCAGACAAACATTCATCATTGGTGTCAATTTGCTCTCAGTAGTCAGTGTCTAAAGAAATCTTGCTTTGGATCAATCTGCAGTCCCAGGAAGATCCCAGAGCAGATTGCATGGCAGTCAGCTGCCAGCAGAATGTAACTTCAAGTTGGCAATCAGCTCTTTCTTTTTTAGAGAGCTATCATGGGATGAGGAAGTTTCCAGCTGTATAGGCAGAAAGAAAATGTGAATGCCACCCAATGTGATGTGTGAAAAGACAAGAAGGTTTAATGATTCTGCCGCCACGAGTTTCCCAAGAATCACTAAAAATAACAAATTCACATTATAAGTGAATGGAGACAAATCTACATAATCATTAAATCTATCATCTACACATTGGCTTAACCTTCACCTTCGCCCCAAACAATGTTCATCATCATCATCATCATCATCATCATCATCATCATCATCACTTTAAACAGCAGTGACACGCTCATCCTGCTCAACAATTCAGAAATATTGCACTAAAATTGATGACCTGAGAGCTTAATTTCACTTTCATAAAGCACCAGCTGCTCCAACTTGACAAAAATTTCTTTCTGTTCACTTTTCTGCAAATAAGAAGATTGTATGAAATGGCAGTCTCAGGAAATGAGGAGACAGATGACCATATATTTTATGGAGACACATACAACAAATTATATAATGAAGATGTCCTTGAGAGTATAGATATTTTATACAACTCTGCCATCAGACCTGGCACCAAAGCTCAGTAGAAAGCATGTTTCTTCTAACTGTGATCCTAACTGTCGCCATAGATAAAATGTTCACACTGATTTACATAATGATGATGACAGAATGCTGTCAACACTTATTGACAAAGTGCTGTAAATCTCTTGAGTGAGGCTTTCTGCAAATAAATAGGTCCACTAATTGACTTTAAGTGAGCCTACTTCCTGCTATTAAGTCATCATATAGAGTAGATCAGATTTAAGTAGAACAGTGTGTGTTATTCATTTGTAGGATTTATCACTTTCAACTATGTTTTCATTTTAAAACACACAATTTGCAGAAACAGGGTGGCATAAGATGTAAAATATTGTTAGTTTTGAAATGCATAAATGCTGTCCAACAGGAACTGTAGTTGGAGTGGAGTTGACTATTTTTCTGGTATCTGCAGAGATGCTAACAGCTGGTTTTCACTTCCCTGGACTGAAGCAGAAATAAAGAATGCTGAGAATTGTTTGTGCCTCTGCGTGAAATGTGCATGTAGTTTAGAAAAGATGAAGGCATTTATCCTCACTCAAACTGTAACTTTGAAGTATTCCTTCAGAAATCTTGTTTTTCTTGTGGTTCTGGTTCATCTTAAAAACGATTCCGCTTTGCATTAAGTTTGTCAAAAGAAAGGACAGTCAGAGGACAGCAATTAAATGCTTTTAGTAGAACTGCTTTTAATTAAATCTGTCACAAATTCAGAATACATCTGACAAACTGTAATATGTTCAAATATGTTTAAATATGTTTAACCTTTAAGCTTTGTTTTATTCAAAGACAAGATTAGGCACTCAGCCCTCATAATCTGTTTGTCAAAATGTAAGTATCTGTCTCTCTTTCCCAAATTTGCTTTGCACGCAGGAGATCAGCGGATGTGGAAAATTGCTGTTTCCAGCAAAACCAGCAAATTGGAGAGCCTGTCAAGGTAGATTGTTAGCTGTTGTGTTGATTACAAGTAATCACTTTCAGTCACGGGGGAGTTTAAATGGGATGCATCATTATGAACCACATGCACAGAGGCTGTAGAGACGGCTGCCATTACAGACATGATGTGGAAGAGGAAATACACAAGAATCTGTTCAAGTGATGGAAGCAGTGTTTCCTGATGTGAAGGAATCACTTTAACTGCATTATGGTCAGATATGTCATTCACTTATTTCAGTTACCAAGTATATGCTGCTAGAAAATGCTAACAGATTATATGAGGCCTGTTTTCTTTCATTTGTTTTTCTTCAAGCTGCAGATTTTGATATTTTTCCTGGTTTTGAGTCATTGTGCTGACTTGTCTTCACACTGGGAAGACGCTGCCACCTAGAGGCAATTTTACAGGAGTCTCAATGCTTGTGTGAGTCTGTTGGGATGTACTAAATAAAATGCCATATTGTGTCATGACAGCCCTGTTTCCTAAAAGATTTATATATGGCCGAAGGTTTATATATGCCTACTGTTCCACAGCCAGTAAATCACGAGTGACATTCACAAGTAAGCCATTCTTCTAGAGATATTCTTAAATGCACACAAATCTACAATGATTAAATATGTAACAAAATGCTGTACATGCTCATGCTGTGATTTATGTCATCTGTGTAGTTTTAATCCAACATTTTTCAGTAAAAATTGATTAATTGCCATGTTTTCATCCCAAAATAGCTCAACTGAGCACTTTAAACTGAGAGATACAAGCACTGTAACAACCAACTGTGTGTCCCCTGCTGTCAAATCATGCATCATTAACTCTAAACTTCTGCCCCACTGATGTTGACCCTGTCAAGCTGCCTTTTGAAGTACAAATGTGACAATGGTTGAAGTCCCTTGTAAGTTACTGTATCTGACATTAACATTAGTGATCCTGAAGAACCTGATGTTTTCGCAGTCCAGCCACATTTATTCAGCACGACGGTGCTTTGAAATCTCATCAAACGCGTGATATTTCTTTCTAGGTCACTGGTGGGAAAAAAACTGCAAATATGTTTCTTTTTTTTCCCACCCATGAATGATGTCTCCACTCACTGCATTCAATTGCAGTCCTCTTCAAACACTCAACTACATCCATGCACTAGGAATATATTAGAAAAATATTAATCATGTTATTTAAATGGGTCATTAACAGATGAATGCTCAGGATGGTCTGATTCTCTCTCTCTGACTCTGAATCCAACGTCTCATTAAATCTGCAGGTATGGCAGATTATGTACATGTATCGTTGCTATTTGCCATCATTTGCCATGCAGTTATGTTCTCATTCTCTTTAACATGCAGGTTGAGAGACATTATAAGTTAAAACTATGAAGAAAGGTTTAATTTTATTGTATTTTACATACTACATCTGTCATTACTAACATGTTTTTATTCTCAAAAATCAATATATCTGTGTCTGTACTTCCCCTTTCCCCATCTTTTCACCTCCCTCTTACCTGTATGTCATTGCAGAGCACTCAGCCTTGCACTCAGCCAGGGAGAGGCCACATTCCCTGAGGAAGAGCTCCAGTCGGCGTCGCTCCACCAGCCTGTGCGCCGCCTCCAGGATCTGAGAAGCCAGGGCCTCTGACTCTGTCCTCTGTTCCGGGGTCTTGCTGCTCCGGGCTCCAGCTTTGGCCACAATACTCCCTGAGGAGGTCGACGCCTTGGGCTTCTTACTGATGCCATAGAGGTCTTCAACTGAGTATTTCCCTCCCTTACCTCCCCCAGTACCACCACGGCTGGCAAACATTGTTATCTGGAGTCAAGTGCTGGAAACTGATGAAAATGGTTCCTCTCTTTGGCTCGGTTTTGCCTGCTACATCTACTTCAGGCTTCTAAATTAGAAACAAGACAACAAGGCAGTGCTATTTTGATAGAGATTCGGGAAAAATTTGAAACATCCGACCCGAGCATGTCAGACATCAAACTGCTTGAGACAAGAACTTAAAGCACCTGTGAAATATCAAAAAGTCTTGATTGCTCCTTTGTGGAGTCTAAATCCAAAATAAAACAAAGGCAGTCCCAACATTTCAGTGGCAACACCCAGTCACAATAACTCCTGCTGATGTGAGGTGCTTCTTTGAGTAAAAATGGATAGGAAAAGCAATCAGCATCTTTCTGTCTTTATCTCTTAAAAGAGGGATTTGTGTTGAAGCCCCACCAGCTTGCATTTGTTCAGATTAAGAGAGCGCCCGGATGAAATATCTGTACTTCTGTGGCTGCAATGTAATCTGACTCAGTGGAGGCTGTGAGAGTTCTCACTCTCTGACCTTTTCTTTTTTTGATTAAACTTTTGTATTGCTTTTTCAGCATTTGAACATATATTACAACTTTATAAACAATATAATTCCTATAACATTCCTCTTGACAGGGTGAAACAGAGGCATCATACAACAGTATTACACCTCTTTTTTATCCACTGAGCACAAATGATTATATGATGCACAGAGAACAGAGACACAAGGATATTAATTGTCACTGATCATCTTAATCTATAATCTCTTAATATTCTCTAATGGTAAAATACCCAATATGCACATTGCTTGACCCTCTTGTTGTTGTCAATACATTTGACAACAGTTGACCAGAAGTGATGTCTCATTTCACATTCACATTCATATCAACAGCTAACATCATCTTCCTAAGCCAAAAACTTGACATTTTCAGAGTCCAGTAATTCCTGTTCATTATTCTAAATGAAATGAGGCATGACTTCATGTCTCAAGCTATGGATAACTGTGCTGCTTCCCCCAGGATTCCCTATGAATGGATGATCTTTTTCCCATGTGAGCTTAATACCTCCATAGTTTGAGGATTAATGTTTTCTAAGCTCAGTATAAACGCTCAGTATAAACCCCAAGCTTCCAACTTGATTCTCTGACCTTTTCTTCAGATGCTGAGCAATAATGCTTTTTTTTCCTTCACCTATATGTACAATTATTAGTTTATCTGCAGGGCCAATGTCATCATAACTAACAGTCTTGCTGCCTTCCAGCTCCTGTTGGCTCAAACAAAGAGAGAGTGGCATCCTCCCAAAGTCCAGCACCCGGCTTCAGGCCAGTGAGTGTTATTGTCGGGGTCTGGGTTAATGTGCAAGCCGAAGCCCCAGTGCCTGATTTTCACACAGACAATAAAGGAGCACAGAATGTGTGAACCTCCTTCCACTGGAGGGGAAAGTAAAATCTCTTACCACTGATGTCCAGTAAAAAAGAATAGGACATCATCTGTGTGCTATGATGAAATTAAATCAAATGAAGTGAATACCAACAGAAATAAATACCGGAGGTTGGAGTTTATGAAATGATGAGGCTGATGGAGAGGATTACTTATCTTCTCAACAGTATTATGCAAAGAAATCCACCTTCTAATCTCTTGCGTGCATAGCTGTGAAGTCCCAGTTTTAAGAGCAATACTGGAAACAAAAATGAATTTATATCTGACATAGAAATAATAATTCCACTCTCTCCCAACATAAAACAACTACAGGGCATTACTTTCATTCCCCGCGATAGATATCCTTTTCATTTCAAAAGAAAACAATCCGATGAGTCATGATTCATACACTGAAGTTAGTGAAACTGTTTGTTTGCATCCTCCCACGTGACATACTCTACATGAGGTTAAAGGTTGGATACAACACAGGATTAAAGAACTAACAGGGACTTTATTGATGAATGAAAATGCATCAGTACACACAAGACAAGCTCATTGACTGTCTGAGAATCCATTCATTCATGTGTGTGTCTCCTTCAGTTCCTCCATCTTCCAGCTGTCATGGTGACCGGGCACTGTCCCTAAGCTGCAGGCCCTTCCTGACTTTGCTGCAGTGGCTTTTAGAAGCAGAGATCATCTGGGATTAAGCCGCTATAATCGCTCTTTCGATTGACCGCAGTCACACAGGCAGCTGGAGGAGGTCAGTCTTGATCTTCAGTGTAAATTACAACCAGGCCACAGAGGGTGCATGGTGGCCTCCAACACTGCAAAGTAGTGGGATTATTATGATGTGTTCAAGGAGGAAGGCTGGATGGAAAAATATATGTTTGCATTTGTGTGAGCAATCTTGGTCTCCACATTGTATAACTGTCAAAATATCTGGGTTAGAACAGTGGAGTTTGTTTTTAGTTATCTGTTGCGTAACTGTGCAAAGATAGATATAGTCAGTCAGACAATATAGTAACGCAAGAATATAAAGAACCATGATGGAGGCATGCTATTTTTTGCCACATTGTACATACTGTACAGGGATGAGAGGGTGGTGAGCTAAGATGTTTGTAAAAGAGGTGGGTTCACTGCGGATGGAGGCATTTTTCCCCCACATGTGGCAGAAAAACCCAGCGTTTAATCAGAAATCCTGCCAGAAACTTCGGCCAGCTTCAGTTTTACTCACCTACAATCTTTATACACTGTTGCATCGAAGGGTGTCATATTAATTGTACTGTAACTATGGTAGAGGTGGGTCTGTAATAGTCATGGTGGCAAATCCCAAAACCACACTGAGGGACTATATGAAAATGATCTAAGAAGTCCTCAGAATTATGTCCATGTCTTCTAGAACAACATCTGACGCCCATATCAGCAGCACAACACTAGGGTTAGGTTAAGGCCCAAAAACAAGTTGTTTAAGTTTAGGGAAACATAAAGGTTAGGGTTAAAATTACTTCTTTGTTAAGGTTAGAAAACAACTGGTTGTCAGTAGGAAACAGGAAATGAACATCAGTCTCCTGTAGTCAAGTCTGATGTTCTGTTGCCCCATCCTTCCACCCCAACCTCTTCCCTACATGGACTCATATAATAATAATAATGTTACCTGACTTCCTCCTTTGCTGCCATCATGACAACAACGGTTACTGAAGGACTCTGTCACTTGAGCGTGAACAGATGTCATTTTGGGGCTGAAATGACTGATGCTGTTGTTCTACTTGAGAGGACAGTCTCAAACTATGGGACAACACCCTCCTCACAATGTAAAGTAATATAGCTGTATGGAATTGATACAGTTCATTTAAGATGTGCTTCCAATGTATACCTTAATATGTTAAAGGGACAGTAATTGTCACATAACACATTTTACTTCTGCTTTCTGCTAAGATGCTGCATAAAGTGGAGAGATAAAATCACTCTGGAGAGATAAAATTCAATCACTAAAGACTCCTACCCAATGCTCAATGTGAACACTTCACCAAACAGGAAACCCTGTTTTCTGAACCCTACCTCCCTCTTATAATTTATTTACAGTCCCTGAGAACACACAGTAATCTAAAAAAAAAAATTAAAAAACATATTTAATTTAACACATCATTATTAAATTATGATAATATAGTTCTTCACCTCCCTTTTAAAAATCTTATATCTCTGGATTAACTTTTTTTACTATTATTAAGCATTTATGTGGTGTGTTGTAATTTCATGTACCTTAGGGTGGAGAAACAGGGTTTTTATTGTCATTATTGTATTGTTTTGCATGTTTATTTAACTGGACTGCCTTGCTAATTTCAAATGTAGATATTTGCATTGAATTCAATGCTAATGTGGCACAATAATTATTATTATTTTGAGTTAAAAAATCTTCATTTGGAGATTTTTCCAAATATTGATATATGTGATTGTTGCCGATTAATTCGGCATGTATTTCTGCCACCCCTAAAAGTCTCCTTGTCATCCCATAAATATTTCTCCAGACCTGCCCCTGTGCGACCTCCTCTCAGACCTCCACCTGTGGTCTGCCAAGCGAAACATGACTCTGCTTTTCCTTCAGGATGCAGCGTCCTCCCACCGACGCTAGGAGGCGACAGAGCAGCGCAGATGTTGCCGCTGACGCCTGTGAGTCGTTTTAAAGTTACTAATGTTGGGAACCATGAAAAAGCTTTGAGACAGCGGACCACTCCTCTAGGTGATGTGTCAAGGAGACAGACATTGACATCAGTAGTTAAAATCCTATTGAACGCCCTTCTATTAAAACAATAAAACCCCGCGTTACAAACACAGCGCACAGAGCGAATATGGATCAGTGCTGTGATTGACATGACTTGTGAACACTACTAGAACATCTGAACTCATTTCTCCCACGGTGATAGCTCTCTCTGCTCCGTGTTTTCCTCTGATTGTGTCCATCCAGACCTGTGGAGGCGATGGCGCAGGCTGCACACCGTGGTGTAGTTTTGGGGAGCACCGCTGCGATCGGACGCAAAATAACCAGCCATCAAAATGCTCCATTGTAGGTGACACGGTGCTTATCGATCCAGACAGCCGGGTTTTTTTTTCTGATTGTGAAGTTGGGTTGATGTCTCGGATCAAAATATGCTGGAGACACTGCATGCACAGCCCAACTCCTCTGTGCACAGACAGCAGCCTGCACCCATCTCTGACACGAAGAGTCCGCATGATATTTCATTTTTCAAGCTTCCAACAACTTTATTATTATTTTATTTTTTTTCTGCATGAATCCATATAAACGTGAAAAAGATTAATTTCTCTCATTATTAGGATGAAAACAGAGTGTATGCTTTGTGCACACTAGAGGGAGCTCATAACACAGTAAATGATCACAGGGCTATTCTGGGTATGCTATGTATTTGTAAAGGGGTGGTCACTGCTGTTGCATATGAGCTGTGTTAAATTAGAGAGTAAACCCTGGTACAGTTACTATATTTCTGTAATCTGATTACATTCAAAACTGCACACACACACACACACACTTTTTGTAAACCTAGTTGTCTCCAGATGCTGGTTAAATCATAACCATATGCCTCCTTCCTCAGATTTCTAAGTGGGTTCTGCACATAGTGAACAAAGGTGCAAGGACTCAGGAATAAACCCACAGACTCTCTCTCTCTTTCTCTCTCTCTCTGACTCACACACACACACACACACAGAGTCCTGAACGCCCTGCGGATCGTCACAATGTCAGCCAAGATAAACATGGTTATTGATTCACGGCAGTCTAACGAGTGTCCTGTTTACAGATATCAAAATGTGAAGAGTATTTATTCCCAAAGAGTACAAGTGATGAGGTATGAGGGGAGGGGGGTGCCACAGAGGAACAGAAGGGGGTGCTTTAATCTGTAGTCCTGCTGTGTGAGGAGATGCATTCAAGTGACTGAAATAAGTTAAGAGCAAAGCTCAGTTCTCAGTGCAGTAACTCACGTGTATGATTGCTTATGTGAATATTCAGTGTTTACTGCTCATTTGCTTTGTAAACATCTATGGAAATAGTTCGTTTAGGCTATTGGTTGCCAAGCTAGAATTATATTGTAGAAAAAGAAGGGGGGACATCAAGTTAAGGTAAACAGCTATGACCACAATACAAATATAAAGAGCAGACTTCACTGTAATCAAGAAAAACAAGAACAAACAGACAAAGCAGAGGGTTTTTACTGCAGCACAAAAAGCAACTCTTAGATGTTTTAAACTGGTGTTTTTTGGTAGTTTCTCCAAACACTGAAAGTACAGTAAACTTTGTCTGATTAACTCAAAACCTAAAAAATGCCCGGTGGTAAGGAAAGGGCTGTGTTTCTTACTGAGCGACAAGCTGACTTTAGTGGGATGCACATTTTTCAGATGAGGGTAAAGATTTATAGCTGTGGGGTTCAGAGGTGTGGAGTTGGGTTGAGTGAGCACATTCAAGTCAGTTCTATTTGTATAGCACCAATTCATAATAAAAGTTATCTCACATGAAGGTGAGGCCTGTGTGAGAGGTTAAGCACCACGCCGAAGAGTAAACTCATCAATCTGAGTTCAATAAGCCGAGTTCAAAAAGGAAATCAGTCACACTGATCAGAAACATCTTTAACATGACATGTTTTCCATCAGCCTTCCTCCACCTCGGACTCACACACTCACTCTCCTTTTTGTCACGCAAAACCTCCACACTTCGTCTTCTGATTTCTTTAGAGCAATTTGATAGTTTCCCCCTACTTTTCAATCCGCCCCTAGCATAGCGGTCCTTGACGCATGTGGATTGAGTTTCAGAATATGGGGTGATTCACACAGAGAGGATAAGAAGCAGGGAAGGTCACACTCCTTTCATTTCCCCACAGAAGGCAACGAGCACATCTTAGCGGAGTGGAAAACAAAAGGACGCCACAGGGGAGACGGATGGCTGCTGTGTGTGTACTGAAAGCTGAGACAGAGCAAGAACCTGCGAACACCTTCGGAGGGCCAGTCGCTCGTCCTGAAGGTGTTAACGTTCATATTCACATTCCTCACCCCACTAACACCTCCACTGAACACATGATCTGTTCTGTGAAGTGTGGTGAAGGAGAACCAGTTATTGTGGCTATTTTGGAGTTTTAATATGTATTGGAAAACTATTTGGCTTTATGAATAATCCATTTTTATGAGCAAACAGATGCACACTGGACATGGATTTATAGCTGTAGCTAGGGCCAAATACATTATAAATTAGTAATTCAGGAAATTTAAATAAATTGAGATAACACTAAAGTAAATTAACTCTGACGGTGACAGCCTGGAAGTAGATAATAAAACAATATTTGAATACTCAGCTATAATAAATAATAACAATAATAAAACAGAGGAGACAGCAGGGGCCTGTAATCTGAAGGTTTACACTGATTAAGTGGATTAAGTGCATGATGAAAAGTACATGGCTAATTCCACGTCAAACTGTACTGCAGCATGAAAGTATAATTAAATTCTTACAACCTTTATTTGACCAGGTGGGTCAACTAAGAACAAACTCTTATTTACAGCGATGGCCTGGCACAAGCTCCTGCAAAGTCAACAGATATGCTGTCGAACAGCGGGGAGCGACAACTTTCCCAGTGATCAGATCTAATACGAAACAGAGTGGAAGTGCTCTGCCGAGCAATGTGCCTCCCATCTTTCACCGCAATCATGCTGCGTACACAGGTGAAAAATAATCTTAGCTGCCTGCTCGGTGGATTTGCTCAAAAATATTGGGCCATTTCGATCAAATTGTCTGCAAGTCATCTCAGGGCGGAAATCTGGCACTTGGGGGAGAATGGCACAAGAATCTCAAATCTAACTTTCTATCCTCAAGCTTCTGCTGTTAAGGAAAATCTGGAGGTCTGCAGATCTAAAAAGAAGACTGAAAGGAGTCAGTGGTTTCCAAAAAACGGGTCTAGTTTGATGTGTTAAAGGGGACTTCCACCAATTTTACACATGAAGTTCAATTTACTTTACACAAGGAATACTATTCAAGGCCGGAGTATGCTCAAAACAAACTAGTTTGTACAACGTGTCGTCCACCCACCAAGTGTTTGCAGCTGTTCCAAATAGTTCCAGTCGAACGTCGGGTTAAAAGCCATCAGTCATTAAGAGGAGAGAGATACGATAATCATTATGTGGGGAGAATGCCACACATATTCAGGTAGAGAGGCCGTCACAGTGTTGCACTCGTTTTTATACAGACACAGTCGTGAAAAGAATGAAGAAAAGTGCTCGAGCTGGGGGTTCAGGTTGCTGTTCAACCATCTGACAAGCACTTCTATTGAAGCATACTGACACCTTTACTCTGTGAAAACTGTTGCGCAATGTCTTCTGGAGGGAGCTTTCCAAAGTTAACCCTGATGTCTTCTCTTATGCAGTTTTATACAGAAAGCCTGCATTACAAACTGGAGGTGTGGGGTTTGAAAGAAATGGGTATTTAAGAGGCAGAGAGGGTCTAATGAAAGACACAACTGAGTCGCATTATGGGAACTGTAGGATACAGTTCTTTGGGAGCTTGACCCACACTAGAAGCTAAAATTCTGGATCTTTTTAGCCTGTTTTTAGTTTCCCTATCCTTTAAAAATGTCTCCCAGGAGTCCCCCAACTTTATGGAAGTGCAACATGAAATCACTTGAGCAGACCTTTAACGCTGCACATTTGATGCAGGACCACACTTTTGATTTTCAGCGCTGCTTACTGCTGCAGCTGGGGTGAAACCATTTCAGATGGTCTGTTATCCCCCCTGCTCCACTTGTGAACACACATGTACCTGTCCCAGTGGTTAACCCCCACCCACCACTACCATCCACCCACACACACACACTCTCCACACTTGAATGCACACAGGAATGCGAGGGGAATGACACAATCCACCAAATACTAAAACCTGGTCGGCCTGGTCTGCTCTCTGCTCGACAGCTGCCCTAATGAATGGCCATTCAGGCACACAGACAAAGCTGAGGCTAGATGTGGACTATATGGTGAGGTCAAAGGTCACGCAAACTACTGACAGAAGTAGAAACCAGAGATTAATGCCCAACTCTCTGTTTCAAACAATGAATCACTCTGACGCAGAGATTCATACACACCAAAATACTCTGTGGGGTTAAAAAAAAAACATGCTTACAGGGACAGTTACTCATCGTTATTTATCTCCACTACATGGAAGCGCCACTCGCGCAGGTCTGTACTTTGTGGGCCACACGAGAGCACTAGAACAAGAGGAATGAGTCAGTAACACAGAGATAATCAAAGTACATTAATCAATGAACCTAAACACTTCTTGAAGCCCGGGCAGCTTCGCCTGGTTATGGTAGCTTTGGATAGGAGGAGAGAAAAAAAAAAAAATTGAGTGTGAGAGTTTAAGCTTATGCTGTGCTATAAGCTGCTCTCAGCCCGAGGCACGGGAGAAGAAAAGAACATCTCTTCATGATTAAAAGGGCTGAGGACCAGGAAGGGAAACATAGGAGAGGACAAGCTTCAAGCCCTCGAGGGTAAAGGCTCTCTGGAGAAACAGAAGGCAAGAGGAAAGGCTGGGAGAAAGCAAAGCTGGGAAACGTAGGGGGAGTGAGACTCAATTCTCACTATCACAGTCTCCGATTTCTCTCTCATTATTAAAAAGGGGGCGACGGGATAGATGAGAGGAATGTTTGCAACAAGAGCCACAAAGAAGACAAGAAAAACATACCCCATTACACATTGTACTCGCACATTTCTGCTACTATTGTAGACGATTCAGGCGGGGTATTATCTAACCAAAGATAGAAAAACAAGAGAACCCGGAGCAATTTATTTACTTCACATCAAGGAGCGCTGAAATACAACTCAGTTAGAGAATAAAGGTTCAAGCAAATCCAGAAATGTTGGTGTGTTTTAGGAAAGGAGGAGTGGCTTTGTTGTGTGCTGATTTACTCTGAATTTGGGACAGAAGTCATCAGGGTCACTGGGACACAACAGCGTGTCATTGGACCAGAGACAGGTAAATTATGTGGATTTTCACTTCCAGGTGAGATAGGAACTTCCTTTGACGTCTGTTGGACAACATCCACGTATATTAGCGCAGGCTTCAAGCGCCACTTTAAGCGAGGCCATCAGGCATGTTAATAAGCTATAAAACAAATGAGTCGATGGTGGTAAACACTTGTGTGTATCTTTATTATGAATACTGAATACAGATTAGCCTACACACAGGACAGTAATCAAAACATACTTTATCTATTCATTATTTCAAAGATGATTTTTATTGAAATCTTCAATATGAAGACCGCACTTCCCACAATCCTTAAAGGAATCTCTCACTCTCGCATGACAATACCAGTGTTTTTGATTAGGCCCAACACATATGTATTTTATTCTTTTATGGAATCATGATAAATGCAATTCTAATGTCCAAGGAGCTGTTAGGAAAAATCGGCTCCACTGGCGTCACTTATTAGGGGAAAAAAAATGTATTTTGTGATGCAGAGAAAAATCCAAATGACCAGTTGCAAAAATAAAGCACTACAGTACGAAGGTAAAACCATTTAGCAAGTGTTTCTATGTATTTTGCATTGAGTATGGTTTAGTGGCGGTTTAAGCTTCATTTACCTGATTCACTGCAGGTTTGTGAGCTAAACCGGGAAAATTATACATAACCTCAATGTCAAAAAAGCTGGTATTATCCTTCAAGAGATGCAAAGACTTTGAGCAATACTTTGACATTTTGAACTCCAGTTTATTATTCCTCCTCAACAAGCACTTGTAATAACATGTGGGGGGTACTCGCTAATCAAACAGCAGTTTTGCAGTATTATTAGCATTCCACCCTGAAACCCAGGGATACTACTGGCTACAAGCCTATTGGCTAGTAGATGTGTATTGTTTTTCATGCTAAATGTTGAGAAGCTTTGAGGCAAAAGCAGAAACACTGTGCTGACCCCACATTCAGCATCTGACAAAGGAAGATAATATACTAAACTTAAAACGTGGGGGGGCTGCTCGGCTAATCAAACAGTAATTAGCTTTCTACCCTGAAAACAATGGATAAAGCTGGCTGCAAGCTAGCCTGTTGGCTGGTAGATGTGTATTGTTTCCCATGCTTAATGTTAAGAACTATTTTTGTCTAGCTTTGGGGCAAAAGCTGAACGTTTTGCCAACTACAGAATCAGCATCTGATAACGGAAAATAATATACTAAACTTAAAACGTGAGGAAGCGCTGCTCTGCTAATCAAACAGCAATTATTAGCATTCTTACCTGAAACCAATTGATATTGCTGGCTGCAAGCTAGCTTGTGAGCTTAGCTGATAAATGGGTATTGTTTTCAATGCTAAATGTTAAGACTGGTAAAACTATTTTTGTGCAGCTTTGAGGCAAAAGCAGAAACAATTTGCTGACTACACAACCAGCATCTGATGAAGGAAAATAATACACTTGACTTCAAAATGTAAAAGTAACACTTTAAGGTACATTTAAATGAGACAAGAATCACTCATGAGAGATTTCCGCTTTACAAAATTGGCATTTAAGTCCACAAAGACGACTGTATGGCACTGGAAGATGGAGAATACAGGATAAGATAATTAAAAATGTATCAGTTATATCAAGAAAAACAAGTTTGAGGGCAGATAGCTTCCTTGGTAAATTTCTACAAAGAAAACCAATTCTACAGTGTTCTCTGGTCTCTGAGTCCACTTGGTCCTTGTTCAGTCTGACAATAATAATAAACTGAGCTGCCAGCAGAAACACAGGCAGAAGGAATAACCAGCCACCCTCCAAGAGAAACACATGGAGTTACTGGAGATTACGATTCACTCTGAAATGACAAAAGTGCTGATATGTCTCTGTGTCTCTCTTCTCCTCACATTTGGAGCTGGTGAGGGGAGAGCCAGACTGGGGGAAGATGAAAGAAGTCTGATTAGGTCGAGTACAGCGCTCTCCAAAGTCTGCATTACATATCACACCTGAGTAAAAAGGAGGTAATGTTGATGAAAAAAATGGGGAAAAAAAGAAAGAAAAATACAACAGCTAAAATGGTCAGTCTTGATGTGGAAGGGGTCTGTGTAGTAATCCAGAGGAACTGAATGCAAAACAGCCAAAGTGAAAGCAGTTCGCATTAATAATTACACAACAATATGAAAACTGAAATCCTTGGATTAGCACTGGTTTTTCTTTTTGTCTCCTTTGGTGAAGTGACTGGCACAACAAACCAGTCAACTGCCAGTTTTCAAAATGACATGATACCACAGAAACTTTGTAAACTCTGATCCGTCTCCTCTTGGTTTAGCACATCTTTTGGGTCCTAACCTTGGGTGGATAGAAACACACCGACGACAAAACTGTAAAAATGAGTCAACTTCATGCCCTTGTCACTGCGGGTGACAGGGGCTCATCCCTGGCTGACTCTCATCGCGATGGGAAAGTCATCTTTAGTCATTTATTTTTTCTAATTTTCTTCTGGTCGTTAATAAATTCTGCCGATCTCTCTCGGAGTCCGTTTTCAAAGTGGGTCGCAGGAGAGGATCCAGAGTGCTCTCGGTACACGGCTGCTCCTGCGTGCTGGTGTTCACGTCCAGGTTAGGAGGCAAGTCAGCTAGAAGGTCACTGTTGCAGTGTTCTTGTTCCGAAAGGTCATAGTCTGGATGCTGGAGAGGATTTTCCTCTGATGCCCAGCCAAAGTCACTCCCATGTGCAGCAGATCCCTAAAACACAAACGGAAAAAAAAACCAACCTGATTAGACGGGACATCATCACGTTTTTGCGCTCTGGGCTTCCATACTTAAATTCAGGAAATAGTGGTTATAACTTTTCAAAGGAATAATTTAGCCAGTTTGCAACCGTCACTGCTAAAACCTACGAGGCTAGATCCCTCAACACGTAGCCACAAAGTGTGAAGAGAAACTGTTCCTCCATAAATAAGTATCAGTTTAGATAAGAAATCTGGAGAAAGGAACTGACTGTGTGGTGATCTGGGCCAGCTGGTCCACTGAGTTGAAGCCAGCCTGTAGGAAGCTGTCCTCGTAGCGCTCCATCTTGATGGCCCTCAGCCATTCCCCCACTGAAGCACACGACGAGAGGGCTAAAGGTGCACGCTGGTCCAGCAGGGGGTAGGATGGCCTGGGGGACGGAGAACAGAAACAAAAGGGACAACTTACACACACTGTCATCAAAACAACAGTGAGGATCTTATATATATCCTGCAGCAACATTCCAGTCGACAAGCAGAGGTATAATCTGAGGCTGAGTGACTGACAGGGACAAACAATGGAATTTGTCAGGGGTGGAGCGTCCTCTGCTGTATGCGTAAAGCTGACAGGCAGAATGTGGAGGAAGGGAAATGGGCACAGCAAGTGGCTGACAGGTCACAGCAGGACATTAAGGTGGTACATAAGATTGGGCAGTAGGGGGCTGATGTCTGTCCTGTGACAGTTAGCACTCTAAATGGACACTAAGTTGACATTGTGAAAGGACAGACATGCTTCCTTTTTTCTGTTCATTCTCAAGCTGTATATTCACTGTCATTGTGACCTTACTGGGGGCAGGTTTTCTGTCAATCACACAAACACATGTGCACTCTCACCCTGCTCCTTCTTGAGCCACTATTTTCAGCGATGCAGGGTTGCGGATCAGCTTGTCCAGAGCGCTGACGAGGTCGGCGAAGCGAGGGCGCGCCGAGCGGTCCTTCTGCCAGCAGTCCAGCATGAGCTGGTGCAGGTGGGTGGGGCAGTCAGGGGGCGGGGGCAGCCGGTAGTCCTGCTCTATGGCATTGATTACCTGATAGGAAGGAAAATGATCACTATTCAAACCAATGCCTTGACTTTAATCAATTTTGAGTTGCTTGAAGGGTACAAGCAGGAAGAAAAAAATAAACAATACAGAGGAGGAAAAAGTTAGGAAACCCTGAACTTAAATAAGACTGTGTAGTTGGCAATCGCATGATTAAGCTACACTTCACTGATTACCTGAAAAGTTCAAACTATTTTTTTTTTTTTTCAGAATGCAAATGCTATATTTTGTTTTGTAAAAGCTCTGCTTCGTACTGTGCCGAACAAAACCCATTGTCAAGAATGTTTTTTTTTTTTTTTTGCTTAAACTTACATCTTGGTTGCTCATGTCCCAGTATGGTCTCTCTCCAAAGGACATGACCTCCCACATGACAATGCCATAGCTCCACACATCTGAGGCTGATGTGAACTTTCTGAAGGCTATCGCCTCTGGTGCTGTCCAGCGGATTGGGATCTTACCTCCCTGCACAGAAAAGACAACAGTGAGAGAGAGAAAGAAAGCGAGCCCTGTTTGGATTATTGCAAAAAAACAAATGTGAATTTTGTGAATTAATATGATAATATTAATATTAAAATGAATATGATTTGACAAGGAAATGTATAAATACCCTATGACAGGCAGATATACTGTAGTGTTTCTGCATCATCTAAAGAGGATTGTCAACTCACCAGAGAGCTGGTATAGGTCGGGTCAGAGGAGTTCTCCTGCAAGAAGCGTGACAAGCCAAAGTCGGACACCTTGCAGACCAGGTTGCTGTTGATCAGGATGTTGCGGGCAGCCAGGTCTCGGTGGACGTAGCTCATCTCTGCCAGGTACTTCATGCCGGAGGCGATGCCGCGCAGCATACCCACCAGCTGGATGGGAGTGAACTGGCTGTCGTTCAGCTATGGAGGACAGAGACGGTTCAGTTGGAGAATGAGTAAAAAGAAAATGTGTGTTTCATTGTGGGAGTTCTTGTGTGTTCAGACTGACCCGCAGAAAAGAGTCCAGAGCTCCGTTTTCCATAAACTCTGTGAGGATCATGACTGGACAGCTGGCCGTGATGATCCCCTCCAGATGGATGATGTTGGGGTGTTGGAACTGACCCATTATGGACGCTTCAGACAAGAAGTCCCGTCTCTGCTTCTCAGTGAAGCCACCTTTTAGGGTCTTAATTGCTACGTAGTTTTCTTTTTTTCCTGGGATCTTCAGCCGTCCTCGACACACCTCCCCGAACTCTCCTGCGGCGCACACACACACACACACATACACACATTAGGACTGTTTTCTCTAACAGGTGTTTACCACACATAAGTTTGACGGCTGTACTGGAGAAACCTAAAGCTCGCTTGCAGCTAGTGGTTCTCTTGGTAATATTTCTAACATTTATCAGTTAATTGCTTTATTTACGCTGCAGTATTGAATTCTGTCTGATAGAGAAGAATGCAGACAGTGGTTTTAAATGTCACAGAATCAATTTGACTTCGACAAAAATAAATTAGATACATTTTTAATAATGTTATTTTGAAAGAGGACAATAAAAAAATAACATTCGGTCAGTGAGTTTAAAAGTTTACTCATTTGTGAATAATGGGAAAAACACGGCTGGGGCTTACCGGCACCGATAACCTCCTCAATCTTAACAAAGGAAACATCAATTTCCTTGGCAAATTCTCGCACTGCCTCATTAGGGTCCTCGTAGGTGAAGGGGTCGATATAAACCTTGACCCCTGTGAGAGAAAGACAAACAGAGTCGTGGGAAAGGAAAAAGAAGAAATGTTAGCGTACTATCAGCAGCAATGAGCCCCAGACACATTCAATTTTTTATTTTTTTTAGATGTGAATTGTAAATCAAAGCTGAGGTTTAGTGCTGCGTGTCCTTGATCCGTTACCTTGGCCAACGAGGTACTGGTTATTTTTGTCGCTCAGTTCTGGATCCTTTACTCGGCTGTGTCTGCTGCAGGTAGAAAGAGATCAGTATTGTTATTGTTTTGGCACGCAATCATAATGCTTGATCAGCCAAATGTGATGCAAATCAATTGTTCAAAAATTCTAACTATGTGATTATTCATTTGCAAAGACAGTGCAATTACAAAGATGCCTCTCTGATTAAAGTACAAACTAAACAAAAAGCAAAAATTAGTCAAAAATCACACATTGTATGACAAGGATGCAAACAAACAGAAAAAAAATTATAATTTATTGATTGCCTTGGGGAATATTCTGCTATCTTGGCCTCATGCACTGAGGGGTCAGAGGTCAGTTCGGCTACAGACCAATACCCTCTAGCCAACAGAGATACAGTGCCTTTAAGGACACACAGCCGTCTTTTTATTATGTTTTTTGACACATAAACTTTGCCTTGTTGAGAAAAAGGCTTTTGTTTCTCTCTGAGATTTCAGACGCACAACACACGGTGGCTTGTGGTAATGCTGAATACCTGAGTCAGCCTCTATGGTTCTGCTCTTTGACATAAGCGGCTCCATTATAATTCTGCTGGCACAAACTCATCCCTGCAAGACTGTAACAACCCTGTAGCTACTGGATCCCTGCCTTCCTCCATTTCTCTCCCTCTCCCACCTCATAAGCTTAAAATAGCAATAATGCACCACCCTTGGTTAGTGGCAGATCTGGGCCTCAGCCACTGGTTTGTGTGTGCGTGTGTGTGTGTGCGTGTGTGTCACAAGGTCACAGCTATTGTTCTCCTGTCCTGTGGAAACAGGGTTGGGACGCCTGCATCCTGTCTCTCCCTGCCCTCTACCTCAATCGTCATCTCTCTCAATCTCTCTCCCTCTCCTTTACACACACACACACACCTTTTCTCCCTCTGATGGCATCCAACACTATTTACTCAAACAATGAAGCCTAAGGAAAATGTTCTAATGAGCAGGATAACTTTTAGCTGTGTAAGCAAAAGACATCATGAGCATTGCTTTGTGTCTGAACTGCCTCACACAGAAAGAAAATGGTGTGGGTAACAGAGTGCAAACGCACTGTTGATAAGATATGATTTGTATAAACAAAAGAACAAAGTGGTGAAAAACTGTAAAATTGGGGTCACGGTTGTTATTGGTTTTCGATTTCCCCCCCCTTTTCCTGTTATTCTGTCAGCTTCTTTGCCTTCCAAATCTATCTTTTTCCTCTGCCTGTTTGCCTTTTCCCTCGTTCTCACCGTATGCAGTAGGCGGCCACAAAGACGAAAGTGACGAGCAGCAGCATCCCAACAGCGATAAGGATGCCAGGTACCAAGAACTGGGAGGCAGAGTCTTGTCCTGAGAGAGGAGACAAACAAAAGAGAGCGAGAGAGAGTTAGAGTAATGTAAGGACAGAAATCATGAGAGGAGGTTTACAGTGGTAGTACAGAAAAGTATGAGAAGGAAAGAAGGAACATGAAAGGAATTTATAATATTAAAAGGTGCTCAATACAAGAACACTAACTCAATACAAGGACACAGGCAATAAATTCATAACGAGAAACTGTGCAGCCACTGATTGTGCAGAATGAATTTGTAAAACCTTCCCAATGGTAATGAAAGAAAAAAAAAAGTGTGTGAAAACTCACTCTCTTTTCTTTTCAAGAGCAAACAGAAACGTGTCTCACCATCAGGCAGGGTGCGGAAGATGGCTGAAGGACTGAAACTGCCATAACCGGCCATGGTGCGTGCCCGAACCTGCACTTCGTACTGCGTCGCCCTCCGCAGGTTTGTCAGCACGGCCTGGTTTCTGTTGATCTCCACGTAGTGGCACTGATCTTCACTACGTCGCTCCTACCGTGTGAAAACACAACAGGAATAAGTAAGGAGGCGACAGAAGTAACTGACAAAAAGTCAAACTCTAAAAGACTGCTACAAAGCCACTGAAGGGTTATCTGTATGGATCCAAATATCTCATATTTATTATTGCATAATACTCACGGTACATTAAAGAATAATTACACAATATCATCATTTGCATATGTTTTGAGATTTATTTCAGTCACACGAGAGCGTCATGTGTCCAAGCTGTATGATGGTGCTTCTGAGTCAGGTATTTCTTGTGTGTTGTTCACTGTGCAGAATGATGTATGTGCAGAGTTTCTCTGTGCTCATTGATAATCTGATTTTAAGGGGCAGGGCCTACACATGATTTGTGACATCCCAATAGTTTGAAAGTCATTCCTGGTCCAATTTACAACTTACATACGTTAGATACGTATTATATATGTGTGAAGTGGAATCTTCAATCCACCAGTGAACATACACTGAGAATGGACTTTGCAGTGAAGTTAAAAAAAACAAAAAAAAAAAACACATATTCCTCTCCATATATTTGTATATGTTTTAATACATGTCTGGAGGGGTTCTTTTAGCTGAAATAAATCATTTACATTGTGAAATATGTGAAGCATAACTGTTTGGCTTGGCGGTCTACAGGCAATCTGGGTTTCAGTTCACTTGACCTGCATGTTTTTGAATTGTGTGAGGAAATCCACATTTACCACTAACCCTGTTTATATTTCTTCTATTGTGACTCATGTTTTCTAAATTTTGAGCCATAGTACTGAACCTGTAAATAAAACCATGAAACTTGAACAGTATGTGACCTTCAAGGCAGACAGTGTGAGAGATGTTGTCAGGGAGTTCTCACCTTCTCACAGTAGCGAAGCTGGTACTGCAGGATGGTGTAGTGTGGCTGAGCTGAGACTGACCAGTGCAGAGTCAGACTGCTCTCCGTGGAGTCACTCTTCCGGATCACAGACACCAGCGATGGCACTGCACAGATGGCAGAAGAATTATAAATAACCCAAGAAATTCTCACTATTTCTACCTTTCTACCTACTCCTGCCTGCCTCTTACCATTGTGGCTTGAGGTGATGTTGACACTTTCACTGGCAGGGTCCTTGCCGCTGAGCTGAGACACCCCATTGAGGGCCTGGATCGTGAAGGTGTATGTGGTGTGAGGCAGCAGGCCCCACACCTCCAACCTTCGACCCAGCAGGCCTTGCTGCGCAGGCCGGTAGCTGACGCTGTCTCCACAGGACAGGCACAGCCCCTTGGGTGACCTGCACACAGAGCACTTGACAGCGTAGCTCAGGTCTGTTCTGCCGCCGTTGTCCAGAGGCTCGTTCCACTCCAGACTGAGTGTGGTGTCGTTGATCTGGGTGACGATGCTGCGTGGGGCCGAGGGAGGTCCTACAGTGACAAAAAAATAACCTACAGTGAGACCTACACCTACAGTTACCTAAACTTTACATTAAGACTAGAAACAGCCTGGCTTTTCACACAGGGGTTTGGGTTGTGTCTATTACTTGGCTGGGTGCAGTGACTTCCTAGAGTTTTGTCGTCCCTGTGACTTGCCATGCAGCCAGAGAAGACTCCAGGAAGACACAGTATCCCCGCATAAATCCGGATTTAACAAACAATAACATCTTGATTAGTGAGCTGAAGGTAGGTGGATTGTTCTAGCTTTACACAGAGCCACCCTACCTGTTTCCCCGTTTCTTGTCTTTATGCTAAGCTAACAGTCTGCTGACTGCAGCTTCATATTTACCATACAGACATGACAGTGGTGTTGGTCTCAAAATACGCCTAAATGTGAAACTATTCCTTTAAATGCTGAACAGCAGCATTACTGTCAGGCCCTGGTGCAATTTTCTAAATGTGTTAGACTGATTCAGCAGAGTCATTATAGCAACATTACATATGATGATTTTTCCATTTTTTCTACTGACTAAATACCTTTAGAAAGCACCAGTAGCAGTAGTAGTCATCCCTAAAATACTGTCACATTATTTGGTCAAAAATGTCATCATATTTTAAAATGTAGGTATCTCTGAGCCCTGATGCAATCACAGCGTATAACATTTCTCTATCAACTCAAATTATAATCTCTGCTCTGTCATGTTACTGCCACTTTACCTTTCCATGACCCACAATGACCATTTGTTCACATCTTTCCATATATGTGGGAATATTTTGAGTTTGCATTCTGCACATGTAGTCACGAAGCGCAACGCTGCTCCTGCAGTGGATTTGCGTCACAGCAGCAGCATATGTGTTGCAGGATTTAAGTAGTGCAATTACATTTGTCTAAAACTGGATGATAATGATCACCGTCTGAAAATTGTAAGAAGATAGCTATTGCCTCAAGCCAAGCATAACTAAATAGCAATACCACTCAGCCACTGTGAATGAGTTTCTGTTCCTGCCAAGGAGACAGAGCTTTGTCAGTGAGCCTGCAGCTAACTTAAGTGCTAATAGTGTTCTCATTGGAAACCCAAGTGGGGCAACATCATAGACAATCTGGGTGCGAATGAATTCTGAATTCAACGTTTGGGAAAGGGGATTTTTAGAGGCAATACATTTTATGACTTTATGATCAGAATCCACTTTATTAAAATCCCCAAGCCTGTCACAGTAATGTAAAACACTGATTTTCTGGGGGGAAAAGGTCTGCATGGTTTACAGATGGCACGGTTGGTTTGCAATTTAGCAAACAAATTGAAAATGTAAGTGATGTGCTGAATTGCACAGGCAATCCAGTACAATAACAGAATATGTAATAGGAATGGCCTATTTAAGTGATTTATAATTAAGATAATGCTTTTGTAATTAGAGTTATCAGTAATAATAAAGTTGGTGGATGTAAATTCTAGTTGGCATTGATATCACACCTGCGGAGAAAAGGAACTGTCGACAGTTCGAAGCAGTTTCACATTGTTTCACATCCTCTTTAAGGCCATTCCAAAAGACTGCACCTAATTAAAAAGTCCCTCCCATTCACGCAACCAACATGTGGCTGAATTGAAATTCCTGAATCCGCATTGGAGGTGTCACTTGAGACCATCAATGCCTACTCCACTTAGGAGTGAAAAGCCCTACCCCCCAACAACCTGTCACAAAAGACATGCATCTCAATGCCCAGCAATGAGACAATGGACACAAAGCAGATTATAGGAGTTTGGCTAAATGACATCAGAAGGAAAGAGAAATAGCACCAAAGACGGTAAAAACAAAAAGTGGAGAAGTCCAGGAGAAGGTAAAGAGTGAAAAAAAGCGAATGGATGCTTGAATTGCTTAGCACCTCCATATTTGCATGCGGATTCGTGCATAAGTACCGTTTTCTGCATACTTACTAGTGCAAGGGGTGTCGGGAGCGTCAGATTCTGCACGTAAATATCCAGAACGACACGCACACACTGAAGCCCCCCTGATGGTGGCATGGCTGAATCCAGGACAGCCTGTGCACTGTCCCTCTGTGCCCGACTTGAACTGACCCACGGGACAGGCTGAGGAGGAAAGGAGGGGAAAACAAATGAAGGGGAATTATTCTGATTCTGGACATGACCTGTGAATACTAAAGAACATTTCACAAAATCTTCATACGCACTGTGTCCCTGACACACCTGGGTCAAACTGAATTTGCAAATACATTTCAGTTTTTTTTTCCAGGGTACTTAGGTGCCAGGTGGTTATAGACAGACAGAACCATGTAATGAGGGCTATAAACTGAAGACAATCACAGTAATGAATCTGATAGTAACAGTCAATTTAGTGAGTAAACCTGTCTGTCATTGACAAGCTGCTCATGACTGAATTTACCTGACCATATCTAAATAACAAGAGGAAACGTGAGAGTCCCTGCGAAGAACAGGCTCTGTTTATTGATCCGAACATGGTCTCCTCACTGAAATCAGAAACAGCACCGTGGCACATGAGGAAAGGCTGAACTGAGTCTGAACTAGTGTTTAAAGAATTGGTTGACTGACAGAAAATCAATGGGCAACAATTTGGCCAATCGATTAAAGCAAAAATGTCCAGTTTCTCAAATGTGTAGATTTACTCATTTTGTTTTACACCATACACTAAAACAGACCATACATATATTACTTGATAGGAATAATAGTCATTAGCTGCAGCTATCTGAACTCATTGTCCTCCATACACACTAGATTCAACACACCAACAGTTGAATGAGTGATGAGCCGTGTAACGCCACAGTCACCAAAACCTGCAGTGTTTATTGTGCAGTATGCATTCAGTGTGGCTGTTGAAATGCAGCTGCTGACTGAGAGGAATAAAACAATAAACTTTCACACCAAGCGGAGCATTGTTACAGTCAAAACTGACTCGTTCTGCAGGGTCAACACACTTTGGCTGATCCTTTCCGATTGACATTTTGCCAGCGGGAATTTCCCACGTGTGAAAACTGTGTTGCTGAGAGCTGCTGAATATCTCACCTGTTAAAGTTTGTTTAAATATATACATTACTGAGCTCTCATTTTCCTCCAGATAACAAAAATGACACCTTCTGTTTTCCAGCAACAGTTACTATAGTTCACTAAACAGCGTTTGTCAATGAGTTCAGTTGTAAGAATGTTGTAGCCTGGAATAAATAATGATATTAAAACACTATTAAAACTGACAGCTGTTAACGTTTTGTCGTAATTTAAAATCTATCTGGGAATATTTAGGGTGTTGTCTTGTAACCTTTTGTATTATATAACGTTTGTAAAGCTATTCTGGCACATAGGGAAAGATACCCCTCCCATGTAGCAGTATTTATAGCCCGTTAGAGCTTTATTTCAAAGACGTGGTTTAAATATTCTAATCATGCTCATCTAAAACGCTAAATCAACTTGACGGGATTCATAAGTTTACGTTAAAGGGTTTTGTCTGACCCAGAAAATATATGTATTGTCTATGGGAGATAATGACATTAGAGCTAAATTACTTCAACCAGACGTCAATTTCATTTTCTGAAATGACCGGCCTATGAAATAAATTAACAGTTAAATTTTGCTATAAAGGCAATTTCCCTTTATGGTCTGGTGAGTGTTTTTTTCTCACATCTCTCTTCGGTGACAGAACGCTGGAAAATGTCAACCTCACCTCACCAAAGGCAAAATGTTGGAAATTATGTTTTTGTTATGAAAAATCATTATACCTCCCACGGAGATCAAACTGAGTCCTACTTCCAAACACAGACGAACGCAACCGCAGGTCTTCTTGAGAAAATGTAGCATTTCTTTATGTGTTTCTTTGTTTTTAGCACTCAACATTTATCTGTGTTGGTGTGATGCGGTGTGTGTGTGAGCGTGTGGGGGGTGTTCATGCACGAGGCTTGTTAATTGGACTCATTAGACAGAGCTGCTGCACAGCTCCTGAGAGAATCCTTCTGCTTCTTCCTTCATTTTTTTTTTGTGTCTGCTTTGCTTTGATGTTCTCAAAGTGATATGATCTTTACCTCGAGCGCCTACCCCCCCGCTCTCGCTCTCTTCACCTCTCCAGTCCTCCTGTGCTCCTTCTATCTTTGCTGAACCATGAGCTGTCGCAGCAGTAAGCTTTTGACCCTGCTCTTCCTCTTTGAGATAAGTGCTGCTCCACCTGACCTCTCTCCGTCCCCTCTGTGTCACAGCCGTTCCCCCTGCCTCATTAACTTCCTCGGTCTCTGGCTTCCTCTCCAACACTTCGACCCTCAGTGAACCCCACCCTCGTCTTACCATTGTTTTCTTATTTAGTCTGCCTGCACTGCTGCCTATGTGGGTGTAGTCTATATACATACTTGTATATATGGCCTAACCTTCTTACCTGTGCATCGTGTTTGTCCTTCAGCGGGCTCAAACCCTGGTAGGCAGGCGCAGGAGGTTGTTGGCTGGCCCACCCACTGGCCATCTTCCCCACAGAAGAGCTTAGGCGGCCGGGGTCGGGGCCCCTGCTGGGCGGCGTGCTCCACACACACACCCTGCGCCTCTTGCACCAGAGTACGGGGAACGGTCTCGGGGAAAGAGGAAAGAGCACTGACCAGGGGAGGACACTTCTTAAAGAACACCCTGACGGACAGCAGGGCCATGCAGGCGCCTTGAGCCTGAAAAGCCAAGTAGAAGCCTCTCTTTGAAAGAGGGCCGAGCCTTAAGGTCTTCACATTAAATTTCCGCTCCCCTCCCTTCCTCAGTAGAAAGTCTGCAGCCACTGTGTCCACCTAGGACAGGAAGAAAGAGAAAAGATCTTATGTAATGGCCAGATTCCAACACACATGACTCAGTCCTAACAAGGACCATGTTTTGCATGTTTTAGGCATTTTAGCCCATTAAGTAGACATCACATATGCTTTACATTATTGAACATTTTCCTAAGCATACCACTGTGATTTTAGATTGATTTACTACCTTCCTGGCAGCCATTGTTTCCCATTTGTTACAGTACGCTTTGAACCTCAACTCGCAGGGACTTAAAACGTGCTTGGGAAAGAGGTAATTCATCACAGTGAACATTTCATCACTTTTATTTTTCTGTCAATGTTACATTATTAAGTGGTAATGAAGTCGAGGAGCAGGCACTGTTTTTGAAACCTCTCTTTCGGCGGTGTGTTCAAGGACGGTGCAACATCTGAGGTTTGACAATGAGATGCAGAATAGTACTGCAGTCATAAGCTATGTGTTTGGAAAATGAAACCCACAAGATGAACAATAAGCAAACACGCAGGTTGTGAAACGGACTGAACCGATGAGGAGAGTTTTCTAAACAGTTCTTTGTCCCATCAGACAGTAACTTGGACTTATAACAAAAGTGATCCAATGTCGATGTGGTTTGTTCTCTGCAAGCTGATGACTGTAAATAAAGGAATGGAAATGGAAGCCGGCTGCATGTAGTAAGTCAGTCTAAAAACTTGAGATTCACTAAGACCGTCAAAGAGACAGATGTAAACTCATAGAATTTTAGTAAATTCACACTTTAAATTGTTTTTTTTTCTTCTTAAATGCATTAAAAGGGTACTTAATATAATATTACACTTCTATAAAGTTTGGGGACGGGCAGGAGACGGACATTTTGAAAAGAATAAAAAAATAACTTTACTAATACATTTAATCCCTAGTATGAGTAACACAAAAAACTAAATACTGGATTCCTTACTTCCCATAATGCAGTTCAATAACTTTTTCCATTGGGCCTTCCTTGCCTAGTAAACTCTTGTATCTTATAAACTCCACACCACCACATTTTAACACACACCCTCTGTTAAAACTTCAGGTTTCAAGTTTCAAGTTCAATCCAAGATAACCTAAATGACATCAGTGATGTCTTAGATTGAGATCATTAATTGGAGCTGCAAGGATTTTTCATTTAGAAGATTAATCTGCAACTATTTTCATTAATTTGGTTGCATTTCAATTCATCCTTTCAGCTATTTTTCAAGCAAAATGCCAAATATTTCATGGTTTCAGCTTCTCCAATTTTAGGATTTGGTGTTTTTCTTTGTCATATCTTACAGTCAGTTGAATATCTTAAATTGTGAATGCCATTTTTTCATGTTTCATTGACTAAATTCTTAATCGAATAATTCAGAAAATAATCGTCAGACTAATTGATAATGAAAATAATTGTTAGTTGCAAAAGTGAAAAAGAGTGAAATACAGTGGTCCTCACAGTGTGTGAGAGTGGTACTAATCACGGCAAGTAAACTTATCTTCCTACGTAGAAGGTGGAGCACCCCTTTGATGCAGATGTTCAATGTGTAAACAAGCATTTGTGACTAATTAAAATACATCATACAGAGGGTGGGTGTGGATGTACCTTGGTGTAGGGGTTCTCCATCCAGGGGGGGTAAGTCGACGTGGCCTCATTGGAGTCTGCCTGGAAGTAGTAGAGGTTGAAGGTCTCTTTACAGCTGCGGTGGTGGGCGTTCCTGGATGAACACTCCATCATGGTGAATCGCAGCTCCACGTAAACCTGAGACGCTCCCAGTCGCTGGATGAAGCCACTGCGCAGCCAGTGGCTGGATGAGCTGTCAGTCAGATGACAGATCTGATAGGTCCTCACACTGTTGTTCTCCTCATCTAAACCGCTTACTTCCTCCCACTGAGAGCAAAGAGGAGAACAAAGGGTTGTCAGGTTGCAAGTATAAATGACATCTGACCCAGAAAACTTGTGAACATTTTTGTGAGCCTTTAGTATATTTAATTCTGCTGTAAAGACGTTCACATTCACAATAAAAGTCATATTAATCATAATAATGTTGCGATTCTTTGTTGGTCCTCTGCTGTACTGCACCTGTCAGAGGCTTGTGGGACAGATCTGGCCTGCAGTGACTTTTGATCCAGCCCAAATTTAAATCTGCGTTGTTAAATCATTCCTCCTGCTGAGCTGCAGCCCAGCTAGTGGGAATACAAGTCTCACTTGTCAAACAGAGCACACTGCTGCACACAGCATCCGAGACAGACACAGCTCTCACCCTTCAAACACGCTTTTAGACTAAAATACAAGAATACAGAGGGGATATCACAAAAATGTATGAAGTGAAACCCCTCCACAGAAATCTACATTTGTTGGGAAGCCAAATGCAACAGAAAAATGCTTTAATGTCTGACTTCTGAGTCAACAGCAAACATGTTCACCATCACTATGTTCCCAAGAGCGGGAAACAAGCAAGAAATTAACATACTCAGGGCAGAATTTAGCAGATTTGCTGAACTTGAGGCTCAGAAACTCAGTTATGTAAATATGTAAATCTTTAAAAATCCATTTGCAGATGATGTGTTGAGTGAGGCAGAATACTGGTGTGAATGAATTACAGTGCAGCAGAGCACTGAGAGCCAGGTTTGAACCTCTTGAGGGAAGAATTTCCCTTTTAATCCCCCCCCCAAAAAAATACTATGGACTTTGGCATATTTTCGTGGACAAAATGTTTTCTGTGATGAAGATGCACAAAATATCCCACAGGGCTCATCTACATTTGACATAAATCATTTAAATAAATTGTTCAAAATTTGTTACGAAAGCAAACCAGAGAAATCTGCAAATATACAGATGTACTTCTGCACACCAAAATACTGTGAGACATTTTACTTTAACATACACTGTGAAGGTATTACACTGTTAGCTTTATTCTGTGTCTTTCAAAACGCAACAGCTAATATTTAATGAGTACAATTAAATGTACAACAATGATGTGTAAGTATTTTTGAAACTCAGAAGCCAGAATTAATGTCCGACAGAGTTAGAAGTTGCCAAAAATATCTACTATGACTGAATCATAATCCTTTAATGCTAAAAATAAATAATCCATATATAAATCTTTTTATGTTATTTTGATGCAGACAGCTCATGGTACCTCCCCACTGCTGCCTGCCATTATTATTTATACTCTTTAGTGTTAAGTTTGTGTTATAAAACACAAGTCATCCATATTTTTGACAATGTGGAGCTTTAGATAAACTGCTTCAGATGATAATGGCTGCACAAACTATTTAGAGACTGTCGGCCTGCTTTTTCTTTGCATCTTAATCAAAAGCACATGCACATTTGTTGAGTATTTCTGTCCAGCTCCAGAAATCTCCTTGCCAGCATCACTGTAACCGTCTTCCATCTGAGACATCAGCAAGTTGAGCAGTTTTGGTCACTGGCGCTGCTGGCAAAAATACCCTAGCAACCACCCCTCAGTTGATCAAATTACAAATATGTCTTTTTTTGGCTGCAGTATTCAAAATTGTGGGCAGCCAGTGACTTCAACTCCAAGGTTGATGGGATAAATCAAAGCATCTGCTTCCAATATACTTTGAAATCCACATTCACTCCGGCGTTCCCTTTACTCTGTCAGTTACCTGCCATATAAGGAACTCCTTTATAGCCAAAGTAACAAAGGAACAGCTGGAAACCAAAAATCCCCCAGTCACCACCAGGGCCGTGTTAGTAATACAGATAACATGGTGAAACTGGGGTTACGTACCTCGGGTTTGCTATTTGAGAAGATGGTCCATTTGAGATCAGAAGTCTCCATCTTAGTGTTCATCAGGACCTCTGTGAGAAAAAATATGAAAGAAATATAACATCACTCACAGCAGGAAATATAAAAATGACACGTATGAGACTCATTTACATTCAGAGAAACACATAAATGAATTTAAAATCACAGAGTGAACATATTTCGAAGCCCAAACTGTCTGCCAAGTATCAGCTATGGCTTATACTGGGATTAGGGTGAACGATGGAGTTTCACCAGTCAATTACATCTACAGACACATTCCCACTACCCTAAAATTGTCTTTCCTCTCATGTTTGTTTTTATCCCCCAATGTCCCCCGTGTTCCCAGCGACACACCGCACCTGTAGTCACACTGAACCTGTTGAAAAGACTCCGTCATTGTAGGGACAAAGTAGTTGGAACAAGAGAATCGAACAGACTTACATAGGTACACATGCACAGACACACGGATATAAAGACTTAAGCCCTCCTAGTCACGATCTGTGATTACAATAGAATTGATTTTTTGTAATCTTTTGAGGGGCAGGCTGCCAGCGCACAAACAATCTGAGCTGCACTGCTATGATTCAGTATCCCAATAAAATCTGAGACCTGGACGACATGAAACTTGATGCAGAGTTAGGTTAGGGTGAAGGGACTTCTTTTCATGTGAAAACGTCTTTTTGTTGGGTTTTTTTTCACCCAGCTGTTTTCTCAGATCGTCTCTGCTGAATTGTGACTAGTGCTTATACTGATGGGATGAGGTTTCTGTCACAGACCGGCTTTTAGAGCCCTACATGTTCCCCCGCAAAAGCTCATCTCAAGGGTGAGGCAGTTTGGTTTCACCAATAAACAGGATTTAATGCGGCTCTCCTGAGTGCCATGATCAAGGAGAGCACCTGCATGAAAATTGATGCTGGAGGAAATGGGAGTTTCAGTGTGAGTTTATCATTGGGGTTATTAAGATGTTTTGTTGAATTAGGCTCCCAATATAAGGCTCAACAGTAAAGTCTGGCATCCGCTAACACACACACACACACAAAATACTACATCTGCATTAAAACATCTTTTTAAAAACAAACACCTTTTTCTAATTTGGTTTCTAGATGTTTATTTAAGTATTAGTAATTTTTTTGATTTAAGCTAAAAAAGAAAAAGCTTCTTTTAAATAATAAAATGATGCATGAAATGCATTGAAACTAGGTTTTAACATCAAATATACATTTTAAAGGAGAATTCCTATTACATTCTTACGTTCACAATAAACTCATCTGAATCACTCTGAATCCTGGATGAGGCCAACGTGTTGTTTTTTCTCAACTGTTTAAAATGTGTTGTTTCCACGTCCCACTTGCTTTAACATGTTGCTTTGTTGTCCAAAACATCTGCTTTCAATCGATGGCTGTCTTTAACCTCTGTTGGTTTGATACTAGTTTCAAAAACACTGGTGCACTTTTTCATAGATAAAACTGTTTCAAGTTATCTGGAAATTTAATTAAATAAGTCTCAAGGTTAAGTAGTTGAGAATTATTAGTCTATTAATTAATTAGCTGACAAGCACAAAATAAATTTGCAATAATCAAAAAACATTTAAGTCATTCCAAATCAAAATGTGAGAATTTCCGGATTTCCTGTTTTATATTGTTGTAAATTGAATATCTTACAGTTTGGCAGGTGATAACAAACAACCTGAGACATCACCTTGGACACTGGGAAAGCAGTGGTTGGTATAAATTAATAATTAGTTGCAGCCCTAAAGTAAATAAACACACCTACATCTAATATATGTCATCACGACATCTCCCAGTTTAAAGACTACTTCATCCAGTGTAATCCTAATATCAGTGTCCAAGTTACTTTCATTGTAACTGCTGGTGATTATAGTCCATTTCCTGTGTATACAGGAAGAAAGGATGTTTGGAAAAAAGCTTTTACACAGAACATTATTTAGATATGAAGCCTGACAGAGTCCTCTTGAGCTCTTTGAATATTTTTTGCACAACACTGTTCAGCACCAACACTTGTAGTATTTTACAAAAATAACTGCAACGCCTACAGTTACTAATCTCTGTGATCCTCTGCAAAGTGAGACGCAATCACATTTACCACTTACCAGCCCACATTCCAATGAAATACACATGAAAGCACACAAAAAAACTTTGCTCACTACTGAAATGTTACAGCTGTAGCTGTCCAGAGACAGACACCATTTTTTAACACTGATGGACGATGAATTGTGGGTCAAAGATCAGATAGTGTGTGGTGTATTCAGCACGGACTGTATGCTGTCTTTAGTCCTTCCATAGCTGCTCGACACTTAAAACAGAATATAAAAGGGATATTTAAATAATCAAAGCAAACTGTTTATGGTAAATCAGCTTGTTGTTCCACTTTGCTTGATGGAGGTGATAACTTTTTAATTTCCCCCCACTTCTTAATGAATTATCCTGCATCCCACATTCTACTAGGAAGTATTAGCAGGATAATACAGTAGATTGCTTTGATAGCTGTATTAAATTAATATATCCTCCTCTGCCCCGCTGCTATTCCTCCTTAAAATAAAACCATGTTCAACTGCAAAACATTTTAATACAAAATAATTAACAGTAAAAGAACTAGTGTTTTAAGTGGAAAACAGCTGGTGTTATCTACGAATATCTGACTCTTTATCTCCTTGTTTTTCCATAATGATTTCAATGATCACTCAATCACACTCCTGCTAATTTAATGCACCCCCCCCCCCCCC
>NW_023339763.1:15061040-15081474 GCF_004916995.1 Morone saxatilis | reverse complement strand
CACACACACACACGCGCACACAAATACAAAATGTATCCCCTTTTCAGTCGTACTGCCAAATTACTTAAATCTTTCTTATTACATTCCCCCTCAGTGTCATTTTCTCATTTCCATCGTCTGGGTGACCCGTCTCATGCACAGCATATGAAAGCAATGACTTGACATCTCTAATTCTCCGGGCTGCATATGCAGCAGGTTCATCATTCTCTCACACTGAGAGGTAAATGTGACTTTTAATCAATGGCTTCTCCCCCTGTATTACTTTGCTTTGTTTTTTACAATCTACTTATTTTTACTCTCTCTATGCAAATTCCCTGTAAAGAAACACATGCTTCTCCCCCTTTTTCACTTCTTAAGAAGCCCACCAGCTTTATAACAACAATCTGAGGCGATAAAGAGGAAGAAAGAAAAGTCTGCAGAGAGCAGAGGAAAAAAAAAGAGGAGAGAGGTGAATGAAGAGGATAATTGGATGACAAAGTTCAGGAAGGTGCTTTCCCCGCATTTAGTCTAGCTTGAGTTCACTCCAGCATAATTTAAAAAAAACACCTTCATAATACTCAGGCTCCTGTTTGGAGACTGCCCCGTCGCCACCTTTCATATGCACACCTGCCTCTGTTTCATATGGAGATTTTGTTGAAGGAGTGGAAAAGAAACAGCCTCCCCCCCCCACACACACACAGAGGCATGATAATCACTGTTTATCGTGCTCTATCATTAAGGTTTATGAGACAGGATGCGTGAGTGTTTCTATTATGTGCATGCACGGCCTTGCCTTTCACTGAAGTAGACTCAGACTTAAGCCCTGTTAGAGGAAGCTGGCGTTTCCCTTCCATTCTTACAACAGTGGCGGCCACCCACCGCCGGAAAATTACCCCCAGTGCTAGAAAAATGTAGGAACAATGAAAATTCGTCATCTGGCTGTATTTAACACCCAAAACAAACAATTGTACAGTAATTACAGTATAATCGTCAACATTAGGAGACACTGGAGAAGTCTAAACTGACACTGGCACTGGCAAGAAGACCGGGACTGAGCCTTGGAATTAAAATGATGGAAAATGCTGTGTGTTAAATATATAACGAATAGACATTGCTAGCCAATTTTTTCCCAAGTAAAGACACTGAGAGGCAGGTCTGAAGTAGCTGGGTTGAGAAATATCAGTATTAGTGATGGTATAGTTTTTATTTTAATCATCAAACCATGTCAGAAAAACACAGGCAAAGGAAAGGTATTAAGTTTGCTGCATGAAAGGCAGACAACAATAGAGGGTGTTCTACACGGTTTTCTTTTGAAATGTAAAACTCGACCCTGTATTTATTACAAAGGGGGGGCCATACGGCAAATATTACACCCTCATTTTCTATACAGCTGTCTTCAGGCTTTGGACAACTGACCTCAAAATCGAGAGCAGGACCCATTTTTCTTTGAAACGCATTTACAATTCTGCACTTTTGCGGTCATTCTTCGCTGTGTGCTCTTTCCCTCCCTATTTTCCACTTTCTCTGTGGCTCTGGAGTGTGATAGGGAAATTATAGGCCTATGAACATTTGCCCTGCTTCGGCTACAATTAGACCTCATTTTAATTAAAGAAACAGAGTGCCAATTACCCTCATACACCAGAGAAATAGAGGCAGAGGGGAAGAACAGGGATAATGAAAGGAATTTAAGAAGGGGTAGAGATGGTAGAAGGTTTGGGATTTACACATAATGTATAAAAACTACATGGGCTTATCAGTGTGTTTACCAGTACTGCAGCTACGTTCATCGAGATGTGTAGCTTAATTATTATATTGTTTTATTTTCATGAAGTAATTAATGAATACAAAAATACACAAAAAATAAATAAGTCATGAATTGCGTAACAATGGTTTGGTGGTTTGGGACTTAAAGCTGCTCAGTTCCAGGCTGTATATGAAAGTTTGTCCTGTTTCTTGCAGAAGTGAAGTAATTTCTAGATGGGAGAATTATTGTCCTCTAGTATTCAGGGAATACTGCTAGCACATGTTTTAAATTGAGCAAATCCAATACCCTGAAATCAGACATACTTACGGGATGTTCTGGTGCCTCTGGCGATTTCATACCTCCATGTTTCACATTTAAATTAAAGCAACAGTTCAACATTTTGGGGAAATACGCTTATTTGCATTCTTGGCAAGAGTTAGATGAGAACGTACCACTCTCATGTCTGTATGGCTAATTTAGCTTAGCATAAATACTGGACAGAGTGAGCCCTTGTCTGGCCAAAGATTTTTTTTTTTTTAAAAGTGAGAAAAATCTCCTACCAGAAGCTTTAAAGCTTGCTAATTAACATGTTACATCTTGTTTGTTAAATCTGTGCTACCGGAAAGAATTCTGATACCCTTGGACAGAGTTGGGCTGGCTGTTTCCTGTTCTAGTTTTTGTGCTATGCTAAGCTTACCAGCTGCTGGCTGTAGCGTTATATTAATCATTTATGAGAGTGGTATTCTCTAACTTGGTATTAAACAAATGTACTTCCCAAAATGTTAAACTATTAATTTTTTTAAATCGTTAATATTTACTACTTATGTCTCTGTATTAACATTTGCAGGTGTTTCCAAGTGAGGCCTATTTCCATACATGGCTAACTATAGGTAAAATGGGGTTGTCTGTATTAAGATTAGTTTGATGGATTACAGCTGCTACTAGAAAAATCACTGAAGTTTGTTTTTTCAGTATTCAAATAAGTTCTTGGCAGCAGATGATCACATTCATTATATCGCAGGAGTGAATGTCCTCCAGGTATCATTGACCACATCTTACAAAGCATATCGTTGGTTAATCTTTAAAAATGCTCATTTTGGACGTCCTTGGCACTTGGGTTATCTACCATAGTGCACACGAAGAATGCAAATGAAAAGGAAAGAATCCTTCATGTGTGAGCTTCCCAGCATTGTTTTTGTGAGTGCACGTGAACATGAAAACTTGCACTGAATGTGTGTGTTTGTGTGTGTGAGACAGAGTTGTGTCTAGTGAGATTAGACCTCAGCTTCCTGTAGTTCCTGTCCACTTCCTGTCTCCTGGTCTGGTGGGATGTTTAACTCCTTGTTTACTGTATAACAAAAACCTCCTGTGGCACGTGCGGATGAGCTCAGTTACTTAAAGTACGTGTCATGGAGAAGTGAGATCAAAGTAGCGTAGGTGAGATGAAGAAAAGGTGTTAATGCTTGACACGTTTTTCTTTCTTCTCTGTCGGGACGCATATCAATAGGTGTTGTGGTTGGTCTCTTGTCCCAGGACAGGATGTGACCTAGTTAGAGAGGAAGCTTCATACTGGACAGAAACCAAAAAGATGCACTGCCGTGAAAGAAAGTGACTGACCCAAAGCACTGAGGATTAAGTGCAGTGCATTACAGACACCTGACCTCTGAATGTTTTGGTTTAAGTTTACACGATAATCAGAGATTCGCTGGACAGAGTCCTTACATTAATCTTTTCCTGCGTGCTTTCCTCCCATCAGTCTCAGAGTTCACACTGGGCCGCATGTATGAGAGGTCAGAAGACTTCTCCTCCCTGAGCTAATAATAATTTCACTACGACAGTGAAATCATTTTTGATTTCAACTTGTTGTTCAGCTGTATATATGTTCTGAGCCTCAGGCAAATCACCTTTTTAATCTTTTCTAATTCTTGCTGAGTGTTAAATACAAATCTATCTGTGTGTCATAGCAGAGGAGAGGATTTAACAAAAAGCTTCACTCTGGTGGTGAAACACAAAATGAATGTTGATGAATACAGGTAGAAGCATTTCATCTATGATTCATTTCCATTACCTTTTAATTAATTGTGGTAAAGTGGAAGGAAACACTATTGCATTATTCAAGTCACACAAGTTGAAAGTGAATATTTACTTAATAGCAGTGGTATAAAAAGTTTGCAGGCTCACATTGAATGAGAGGTTAAGGTTAAGAGGATGTGAGACGTCGACTTGGTTCTGTGCCTTTTTATATCACCGCCTACAAGTAATGAGTTTTGACCTGTGGTGTTAACGGCTGAACAGCACTTTGTGCATCTTGGACTCAAACAGCCTTTTTTTTTTCCTCAGACAAACAAAACTCACATAGCCGTGAGGCCAAAGATATCCCCAAAGAGACCACATGAGATGAAAAATGAACATTATCTACAGAGAGGTGACATTTATGGCTGTTTGACAACAGATTAGAGTGGTAATATAGGCTGTGTTTGCTGTTGGATATCTGTGTACGAGAACTGGCCAATGATGGCAAGAAGAAGTAAAAGAAATAGATTTGAACATTTAATTCCCAACAGGACGCAAGAAAGGGGGGGAAATCTCCCTTCTTTTTTCTGGTTAAATTGTTAATTCAATTCTAAGTAGACACATTTACGAAACATAATCCCCCACACTATCTCTTATATAGTATGATTGATTAAATTGCCTTGCTTTAGAGCATATTTCAGCATCTTTGGAATATTGATCTGCCACTGAGTGAATTCACCTCCCGCTACTTCCAATTATGGGCACCACTTTCTCAAGCCCTCTTCAAAAATAACTCAACTCTGAAAAACTGAGAGGCTTCTTGAGAACATTGTTGCAGGCTACACCAACTCCCTGGTGGCGTCCTGATACAGACTCCTTTAAGAGGAAGAATGAATTACAAAAGAAAAGTTAAAAAGATTTTTTTTTTTTATCAAATCATTATATTTTAGGAGGGCATACTGCAGTATTCAAAACCTCTGCATTTCCGCAAGGCATGCCGGCTTTATATTAAAAATAGTGTAACACTGGAGATGATCCCAAAATTGGAAAAAAGACCAGCCAGTAGTGTGTGACCTATTGTTTTTTTTTGGGATAGACGGATCAGATTTATTATTATTATTTTCATTACTGATTCATCTGCAGGTTGTTTTTTTTATATAATTGATTTGTTTCTTAAAACTTCACACAAACAAATTTCTGTTATAATTTCCCAAAGGTGACGTCTTCAAATGCCTTGTTTTTGTTGTCGGAACAAGTTTAAAACCCAAAGATACTCCATTTACTATTATGTACGACAAAGTACAAGTATTAACATAAATATATCTTGAGACGCAACACTACACTAGCGAGGGTAGAAACGTTTAGTCAGCTAATTCCGCACATCAGTGCGAGGGAGGTCTGTCTTTGTGAGCATGTCGCACCTCGAAAACTCACGCTGAGGTTAAAAGCGTGTATCACTTCTTTTCATAGACCTTGATTCTGCAAGATTGAAAGGCAAGTGCCTCGGTAAACAGATGTGTGCCGCACAGTACATTTTAGCATTTGGGTCTTTAAAAAACAGTTTCTATGGAGGAATGTTTATTTACAGGAATGCTTTTGGTAAAAGGTTTTACTCTGTTAGCTGCTGTCAAAGGCTACATAAGTCTATACAACTGCCATAGAAGAGAAAATGAGTTACACAAAAACTCAAAGCCACACTACTTAGAAAAGAAATTTACATTGGGAAAATATCCTCAGCTCGTTGATTCATCATCTGGGTGACGTGCTAGTCAACATTAGAGCAAGCAGTCTAGATCCTGTGATCAGAGTTGGCAGAAGAAAGCGCCACATTTCCACGCTCGACTGCAAACAGACAAATGTCACACATTTTCAGTTTGTTATGCGACAGAAAAAAAATTAAAGATCAGCTATCATCTTGGAAGAAAAATTACACTTTTTTTTTTTTTTAAAACACAGCTTCAAGATCCTCGTGAGCCAAATTCAAGTCTGACAACTTTATACAAACACTTTCCTGCTTTCTACCTGGGAGCTATTACACATCCTCCCTCTGTGGTCAAAACTGCCCTCTACAAACCAACTAGCCTCAAGCTGCTATCTCCTTTATAGAAGGCAGCCAATCATCTGTGAAGCCAGAGAGCTGAGCTGAGCTATGTGTCATCACAGCAGAAGCACCATGGGAAAGTGCAAGTTATGTGCTTGTTTTCAAACACTTTCTCAATCCCTGAAGAGGATATTCCTCTCCTTGTCTTCCCCTGTCCGCGGGGAGGCCTGCGGTCGGGGTCAGTCATAGACTGGCACTCCTGCAGGGTGGATAAATCTGGGATGATCTTCCTAACCAGCAGGAGACTCTGCCACCCCCGTGTTTGTTGTGTCTTTCAATAACCAGACCAGATAGTTTGCCAGTTAGGTAACAATAGATTAATCATTAGCATGTTTGTGTCTTGTGTCATTTGACCATAAATACAAAAGAAAGGGATCTATTCCAAAGTGTTGCAATGTGTGCATTCATCTACAGAGCTGAAATGATATGTTATACTACAGAGTTGCAGCAGCAAAAGCTCCAAAACTCCAGTTTGTCAGACGGGAAAAAGCACAGAAATGTGAACATTTATAAAGCAATATGTGACGGGTGACCTATCTT
This sequence comes from Morone saxatilis, assembly GCF_004916995.1. Classification (NCBI taxonomy): domain Eukaryota; kingdom Metazoa; phylum Chordata; class Actinopteri; family Moronidae; genus Morone; species Morone saxatilis. The sequence goes on along the minus strand of NW_023339763.1, from coordinate 15,075,097 downwards.
ATTTCAAATCCGGCTTGAAAAACCCACAGAGCTCCATCTACTGCTGTGATGCATCTAATGAACTCTCAATGAGCCCCAAAAATGTCTACTGCTGTACTTGAAACAGAGTTTGTATCAAAGCCTTTACTAAAGCAGAATCTACAATTCATTTTGGGGAAGAAAAAAAATCTCTCCGAAGAAAAACGCACACACACAGCTTTCAGTGACTAATCTGCTGTGGGAGGTGGACAGCTTGAAGCTAACAGTGCAGACTCCAGCTAAATAAACCATCTAAGGATTGACACATCTAAGTTGAGATACAAGAAAAAAGACCCTCTGCGAGAATGTATCTCTTTTATTCTGACACATCACACTTTTTCATATTCAAGCGACAACAGAAACACAGAGATAATTCTCTTCATCACTGTATGAATTGCTCCAACAAGCCTGCAACTCGGGTGTTTGTGTGGCGGTGACCGATATATCTAGAATAAAGATAGACTAGATGTAAGGCCATTTGTTAGAGTACAAAGAGCATCATTTCCCTTCTCAGCCAGCCATATTATGTTTTCAGTACAGTGAGAAGAGTGAAATCAGTAGTTTACAAACTGTTTTTGAATTTCAGAACTACACTATTGTCTCAGAAAATGGATCATGTTCAATAAAACAATGACTCTTCTTCCATGACAGTATAGGGTTGAGCACTGAAGCAGTGGCGATATGTAAGAACATGAGGGAAGGCAAATTTGGTGTGCAGCACTCCTTAAAAACACTAAGCTGCTAAAAAAAAAATAAAAAAGGTGTTTCATGCTTTTTCTAACTGAACTGACCCACTCCTTTTGGAGCATGACTCCCCTCTTAAAGCTCTTAGCTGTGTGCAAGCTGTAGGAGGGCAGCTAGAGCGCAGGAATGTCTCTGTTATGCTGTACATAGCAGAGCCCGCTTGGTTCATGCGGCATATGAAAGCAGGCCCTGGGAGACATGCTGAAGCCGTGTGCAGGCATGAAGGTGGAAGCTCACATGCACGTGTTCTGTAGGCTGTTGTCGAACCAAGTGAATTGCGTTTAAACTTAAAACGGTCATATCAAACAGAAGATGTAGGTCAACCTATGACGCAGGGAGGAAAATATCCCAGACTCAAATCGAATCAAGTCTACTGATGGTGCATGCTTCAAGCTGAGATTTTTTTTTTTTTTCAAGGTTGCTTTTTTTTTTAATCAATTCTTGCACATCCAGTCTCCGACGTCTCACCAGCCTCACGTTGCTTTTTCCCCCCTGCAAGATTTCGCTATTTTTGAATGTAACGACAGAAACATCACAAGGCGCAAGACAACAATGGAGCGTAGAAACGCATCACAAAAGATTTTTTCCCAACACAATGCTCAGTATGCTTCAAATAACAGCAGTGATTAGAGCGCAACACAAATGGGAAAGATGGACCTGAGATAAATAGCTCCTTCTCAGTTGTTGTCTTCTAATTAAAGGCCTCTTTAATCCCTTTGTTATAATCGCATATTCAGCTCATCACATATATCTCACATATCTGGCCCCAGGTGCGTATGATTACAGAATGCAAATAGGCAATATACCTACTTTGCTCATTATGCAGTGTGCAGACGGGCACATACTTGCACCCTCCTTGCCCTCTCTGCACTTGCTCTTTCTATTTCGTTGACTCATGCCGGTCTCCCCATCTCTCCTTGACTCACTTCAAAGAGAACCCCCGATCCCTCTAAAAGTGCCATTCTCCTTGGTGCTTATGGCTGATAGGCTGTGGCCTCATTCCCTCTCTGCTGCAGCCTGTCCCCATTGTGTCCCACTCTCAGCGAGTAGCGTGTGGGTGGAGGACAGACTGGCTCTCCAAAGTGAATGCCTGACATGGATGTATGGGCTGGGGGTGTATCCTCTCAGCGAGCTAAACTATCATCCACCTGCAATTCCCTGCTGCCATATGCATCCTTCTCGACGAGAGGGGAAAAGGGAGAGGGAGACAGAGACATGGACTGAGAGTACTTGTGGCACTCGGATGCCTGTTTAACTCTTGAGGAAGCTAATCATCGGATTGAGGTACTGAGGATGATGGGCTACAGGCTTTCAGAGAGGGGGGAGGTTGCTTTAAATGCAAATCCCTTTCTTATAAAAATCGGTTCCGTTTAAAAGGATTTCTGGGAAACGATCCACATTTCCACGGCAGGGGAGACAGTCAGCAAGAGAAAACAGCATAGCACCAGTCAAACATCAAGGAGACAGAGGACGTGGAAAGAGTAGCAAAAGAAAAGGCTACATGTCTCTGAAAGAAGGGGTTGAGGCTCAAATAAGGCCTCTTAGATAAAAACATCCTTTCTGCTTTTGAGTTTTAGTTTAGATTGAGAGGCATTTATGCTATTCATCATGCTGGTTATGGCACGGAGGAGTCAGGAGGTGAAAGAATAAACAGAATACAGATTGGGTAAAAAGAAAAAAAAGGCAGGGAAAGTCCCCCCCTTTTAACATTTTTAGGGGCTTGATGTAAATCTTGCCTTCCACCTAAAAGCGGTCTATCAGCAGGTTACATAAATATAAGCCTTGGATGTTTGTTTAATTCCATATGACGAAGCCTGTTACATGTTCTTTAGCTGCCTGGATATCAGCAACTGGTGAGTGTTGCTGTATTTGTTTAAGGCAAGATATACAGATGTGCATTGGTTTCCCCTCACTGCTTTCACCCAGCGACTACCAATCAACTGCACTGCACAAAAATGTTCAGTGAGCCGGTGCTGGTGGGAACATTTTAGGCGTCTTTGTCAACTCACTCAAATTAAAGCAGGGCGATTTATCAACTTTTATGATTTCTTCCCCCCCAAATCAAATATGTATAGGGATATATATTTTTTTAAATTTACAATATGTTTTAAATCATGTAACTCTAATGGAAATGGGAATTTATTACTCAGTTATCTCATTACTCCCACTTGGCCGCCGGAGCATCTACTTGTAGCTGTGTGAGCTCATTGTTCAGACTGGAGGCTGCACGTGTGTCATTTCAAGCGGCACACAAAAAGCTGTTAAAGTCAACTGTTTTGTTTAGGGTTGCTTTGGTTTTGGGAGCGTGAGATATGGAGCAAACCACTGCTGTGTGTAAAGTTTTCAAGAGACAGGATGACTCCTTCACCCCTTTCCATCAGCAGAAGCAAAAAATTTTGAAAAGTGCTGTCGGTGTTTTTCACCCCAACGAGACAGGCTTCGACTAAACAAATGCCACTGGCAGATGAATTCTCTTGTTGCACACTAAGTAAAAAGATGATTTGTAAATAGGAGGTAACAGCTGCAGTAACATGCCATATTGCAGAAGATATACTCCCCATTGCCAGGATGTAGAAGGATTTACAATGCTGTAAAATACATAAGCAGCAAGTACAAGCCTCCCAGCCAAAAATAAATAATTTTGCTAAAGAGACACTGCCTTTGCTTGGAAGAAATCTTCAGCAGACAAGCACACATCAACTGCAGAATCAAAGCTATTACTCCACTCCAACTGACTTACAGTCAAGTTGCACGGACAAGAACAAGAGCTTTACGGTGCATATCAATAAGAGTATTTCAACCCATCCGTTTTTCCTGTACGTTTTCATTTTGCGCATAAAAAAACCCAAAATACAGGAAATTTGACAAAAACAAATGTTGTAAACCATTTTACGCTCCACTGGAGAGAGGAAAAACTGCAACAGATGGAAACATTATATCTGTGTGGAGGTGAGGATGAGGAGACTATAACCTTCCTCAAAATAACACACAAAACAAACATAAATGCCATATTTCCATCACGTCTTTCCACATCATTTTTGTTCATTTGGAGGTAACAACATCATCTTGTTGCGCCCTCTTCTTGAGAATTTGTGCCACCAACAGTTGCACAGCAGTAGTGGATAGAAACATGCATTAATTCGCTTTTTTTTTGACGACTTTCTGGAAATTCACTTGAAAGTTTGCGCTCCATTTGGGTGGAAACTTGACTATTGATATTAAGACTACAAAACTGTTACACCTCAGATGACCACACAGGTGATTCAGTAGCGCTGGCTCTCAAAAAATGCCTTCAAGCCATGGAAATTAGAACAGAACTGAATATGTCGCCCACCTGGGTGTAAAATTGTCCTACGAGTCTAGAGTGCTGACAAGTTTGCATCTCTTAAGCTCTGGACCTGAACAGGTGGATAAGACTGCAGTGCATTTGTCACTGGCTGCGTCTGCCATTGGTTAGAGAGAGGAACTGTATGTGCAAGGAATATCGAGGGGCATGGAGGAAAACAAAATGGGTACTTCATAGGTTTAGTCTGCGTGTGGGAGGATAAGGAACATTTATAGCTTACATTTATAAAGTCAAATATGTTTCTGCAGTAGGGTTACATGAGTGAGAATTATTAATACTGGACAAAAAGCTCACGCCTTTTCAGTTTAAGGCCTTGGTTATACTTCTCTTTACATGATCCATTTTTATGCAAGGCCAGGCAGAGGAAGACTGTTAGTTTTTACTGTGTGTATGTGGCAATCTGTGTGCATCCTTGTTACTAATTTCCACCCAAAGCTTGCTATTAATTTCCAGCCAAAGTAATTATCTGATCAAGAGGTCTGTGTTTTAATCTTCCTGGAGACAGAATGAAGAGAGATCCATGCACTGAGCGAGCAAGTGGTGTGTGTAAGTGAGTCATTTATCCTTTAGTTGGAAAAGGAGGAGAGATTTGGCAGCTGTGAGCTTCATCTACCCTCCCATCAGTTCATTACAGAATTCCCTACTAGGTGGAGAACAAGGGGGAGGACGAACCAGAGTGTGCTGGCAGAGGAGCGTGCCATTACCCAAGACACGAAAACCAGACATCTTGTTCACACTTGGCAAGACACAGATGTTCTGGAGTCAGTCGACAAGGCGCTACGACCCCTCAGCCTGTCTACATGACCGTCCTACACATCGAGCCTGCGCTGCACCTGTGTGGAACTAACGTCTCGTACAGAACATTAGTAAGTTAGGAACAGAGCCAAGTCGACTGGGACTATTCTTGGTTTTCTTCATGGTTCTGCCACCAAAGACGTGCTGGGCATCGCTGACAACAACACCGATCTGAGGTTAAGCATCTCTTAAGTTCCGGAGAGAAACTAAGGGTTGAATCAGAGGTCAGGGCCCAGCTGTGGAGAAGAAGCTACAGTTCCTTTAATGGACAGAACCGTGGTCGCAAAAAAACCTCTGACCGAATGTTAAAGTGTCTGGGAAAATCCCAAACTTCTCCTTTGAAATATAAAGTCAACAATGGCTTCTCCGCAAGAATTCAGACTCTCAGTAGCTGCGGTAATTTAACATCTTCTTTTGGTGGGTGTGTGTGTGTGTGTGCACAAGCGGCAGATCGAGGCTTCAAAACAACCCTCAGAAAACCATGGGTGATGTCCCATACTGTACGCTACAGCCATGTGTTTGTACAGTGGCGTAAAAGCCATATTGTGTAAGTCCCCCCCATACAAGAGAAGGGCATTTCAGTACCAGCGGATATGGCGTCCAGTCTCAGACCAGAGGCAGTTGACAGGTTCATGTTCCTGCCACAGAGTATGTGAAGTCATGCATGTTCATGCTGTTCCTGTTTACAGTGACCACTGATTGGAATGAACATGCTTGAGGGAAAGTTTTATTGTTAAAGAGCTCATTGTTTTCATGGCATGTTTATTTTTCGCTGGGAAATAGCCAGAGAAAAGGCTGTTAATGAACATATATGAGCACTGTTGTGACGCTAACCAGCGAGGGGAAAGTGGCATCTAGAAAACATTCTAGTTAAGCCTCAGTTAAGCAACATCAGCCTAAGCAGCTGTGTATAAGGCTACAAATAGTATCAACCATAAAAAGCATGATGGAGAATAAAGAGTAGTCTTCAGAGGAACACAACAGCATGCGTCCTACCCAGCAGTACCGCACTTTAAAACAAACCCAGTGGTTCAACAGCTCTTAAAGAAACCCAGTAGAGATCCTTTGATCCTCAGTAAAACACAAGCCTATTATTTCCAAAGACCTTTTCTATCAACGGTTTTACAGAAAGTTGTCTCAGCAGCATTCTTAACAAACTCAAATCAGTTTCAGTTCCCTCCACAGCTCCGAAACTTCCCCATTAATGTCACAAAAAGACACAGACATGGCATGAGATCAAAAATAAATAAACACCCTGCCTTCTAGTTGATTCTGATCTGCCACTGAGGCTCGGTCTTTCACCCCTGCATTAAGCAAATTACCCAGAAACTGGCCCTGTTGTTATGCTGATGATGTTGAGCTATACTCCCCTGTAAAACCAGACAATTTAAAACCCTCATTTTCTTTAACACTGAGGCAGATAATTTCAAGGCTGTCTTGCTTGTCCCTCCAGGGTCCACAAAGCTGATCCAGGATAATTTTCCTGTTCATGTCAAGTACGCCGCCAGAAACTAATATAAATTATGATCCCGATTATGTATTCAATACAAAATGTTGGGGTTTTTTTCCCCCTCAAAGCTAAAATGCCTCATGTACAGCTCTACATCAACCCACAGAAATCACACCGGCCCTGTATTTGCCTCAATGCACTGAAGGTTTTATTGATTTTAGGGTGAGCTGGTTAAGGGTCCCCAGGGTGCCACCTGGGAACCTTTTGATGACTTGAAAGTAAAAACTAATAGTGGCTAGGTTCTTAGAAATAGCCTTCCTGGACATGTCAGGAGGGCAACACCAATATTTGTGTTTGGCAACACCATGGAAGAAACCCATCAAAATAAGATTATAGAAGAAAAAGGGGAGGGAAACATATTTTCACGAACACTTCCAGGATGGGATTAATACTAGGCCTGGAACACACAGTGTGTCTAATGTAAGAGATTGCAGTCACATCCTGCCATGATATTTCTATGATTATTCCCCTGAGATTTCGGTTAAGTTCTTGCCTGATCCTTTTGCCTTGCGTGCTTTTTAAATAAATTATACATGTGGTTTTACTGCACTTCCTTTTTGGTAAGGGACAGGATGTAATACAAATTGTACATCTCACTCAGCCATGCAACCACAGAAAACAAGTCTAGGACATCATGAAGGGGGAAAACTCCCACTCACCTTCCTCTGCAGAAGCCAGAAGAGCCCAGGCCAGGAGGATGCCCCCCAGCAGGACAATGCTCCTGCATGTCAGCTCCATACTGTTGCTACGAAATGGCCAAAAAAGAAAACACTTCTGTTGTGCCTTGAATTGAAAATCAAGTGGCACTGGCAGCTCGGCTGTGCACTCACTGACCGCAAACCAGTCCGCATTTAAAGTGGACTTCAGTTCAGAGAGCCTAACGCTGTGGTCAAAAACAACACTGCAGTAGGAGGGAAAAAATACACTTTGGCTGAGTGTAGATATGAGTCGATGGTGGATATAAAGCTCTGCTCCTTGAATAGTGAGTGTTATTTAACGACACACTGGAAAACTTCGCTCAATTGTCCAACTTTGTGTTGTGGTGAAAAGTCTGGCCAGGAAACCAAACCACAGCTCCTCTCCCACCTCGGTCCTCTGTCAGCACAGGAGGTGCATGGTTGAAACTTGTTGTATCCCCGGCTCTAATAGGCTCTTTGTGCTCCACACGACTTCTCCCAAATTCTCCCCCTCAGCTCGATGACCGAGCAGGCTGAATCCGCAACCAGGGCACCTCACTGCATATGTGTTAGTGGCAGAGATAATCCTCATCATCAGTCGGTTCATACCTGCTCCCGCATCTCCTCTTCATGTTCGGGAAAACAACCCGCCGAAGTGTGTTTTGTTGTCCTTTCTCCTCTCACTGAAGCACCAGACTATTTGGTTGCAGAGGGGGTGGTGGTGGTGGGGATGTTGCGCGACACGTCTCGCCTGGCCTGAATTAAGAGGCAGAATTAGACTGGAATTGAGAGGAAATGTCTAGTTTGTTGTCCGGACGGGTCAGCGGACTGGTCGCACAGCGGATATTAAAAGTTGAGCGCTAAAGTACCTCGGAGGACTGACTACAGTGCGCTGGCCACCGAGGACTTCATCTCTGCATCAAACCCGGAGTCGAATGGCACCAGTTGGCTCCGCCCACTCCCGTTTCCATAACAGCGGAGCCAAGAGCGCGCGGTAGGATGCAGCGTTTCCGGAGGGCGCCTTCAAAATAAAACCCATATTCGCAAACATTTGGATGGTAGCAAATATTTAAAAATGATGGATTAAGAAAACTTTTTAACGTTGTTTTGTTTTTTCAAAGTGACCCTTTTGATTGTGTCGGTTATACCAGTCACACTATGTCTATAAGCATGATAGGTATACTACTACTAGCCACAATCTGTAAAACATGAGATAAACTTTACTGATCACTTGCAGGGGAAAGTGTCATAGCGTCACTCATAAGTACAAGAACAGGACGTGACCTGCTTTATAAAATGTGAGCATCAACTGTGTAGAATAAACATTTTTAAAATCCAAATGGGGATAGATATGTACACCATCCATACACTTTTAACATCATACATGAATAAACCTTACATAGCCACCATACATACAATTCCTATGCCAGAACAATGCTTGGGATGATATGTGCAGTCTTGGTAATATTTTTTTCAGCCCATGTTCTTGTTCATGTAGACTATAGTGATCTTGAGTATGCAGTAAGCAGTCATCCAAATAAACCCATTAGTTATATAAATTCATGGGGGCTTTCCACACATACTGCAATAGGGACATATCTGCTTATGAAATTCGTCATTATGCACTTATGTATGATGGAAGTCACTTATAACATGATGTGTAAACCTAATAACATCAGCAAGGTGTCTCTACATTTAGTACTGTACTCTCCCGCATTAGCACCAGTTGTAAACCTTTGGTATAATTCCACTTTACTTAGCCAGCCATATTTGTTCTCCTCACTGTTTCAAATTCAGGTGGTGTCTAAACCAAATGTAGCTCTCTTGTTTCTTTCCACATAAAGTACAGTTCTGGTTAAAACACACACAACTGTTAAAGGAAAGATGTATGCTTTTATTTTGACAACAGATTCGCACGACTTCCGGTGTTAATTAAACTGCTTCTTACTCCAAAACAACAATTAAGTCCGTCCTATCTACAAGTACTGGCATGCTGTTTCAATAAACTGTCCTCTAGATGAAACCTGCATGCAGGTACAGTCAGCCCCTCAGAGTTGTCTTCATTGTCCCAGCGTTGGTCTGATTCTACTCCGACCCATTTCCAGTTATTAGGGAAAGCAATCAGAATGTGTGCACATTCCTTATGCTGGACAAAATAATACAAGCACATCTTTACTGAAACATGTTTTATATCAAATGTAATGGCATTTACGGTAACTCAGAGCCAGAGCAGCACCACTGATGAATACAAACATTCAAGGACACTTCCGCAGGGCTGATGACTTCTGTGACTGGGGATTTGAACACATATAGTATGGGGTCTCCAGTTGAGGTCAAAGAAGCTAAAACTGCCAAATGCAGATAGACCAGCTTAGTATATCGACTGACTATGATGCAACCCTGCTGCCAAATTGCCTTTGGCTGATAAGCAGTAGCGTTTTTGGGCATGGGCGAAGCGGGCAGGCGCCCAGGGCAGCATTTTTTCATGACACATGGGGGGCAAGATACAACCACCACTGCTGATAAAACTATTTGTTCCCTTTCAGTCTGATGAGAAAAATATAGACTTTGCATAATTAGCGTGACTAGCATTAGAAACTAGCTATCACACCTTTTTAAAAAAAAAACATGTATGCTTTATGACAGCTCTCTCTTCAATGTACATATTGTTCTGCAGCTAGCCATCTGAGCACAGCATGTGTAATGAGAACCATAACATTACCAATTCATTACATCAGTGTTGCAGCACATCCTATTTTCTTATTTAATTAATGGCTGTTTTCCTCAAGGGGAACTGAATGGAATCACTTTTTGAAGAAGATCTGGGGGAGACAGCGGCATAAATAAGAGAAAATGCTAATTTTAAGTCTAAATGACAAAATGTAAATAAGACATTTGCAATTCTAGCTCACTAACAAGGCCACACCAATGTTTAATTTTGGCAAGTGGAGGCCGGTGTTTCTTGTTCTCTTGTGATGTTTCTCAAAACTTGTGTTGTTATGTTTTTTATTGTCTGTTTTTTGCTGTTACTGTCTATAAAGCAGAATAATTGGGAAAGAAAACTCTGAGTTACACTCAATTTCTCCATCCTATTGACGTCACCACAGGCTGACATGTTGTGCAATGCTGTATCTCCCAAAATTGCGGAAGAAGGAATCTGAAAATGTACAAACATCTGACTGTGATAAAATCTACACGGCACAAGAGAGTACGTTAAGTCAGTAAGAAAGTTCTACAATTCATCCTGACTCTCTTTTCTTTTCCTTCCTGTTCCTTTGTTCATGTTAGTGTGTTATATAAGTGGATAGAAACTTAAAACAGCATGCATAAGGGCGATGCTTAGGGGTATTCAACTCACCAATGCTGTCACATTTACTGTATGCAGTGCATGAAACTCTTACATGCTTTAATCAGGCTGTCACGTCCAGCACTGGCAAGCTGCAGTGGTAACTTCAACAGGAAACAATTGTGAAGCAAACGACACAGAGAAATATCCTTGGGTGGTTCCATTTTTCTTCTTCACGCTAAGTTTATAATTTGAAGAACCCCTCGAGTGTAAGACAGAAGAGCTTTGGGATCTGAGTAACCTACCAGTGGGAGAAAACAAGGCTATTCATCAGCTGTTTGTGCACACAGTGCTTGTCATCCCTGCTTTACTGATTGTCACACATTGTTGAAAGCCTGTTAAAAGGTACAGCTTTCTAAGATTGGTTTGGCTGGTTTTGGAGGGTCTCTCCTACAAGAGGAGGAAGACACAGATTTAAGAAAATGAGCAGAAGAAGTTGGACAAACTTCAGTGAATCAAGTGACTGTAACCCTGAGATTTCCCTTACCTTAACCGAACTGCTGTGGCTGCTGTAATGTGACCATGTGATCACAGTTGATCAGACCAAAAAGAGCTTGAGCCATGGCTGTGTTGCTGTAGGGAATGGTGAATGGATTTCCATGTCATTTTTAACATTCATGGTACCCAGAAGATAAATCCCAATTACTTTGAGGATCCCCCCACTCTTTATTAAGTGCCACCAGCAGTTCAAAGTTTTTACTTATCCAGTGAAATATCTCTTCATCTACTAGATGAACTAATACATTTTGTACAGAGATTCATGGCTCCATGTTCAATCATTCTGACTTAAGGTCCAGTCTGTAAGGCTCTATTGGCAGACATGTAATATAATATAGTTTTTTTTCCTTAGTATAGAATCACCTGAATGTAGGAATTGTTATGTTTTTGTAACCTTAGAATGAGCTGTTTATATCTATAGATGCCGTGGGTCTCCCCCTACCGTAGAGTCTGTCATGTTGAGTCACCATGTTTCTACAGTAGCCCAGAAGGGTTTTTGACCAAATATTTAACCAATGACATTCTCACACGGTGCTCTGGTAGCTCATCTGCTAGAGCTGACAACCCATGTACCAAGGCTGAGTTCTTGCTGCAGTGGCCATGTGTGGAAGTCTGACCTGTGGCCCTTTGCTGCGTGTTAACCCCCCTCATGGCCCCCCTTCCAAAGAATATCTATAAATAAAGAACAACTAATGACATTCCCATCAGTCTCGGTTGTGTTTGAAGCTAAATAGCAGATGTTAGCATGCAAATACGCTAAAATAAGATGGTGAACATGATAAACATTATACCTGCTAAACATCTGCATGTTAGTATTATGACTGTGGGTGTGTTAACGCGTTAATATTAGCATTTAGCTCAAAGCAGCATTGTGCTTAACTACGGCGTCACAGAGCCACTAGCATGGCTCTAAACTCTTAGACTTGTCTCCTCAAGCATATTGTGGGCCGTTGTTTGGATTCAGAGAACTTTGGCATGTGGTCAGGATGAGCCAGGGATTGAACCACCAATGGCCCAACCCCCTCTACCTGAGCTATAGCCGCCCCTGGTTGCATTAAGGTTTGTCCATGTATTCTTTCCATACTGCATAAAAAGGTGTTTAAATGTAGCAACACAGTGTGAAGTCAGTTGAACTGTTTGGATTATTTTAGGTTGGGCATAGATGACAGTGAAAAGTATTTGACAGTGCACTAATTGCACCCCAGGAACAACTGTTAAAAATACACATGAACATTATCTTTGCCAACCTTCTCGTAGAACAATGCCGGAGCTCTTTTCTTCACTCATTACGACATAATTTCTGCTTCCATTTTGTCCCTTTATGAAGCACTGCCTCTAATGTCCTCCAGAGTGTGTATGTTTGCATTATCTTTTCTTTTCCAGCACCACCTATCTGGTACAGTTTCCTTAAATGTATTTTAGGTATTTGGTGTATTATTTATAGGCACATACTGTAGGTGTATTATCCAATACATTTTAAAAGTCTAACGCTGGCAAATTCCTGTGTGCCATCATCCTTATTTTCAAATATGTCATCAGTGAAAAAAAAAAGGTGCATTTGGTGACATTATAAGCCTTCATGGGTTAAGCTCCGTCAATGCAGATGCAGCTTATAAAGTAATACCAGAAGGGTGTATTTTAAAATCGCTGTCATTCTCTTGGTTGGTAAAACCTCACTGTGCAAAACCAAATCTTTGTAATTTGTCATTTTCGATTAATTTCAAGGTTAAATATTAACCGCAGAAGGTAACATTCCTTTGAAGCCAACATGCCAGGTTGTAATTAGTGAAATGGTCATAGAGTTGACTTATTTCAACAGACATAAATATGCCAAAGCTCACAATCCTTTTCATTTCATTCTCACTAAATTTCTGTACAGAAATATCATCTGTGGCAGGTTTGGCTACACAGTGGTGTTTTCTGCCAGTTTACAATAATAAGCCTTTAAGTGTCAGAAAAAGGCAGAAGAACCCATTAGGTTTAATCCAACATCACTCTAAGAGCTCTGGCACAAAACCACGGGAGTCGGTATTATCTTGGTCTATAACCCTAAAAAAAGGCAGCTCTTTTCAAGCAGCATAATGCAGTATCTTAATGACAAAAAACCCCGCACCACACCCTGCCGCACACCAATCTGAGGATGAATCATCTGATGCAGTCAGTCTGATACGTGGATAAAGAGCAGTGAAGCAGCCTAGGTGACATCATCCGGATTTACTAACACAGCAGAAGATCCAAACAAAAGAGTTGAACTCAAGTTGTCCTACACAAACAGTTTGATGGGTGCCAGCTGGGGCCTCACGTGTGGAGGAACGAATAGAGGGGACGAAGAGTCAGTGAGTAGAAAGCACAGCAGGCTGAAATGAATAATATAGTATGAACATGGAAAGATTTGTGTTTGATCCTCTACTCCAGGCTGTAGCTGTCATATTGTAATGAAAGTAACAAATGATGATTACATCCTCCTGTGCGTAGCCAAAGTGTTTGGTAGACTGATTGAAACATCTTCTCGGGGAAGAACACCGAGGCTTGGTGACTAACAATTGCAGTTTTTGAAACATCCTGATGTCTAGAAGAAACATGTCTGCAGTATAATCATCCTGGATCTAAGAGGATTACCTTGACCAAAGAATTAAATGTGTGGAGAAGAATACAGGCACACCCATTCGATATCTCATGCAATGGAAAGGTACAGAGACATTTTGTAAATGTAATGAACTATGTGGACCTATGTACTGCAAGTTTTCCCAGCACCACTCATATGTGCGAATTTTCCTCAGGCTTTAATGTGATCCTCTAGATGTCTGGGGCGTGTACTGCAAGCCAGTAAAAGTAAAGGTTTAAGGATGACTGATGTTTGAAACACCTCAGCTGGTGTGTCCTCAGGTCCTCTGATAATATTGGCTTTGAGCTGTGTGAAGCTTGTGTTGTACTGTAATGCTTTACTGGTTTCCCGTGCAGAGGTATATGAACGGTTCTGAGGTTGCTTTGAATGCTTTGAGATATTTCTCCTTCCCTCCAACACTCACAAGACACACGCATCAGCTGCTCTTTCATCCAAATCCAGCCCTGTCACTGCAGTTCTGGACACCGGCAGCAGACATAAAGAAGTATTCCTCAATT
>NW_023339763.1:15059265-15061027 GCF_004916995.1 Morone saxatilis | reverse complement strand
ATTGTGAAACAGGCTGAGAATAATTGCTGTTGATTCAGAAATGGGAGCAACTTCCAACAGTAACGACTATCACCTTGATCCCGCTAAGAGTTGTGAGATCGAACCGTTTGAAAATTATTCTGTTAATTTTTTACTCTGACAGCTTCCCCCATTTCATCAAGTTTGGAGTGAAATTTGATTCTAATCACTGGCTTGATTTAATTATTCCATTTGGAAGCATTAATTTCTCATTCCTCCTTAGTTTAAAATGACTGTTCGCCCTGGCAGTAAAACGGGATGCCTGCGATGGATTGCGGGTACATCTGTGACATTCACTTCAAGATTTTCAAAACATGAATCACTTTAATGATTAAAGAGAGAGTTTACCCAATGAGGCAGATACTTTGGAGGAAATTTTAAGTTCTAATTTTAAAGTAACCACATTCATTTGGTTTTTTTTTTCCAACAATCCATCTGTCAAGCATCTGTCTTGCTCTAGGATCCAACCGTGCATTCTTCCACCAGCTTGTGGGTAGATGCATTACATGCTCTGTATGCAGTAGACACCTGTCAATGGCTGGTAGGAGGATAACAGAAATGTGAGGGATGTAAGGCCTTAGATACTACATACCAATTTGCAGCTTTAACTCCTGTTTATGACCTTTGATGGATGTTCCCTCCCCTCTCTGTCAAATCCTTTCTATCACTTTCAGTTGTAAGTGTAATACAGCAGAAGCCAGGCTGTTGTCAACCAGGTGATTGATGTTTCAGGAGTGAAATACCTCAGCCCCCCCCAAAAGATGTGTATTTTACTTCAGTCATGTTGAACCTCTCAACATACACATTTCTCATTCCCAGATTTAAGGATGTGAAAATAATCTCATTCCACACTGTTAGAGCTAGTTCACGCTCTTCAGTAAAGCTATATGTGTACACAGTGCGCAATAAAACCCAAGGCTCCATGTTTCTTGTCTGCTCAAGATAGTTTGTGGATCATTTTATACACAGTCCCCCCAGACTAAGCCTGACATGTTTGGTATTTTAGGAAAATTTGGGATTTACACAAGCTTTTAAAAAGAAGTTCTGTGGTCGGAAAGGTGAGGTGAGGTAAGTGAGGTTTAACAGGTTTTAAGAGCTTGTTATTTCTCAATTGCCTATCTAGTGTTAAAGTAGAATTTTAAAGGAGCAGTATTTTTGTGACTCTAGAAATTTGAAGTAGTCATTAGAAACATAAAGACTTTGTGTTGAATCTGCCATTTGTGTGTTCTTTAAAGGTCCAGTGTGTAGGATTGAGTGCTATCTAGTAGTGTGGATGAAAATTGCAACTCGCTTGCTTCACCCTCCCCTTCAAAGTGTGAGAGAAACAGTAGCCGCAAAACACACTTATAACACGAACAGCCCTATCCAAGGCCAGTGTTTGGTTTGACTGTTCTGGGCTATTGTAGAGACATGGCGGCTCAACATGGTAGCCTCCACAGAAGGCAACTTGCGGTGTCTGTAGATAAAAACAGCTCATTCTAAGTTAACAGAAACACAAAGATTATATTCAGGTACACAAATGAAAACATACCTATAAATATTATTTTCCATTTGCCAATAGATCCTTCTAAATGTTGAGTTTTCTCAAATGTTCAAAACAGGAGCGTGCCTATGTTCCTATGTTCCCACTGCCCTATGTTTCCGCAGCCCTATGTTCCCACATTTCTAAGATTTTTTTCAAAATTAGGCCCTATGTTCCCACATTTCCTTTTTCATAAAATTTGTATCAGATTTTATCCCCCCT
>NW_023339763.1:15015420-15059165 GCF_004916995.1 Morone saxatilis | reverse complement strand
ACTGTGAACGCACATTTAGAACGTTCTGTTAATCCACAGTAAATTGGAATTGTTCAGCTTTTTGAGCAGCGTTGATGTCTGGTACTGAGTGCATCCCATGCTCCTTTTGTTATATTGCAACCATTCTAATGTAACGTGCACATTGTCTTTTAAATAACAGAAATTTATAAAGAAAATAGAATAAGTTTCCTTTTTTTCTGTTTCTGTTTATAGGTGTTTGTCGTAGACGACATAAGTTACGAGTCAGGCACTTATGCCTAGCAACTTTATGTTCCGGTATGTATTTTATACTGCTGAATGCTACCTGTCATGCGTGTCAGTGTACGGTATCGGCTACGTAGCAGACGGGTGCCTATATGTAAGCATATGAACTTGTATCTACATGTATACCTACGTACAAAAAAAACACCACCAAGCGTGCGTATTAGTCTTATCTGGCTTTTGTTCGCTGTCTGATCTATAGGAGAATGAAAACAGAGGCGTTTCGGCATCTACTAAGCGTCTGCTTCAAGCCAACTCTTTTTTCGATCAGCCCTATTTTCATTCTCTTTCATGATTTCTTGATGATCATGTGATTGTAGACGATGTTCTGCTGCTGCTGATCCAAAATAAGACGCATGCACTCCTTCATCTCAACTTCATGATAATCTCGCACTTAATTCTACTAAAGTGCTTCCAGAAAAATCCTTGGTGGCGAGGGTACGGGCTTAAATTGAGGGAATCAGGGAACCACAGCACCGCTAATTTCCTGAAAATGTCCTAAACATGTGGGAGAACATAGGGCTGTGGGAACATAGTGCTGACCCCGAGAAAACCATGAGCACACAGCCTCGGAAAACAGTTTGTTTACATTTGAATCACAGATTCAGCTTTTAAAAACTGGACACGCTACGGATATGCTACAAGCCAGAGGCTTAGGGATATAGGATCATTGCAGCCGCATACACAGTGTGAATGTCTGCATGTTCACACACACACACACACTATAGCATTACATGCAATCAAACGAAAGGGTCCTCACTGTGTGCTTTTCTAAAGAGAAAATGGTTCCCCTGATGAGAAAGGGGGAGGCGGGGGAGGCGACTGGTGAATAAGAGCCACACAAAGTATGTGCAAATGCAGCTCAAAGGAGCTGTATAAGCCACTGACAATGGAGAATGAGTGCCCTCCGCTGGCCACACTGACGTTTTCTTGCAGCCTTCACCTGTGGAACACCAAATTATCAACACAGACAAACAACAAAAAAACAAGGCTGCCGAGTCCATTTTCAGAAAGCATTTTTAAATTAATTTTATTATTTTATAGCTAATTTACAACAAGCGCTTCACTGAACTGGAACATTTTATTTTGCTTGATATTGTCATTGTTAAATATATTTTTCTGCATCAGTTGACTTTGTTGTAACTTTGTAATCAGTCTTTTCTGTAAAAATTCATATATTTTATAAGGAATATCACACTATGATACGGATGGCTGAGAGAGATATTAAGAAATACATTGAACCCTCAAATAAAGAAATTGAAAACATACTATTCCATTCATGGATGTGTTGTCACGTGTTGCTGTTTCTGTGATTCTCTCACTGTGTAAATGTAAATGAATGTGCTGAAATCTTTGTGTGTGTGTGTGTGTGTGTGTGTGTGTGTTGCCCACTCGGAGCATGCAGATGTTGTTTCTGTGTTTGAGCAGTTTAACTGGGCTGTGGCTCTGATGGATTCTGTACTTGCAACAATTCAGCAGTGTGCACGGCTAAATCTAAAGCCACACAGCACTCCAACATCTTTATTGTATTTACAGCAATTCTGGCCGAGACCCAAAAGCTCTCTCAATGTGGAAAAAAAACAAAAACAAATACAAAAATATACAGACTTGAGATGGAACCGTTGACAGTTCTAAATAAATAGTAAACCATAAAACAAAAACAGAAATTGATACTTGTCACTCGCAGACTTCAGCTGTTCCACCTTGAGCCGAGAGAAAGTAAGTGAGCCAAAATAAACAAACAATAAATATGAATGGTCACTTCCATCAATACTTCCACCTTCACTCTTATAATTCAGAACAAATTATAAGTAAATACAAACACATGCTCATAAAACCTTGGAGTCCTTTTGCTCACCGTCCGTTTCTCACTGATACCTGTAGCATATAATGCAGTCAGTGCAAACTTTATAAATACTGTTTTAATCTTAGACACACGTAGAACCATCTTCATTGCATAACATCATAGCAGTATTGCACTACATCTTCATGTGCGTGTCTCACTCTCTCGCTCTGGCACACACACATACGCACACCACCCATTTATGTATTATACATTATAACCACCAGTGGATGTTATAAAGGATAGATATTCTCATATAGTATCATTTATATTTCATACACAACGCACGCTTTCTTGTCACCCACGCACACACAAGCAGCAAACGCACGTAGTAGGAACGCGCACACAGTCACACAGACACACACGGCTGCATTGTACATGTTGTTTCAATTCGTTTTCAACGTACACAAGAATATGTCAAATATGTCAGTTCAAAGCTCTAGTGTGAGGTCTGCTTTACATCGACTTTAACTGTTCAGTTATTTCTGTGTAGATTTTTGCTGCGTTTTACAACAATAAAATGGGAACGTGAGTAAATTCAACAACCAAACTGCAATATTACCCAAAGAAATCAATGGAATATTGTTTGGAGATGTTGATTTTTACAGACTTAGTCCCGTTAGAAATTGTCATAAAAAAGATATATATATATATATTTATATTCATATTTATATTTATATTTATATATATAGGCCATTTATTTGTTAAACATGACTTAGCTTTAATTTGTGTGGACACAAGAGGGAGAAAGAAGCAGAGAAAAAGTGGAAGAGAGAGAATAAAAGAAGACCTATTCCTCCCACACAGAGGAGTTTCCACACATGGATGTGCACATATGCGCACACACGGAGACCCACGCGCACATACACACACGCACACAAACGCACACAGACACACACACACACACGCCATGGCTTTTACTGTGGCCACTGGAAACAGTGTGTACATCTGCGGCTGAGGGATTGTTTTGGAAGAGTGATCGGTGAGTTGGTCGCCGGTGATGAAGCTAACAGCTCTGCTGTTTGTGCCTAGAGAGATAACATTCATCCTGGATTCTGACTAGCAGGTCAGAACAGCCAGTCCACCCCCCTTTCCCCTGGTAGAGGAGTGTGCTAGGTTACAGCTGAGGTTACAACTCTACGTGTGTGTGTGTGTGTGCCAGTGGATGGGTGTGAGTGTGTATGGGAATGTTTGTGTATGGGTGCGTGAGTGTGTGTGCGTAAGAGAGCAGAGGCTACACTGTAAGTCAGAGCATCTACTGCGCTCAGGACTGGCCTCTCCATATGACCATATCTCATGACCATGTCTCTCTTCTCTTCTTCCTTCATGAGACATGCTAAAAAAACCCCTCCACAATAAGGAGGTGGAGAAGGAGAACACACCCTACTTTCTCGCCTTTTTTTTTTAGTCAGATTTTTCCATTGTTTTTGTCTCCATTGTCTTTGAGGATGCATGCACAAATTCAGCATATGAGCTTTTATCATTATAATTATTTGAACTGCCTTTAAATAATGCCTCGCAATATTCAACATGGGGTGATTGAGCAAATGTCAGTCTTGGTCACTGAGGTGTTATTCTGAGTTCACCCTCAGAACCAAGAGGAGATTCACAAGAAAAAGGACTCTTTGCCAAGAAAAGACCCCCCTCAGCAGGATCTGGGCGCCCCGTTCTCAGTCTTCCCCCTTTCCTGTCCTGAAACAAGGCAGAGCTGACAGGAGGAGGAGGAGAGAAAGCCAGGAGGTGACATAAAAAGAGGGGCCAGTGTCTCTTTTGAGCAACACTGTCTGAGACAAAGGCGCGTGGAGGTGCTCAATGGGGGCGTGAGACTTGAGAGGAGGTGGGGAGGATGAGGTGGTCTTAATACTACCTCAGGGTCCATCCCTGCTGGGTCAACCTCTGCTCTCTTTCAAGCCCTGTTCAGACCTATAGTCTTGTGTCCAGATATATCCAGACTGTGTTGAGATCCTGATGACATGGACTGCAGTTCACACCTGGCATCAGAATGCATCTGAAATCTCTCAAGTAATCACTTGTGATTGGATTTCGCTTCCCGTTTGCTTTTGTGTGTTGGGAAACTGCAACTGCATCCTAACAGGAAAACTACACATTACGCACTAAGTTGTTTGGCAGCGCTAAATCAACTGCATTTAGGACATTGGCTTCCCCGGTTTTGGATGCAGTCACAGCTGTATTTGGAGCTGTCCACTTGTGGCCAAGATGCATTTTAATGCGAAGTGTGAACAGGGCCTCAATACTCTGCCTCATTAAAAGTGGAATACTGATTAAGCCTTTTCTCTCAGTCTCTTTCAGTCTTAATTACACATCACTGCGTTCACATCTGTCTCAGAGTCTCTTTTTTGGTATCGTTCTTTGCCTCGCTGTGTCACTTCCTGTGTTTGTCTCTGTCTCTGTGTTTGTCTTAGTATGCATTTGTCTCTCTGTGTCATTCTCAGTGATTGCCTAAGCACTGACTTTGCTGGAGGACAGACAGGCAGGCGAGGCTGGCTTGGCTGTGAGGGTGAAGGGTGGTGTCGGTCGGTGGTTGTGAGGAAGTGGGTGGTTGGGCGAGTGCAGCATCACAGCCTCTCCCGAGTGGGGATCCAGATGTAAGGCCCTGATTGCTCCTCGATCACTGTCTTTACTTTGTGATAGACCTCTTCAAAGCTGTCCCCTTCCACGACAGCTGCAACAGGACACAGGATGTTTGAGAGAAAACAAAGAGGGAGAAAAAAATGGCAGAGACAGTGGCAAGGAAAGAGAAAAGGGAAGCAGAAAAAGTGTAATCATTAGGGGGTGGGGAGGAAGACAGAGACAGAGGACAGAGGACAGAGGAAAGGATGGAATAATTAATTATGAATACAATTTTATGATCTTCGCACATGGTCAACATTTTGTGAAATCACAATTTTAATTTCCATTACGTATTTCTACAAAGTCTCACCCATATTTATTCAGTTTCACGCATTTTTTTTTCAGTGGTTGATGAAATGTCACATATGACAGCTGTTCCAGATTTGTTATAAATTGTAGACAGCACAGGATTTGTGAGGAAACCTAAAATTCATACTTTGCTGACCGCTGTGATTTGCCCCAAATGTGTCCCTTAAATGTTAAAATGCCCCAAGTCCTCCCAGAAGGCACTCATTTTCTTATCTAACTCATTCAGCTCTGGCAGCAATACAGAAAAGTGAAGTTCATCTTTGTGGGAGGAGGCCTTGTTTTATCATCGGCATTTGTTGGCATGCACCAATAAAAAAGAGAAAAAAGCGATAAAGTTAAATGCACATCTTCATCACCCTCTGAAGTGTGCTCATGAGCACCAGCAATGAACCGAAAATAGGGACAATCTGTTGTATCTAAAATCTTTGTAATCATAAAATGGAGGATTTTTATGATCTACACTCCACACGAAATAGATTATGAAAAGGCACGCAGTGGAGTGCAAATTCAGGTGTATTAGCTCACGTTTACAATCTGGTGCTGCAATAATCCAAACCCACAATAAGTATATGGGGTGTGTAGACACTACAGGGTACCAGTTTGCTACTTAGAAATCCCATGCTTTGTGTGTTAACTTGTGCAAATGTCATTTCTGTGTGTTTGTGTCACATCTCTTACCTGAGAAACACTCTAGGAAGTCTTGTTCTAGCTTGAGGGCTCGGTCCATTCCTTTCCTGGCCTGCTCCTCTGTCAGGCGAGTGTTGATCTCACTGTTAACATTATACACAAATTCTTTACTATAACACACATTACCAAGACGTGCCAAAGATTTAAAAATGTACGAAAAACTTCTGCAGTACGTACAGGACATTCTCCAGTGACTTGGGCCGGACAAAGATGGCGATGGGATGAAGCTGAGCTGCTTGTAGTCTGCGCACAGCATTGGCCGATACATCCAGGATGCAGTGTTTCCCCTGCTACTTGTGCGCACAAGCAGGGAAAGAAACAATATGGATTAATAAACACAAACTGTTCATTCTAGTAACGACTTTGAGTAAATTGCCAGTTAAGCAAATGACGCTTATTGAGGCTTATTTCTTCTCTTTTCTCTAATGGAGTATGACTTTTATGAAACATTCTGAACACATTATTGAAATTAAAAGTAATTTCTATCACAAATTCATCCTAATTAAATAATATTCTTGTGCCTGAACTTATAATTCTAGTACAAATAATTAGTTAGTAATAAGAGGATGATATAATTAAGCCAGTTACTAAAAAGGGTTTAAAAAACACATGAACCCAAGGATTTTATTTCCATTAACTTCCTGGTACAACTTGTTGCTGCGCACCTGCTCAGCCACCTCGCGGACACTCTGGACACTGGTGCCATACAGGTGACTGTTGTACTGGCCCGCCTCGATGAACCGATGGCTCTGGATGTCCTTCTCCATTTGTTCCCGTGACGACACAAAGTGATAATCCCGCCCGTCTACCTCATACTCCCTCTTGGGCCGTGTGGTGTCTGTCAGACGAAGAACAAAACAATAAAAGTAGCACATACACTCACAACGCTTTGAATCTCTTTAATATCTTTCATTTGAATCAATGACTTCTCTGGAAGGGATGTATTATGCAGACATCACTCTAAAATGGCTGCAGGTGGCAGCAGTGACACCAAATAAAAAGCCAGGCAATGGATCAGGCTCCGTGACTGACAGCATAATTACTTACGTGGGACACAAGATCCAAACTTATCAGGGAACTCAGACAACAGGTCATCATTTATTCTGTCTTTCACAGGACCCAGAATGATGATGGGCCTCGCATAATGAACTTATAAGTAAGAGAAAGAGAGAGGAAAGAGATTAGGAGCTTTCAGAAAATGGAAATAAAAACAAATATTTCATTTAGTATAAAAGCCTTAAATAAATGCCTTTATGATCTTACCTTCCACTTGGGTGACTGTCTCATAACTGTGTGTGGTTTTATCTCTCCCTGGTGACAGAACACAGAAGCATTCAGCCAAATTTCTTTTTACAATTATAAATGACATTTAGGTTTATGGTTCTGCATTTGTGTGTACTGAATGTGATATACTTTTAAATGTCGCAGCTAATACATCACATGTTGTTATTGACAACAACACGTGACTTTGTTAGAGGTGAGGTGTGCTTTGAAGTACAGTCGGGAAAGAAAGTGTGAATGAAGACCGCTTGTGTCTATATTTGGCAGTCTGTGTAATGTCGGCAAATTGGCAGTGAGGCAAGTGGCGATGACAGCAATGCCAAAGAGTATGGTAAAGGGACCGCTCTGTGGCTCCAGTTATTGGCAGTTAACACATTTGCAGGATGCACTGCTACTTGCACCTTTTGTTGAGCTATTAATCTTCATCGATACACAAACTAGGATGCTGTGTCTGTTTTTCTATTTATAAACATGTATATTAGGTGTATGTTAATAAAACATTAAGATAATGTTTGTGCATGTGTCATAGAATCGTGTTCCTATGTTGCTGTGTCCTGCCCATTACTGCAGTGTTAACTGTAATCAGCTAAAGTCAGTTACATGTGTAAACGGTAGCTCATACTGGCAATATTTCATTTATGCTTCACTGTAATTACCTTGAGTGCTCAAGCTGTCTCGACCATGGTCCTGCAACAGAAACCAGAGCAGAGATTTACGCACTGGGAAACAAACTGAGAGAACCAGTCTCTCAAAGAGCTCTGGCGAATTAACTTACCCTCTCTTTGGTGTTACCACGAGACCACTCTTTTCTCTCCACCCTGCAGAGGAAAGCATGTATTTTTAGTCCCACACAGAATAGGAAGGTTAACTCAAAGTGTAAAGTAATTGTTGAAACATAATAAAAGATGATAATAATCTTTCCCAGGCTCACTCACAGTGTGTCTGACCTGTGCTTGCTGGGGATGAAGCCGACCTCCTCAGCCTCATTCTGGGGGCTGACCTTACGGGCCTGCCACCACTCCTCGTCTCCACAGTCCAACACATGCAGCACATCCCCAAACTTGAAGCCCAATGCCTGACTGAGGAAGCCACAGTCCGCAGTCTTGTCATAGTCAAAAAGGGCCCTGAGTGATCAAAGACTTCAAATCAGCCATTTAATAAAACGTATTTTAAATTCCATTTACCAATATAATGAAGTCTTCTTACATTTTTTGTAAGTATCCTCATAATCACAAAAAATTGGAAAGAAAACTGAAAACTTTACATACTCTATACAGAGTATATTGTAGCTTTTTAGATTGAATTGCTTCTTTAAATGTACGTTACTTAAAAATAAAAAATACAAGAATCCATTTTGTTCAAGCAGACACAGGAATGGAAAATTATGGATGTCCGTCAAACAGCAGAGTTGTAACCTCAAATAGAAATTTCAAGGTGTAAACAAATTTCTGTGTAAATTATAATAAAGTTGCAACCAGACAGGGGGAATGTGGCTGGTCACGATTTTATAAGAATAGTCTACATAATTATTTATCTGACAAACGGGAGTATAACCTCCAGGAACATGTTTTTTTGTTTTAAAAGATGCATGATGAAACCCTATGTGACTAACATATATCACCAGTGGCAGCACTGAGCACTGAGTCTATGCAGGACTGCAGTTGCTGAGCGAGGAAGAAAGTCTGCACCATCTTAGATTTATACATGTTTTGCGTCATGATTGTCCCCATAGGGGACAAACAAATACAGTTTCAAAGGGCTTTAATCAAATACTTAAATGAAACAGGTCTAATATTCAGAATATAATTCCAATATAGTAATGATTTTACACACTCCGATATAGTAGGTGGCGGCATACACCTTTACCGTTGGTTTGTTAATTGATACCGCTGATACTGGCGTGAATTCTGCTGAACTGTTGCTGAGAAGTTCTCTTACCTTCTAAATATGTAATTATACACATATATATATTTATACCATGGTCTGGGGAAATACTCTAATTCTGATTGGCTGCAGGGTGTCCATTAATCCCTGATATTTATGGACACCTACTAAGTAGTTCCAGTCAAATTGTCTGTTCACTGGTTCTAAATGAATGCGCTAGCTGGCGTATCAGCCTGGGAACGCAGTCAAAAGCCCTCTGTTTACAATTTATTTCCAACACTGCAACAAACTAACATCAGACGCTGCGCGTCGTCCATTAATTCCTGATTATGGACACCTTGTCCGGCATTATCCCTTACTTATTTCCTGTCTCCGTCTGATAAGCAAGTCTTCGTTAAGCACTGAATAATTTATTAAAACAACCGCAAACAACACTTTGTAGCCGCAAAGCTACCGTTTTCTGGGAAATAAACAAAAATAAGACGGAAGAGGCAGGTTGAACGGCAGCAACTCCATGGAGATGGCGGGAGTTTTGGAGGGAAAAACTAGTATAATAAAATGTCAAGGAAAGCTAACCAATAGCAGGATTACAGTAGCATATTTCTTCACACTCTAAGATACGGGGAGGCATTATGTCCGAGCTTTTATTGCTGAGTGTCAGTCGACGGATTTTGTATCCTGAGACACCCAGGACGGATATCATGCCCCAGGACGGACTGTCTTCATGGTCCTGTCCCTGCTGACTGTGAGCTACACCTGGACCAGGACAAGTTACAGCTAAAGGTGAGTCCCATATTCCTTTCCTTTTTGCAGTGTGATATGGTTTGGTGATTGGATATTTGCTCAATGTGGCAGGGTTGTCTGTTTTAACTGGCTGCACAGATTGTTATTAGTTATTATAGGCATAATTTCTGTTATACATTCATGTGTTTATTTTCAGAAACTTGAGTTGCTGTCACACTGGTTGGTGTAGTGATTACTCTGACAGTACATGAGTGGGACTGTTCAGTCTATATCACTGTATTGACACAACTTTGCACAATATGCTTGGGATGATCACTGCAGTCTCATCTTAGCCTTTTGGCCTTATTGTGTAACTGAACTGTTATTGTGAACTTCAGCATTTTATTTAGTTTCCATCTTAAGTGTGAATCATAGTAAACCCAGTGTTTTACTAGTATTTGTGATAAACCTAGTATGTGCATGGATGTCCTGAATCTGCTAGTACAGCCACAGTGAGTTGTACTGTCTGTGGTACATAGTGTCTTTGTTGGACTGTATAGCCTACAGTTTAGCTCTGAAAGAGGCTTAGCATATTATGTAATTGTATGTTATTTATTCCTTTACAGTTTGTACCTTTTATTGTACGCCGTCTGTGATTCATAAATACATCTTCAATCACTCTCTGTCTCTCTGTAGATGTTTCAGAAAATCTCCTTTATTAAAAGTTTTAAGCCATGAACCAGCATAAACTACGACATGAATCTTGACCTTATTAGTTAGTTATTAGTGTATAAAACCGTACTTGTGCAGCTAGGGATTGTCTGCAGTGCAGTACTGCTCCAGTGATTCAGGCATAAACAAACAGTAGTTTCTTAAAAAAAACTAATTGGCTTTTCCATGAGGCTTCTAAATGAGTGTATACCATTGCTTTAATGATCTTGTATTGCAAGGGTTATTCTACTTGTACAGTTAATCATTTCTTTGCTATTAAACAACTTCCCTCTTCCCTATCCCTTCCATTCTCTCTTCACTAAATCATATTCTCATTTACAAAACCCAAGATTTCAGATCTACAAAAGGTTTGCGTTTAATTCATTTTAAAAACAAATGGCCCCAACAGCACTTCAGTGAATGACTGGCTTTGCTCAAATGATGACTAAATTGACCACGGTTGTATGCAGAGCAGTTCAGTAATGTCACACATATAATAATAGGAATGTCTGGTCCCACAATGGCTGCGTCCATCATTAGCTAACTAACGTCAGATTACTGATACCTTAAACAAAGCATAGCACTAACATTTGTTTTGGCTGCATTTAATTAAACTCCGGCCTACGTATTTTAAATTCTTTGAAATAGCCAAACAGCAAGGGTAGAGACGTAATCGCAATTACTGTTGGCCAGAAGCTGTGGACCTCTGCTATATAGGCTACACTGACCTAAAAGCCTCCTCTTGAAACCACTGTTGGATCTGTGTCATACTGTGCCAGTGTTACTATTTCTGCTTTATGTGTGAGACCTGATGTAGAAGCCTCTCTTTGGGTTGCTCCTTAGCGTTGTGGTCCCAGAGCCCATGCTGCTGTTCATCAGCTGTTCCCTCAAGTCATGGATTTTAGCCTCAAAACGGCTGTACTCTGAAACAGAGAAATACAAACGCGTAAAGATATGTTGGTCTACGCTCAGATGCATATTGTAGGTAATAGTTTCGCACCTATCTAACTTTTCCTCTCCTAAAACCAATTTGAATACCTAAACTAAGAGTACTAATGTCATACCTGTTTTACCAAATTTAAAATCTGTATACCCCGTTTTCTGTAAGGTTACGTGAGGCAAGGGATGTTTATGGCACTAAAACGTCAGCTGCCATACCAATGAGTGAATAAAACTGATCATAGAATTCATTACTAACGAGTTGCTTGTGTCTTTGCCCTTATTTCCCCCTTATTTTATTGAAATACTCAATAAACAAACAAATGACAAATTAAAACCACTATTCAAATGAAGTAGATTTGCAGTTGATTTGAATTTGCAGAACTGAATACCGCTATCTAGAGCCAGTGTTTGATTTGTCCGTTCAGGGCTACCGTAGAAACATGGCGTTTCAACATGCTGACTTCAAAGGAAGTTCCTGCTCCCTCTCTCTCTAGATTAAAAAAAGCTCATTTTGTGGTAATGAAACACAACAGTTGTTATTTTCAGGTGATTATACACTCATATACTTCATTTTTGCCAATACAGTCGATCCATCCTAAATGTTACACACTGGACCTTTAAGACACCTGACTAGAGCAAATGACTTGAAACTTTGTATAATATTAGAAATGAGAAATCTCCGTTTGAAGGCTTGTTGTGTAGGTTGCGGCTTTACCATCGGGTCTGTACTGAGCGATGATGGTCACTGTCTGGCCAGCATTCTTCAATGCCGCAGCTGCCTGTTCGTGTGTGGCCATACGCAGATCCACGCCGTTCACCTGACGCACACACAGGATGTCTGTTAACCACTACCACTGTAGAAAATCACTTAGTGCCACTGGAGAATGCATTAATGTGTGTGTGACAATTTTATGAAGATAAAAGTCTCTTTACGCTGAGGATCTGATCGCCCTTGTGCAGCTCTCCGCTGAGGTCAGCTGGCCCCCCTGCCAAGATGAAAGAGATAAAGATTCCCTCTCCGTCCTCTCCTCCAACGATGTTGAATCCCAGACCCGTGGAGCCTCGGTGGATCAAAACTCTGCGAGGCTCCCTGGAAAAGAGATGGAGGAGATAGGAAAGCCAACAGTGACGTTATCAATAATACTACGCACAACACAAACTGTAAAACTAACACCACTAATCCCACTTCTACTACTGCTAACTATAAATCAGTATACAGTGCATGGAAATGTTCAGCTGAAGGAGCATTGCTCACCTGGGGATGTCATCATCTCCCATCATGCCATGCAGAACGGGAGAAAACCGACTAGGTGAGGTGGGAGTGAGGGCTTGTGGGTAATCTGACCCAAGGTAGTTGGGGTGGCTGAGTTCAGTATCCATATGGGAATATGCTGTAAAAATACACACAAAACCAAAAGAGGTATAATATTGCAGGTGTTGTACGAAGATATCTTAACGCAGCTCAAACCTCTGAACGTTGGATTTTCCACCAACTAAATGCACCTGTGGAATGTGATATTTTCTGCTCTGTAATAATCACGAGTTCTCCGTAATAATCTCATGAAAGCCTGTTGCAAAAATGGCATTTTTAGTTAGTTATGTTTTCGTTAGAAGGGCAGACTTTCATCAAGAGGGGGATTCAGGTCAAGGGATTTCTTTCTGCGTTTTTGCGTGGAGAAAAAAACACAGAATCTGTAGACCTCAGCTTTGAGTTTTCACAGAACTCCCACAGTCATCTCTAGCGATTCAGAAAGAAATGCTATTCCCTTGACACTATTCCTTCTGCTGACCTCTGCTTAAGTCTGGAGAAAAAAATCTAATCTTTGCACATTCTTGTAAATACATCTACTTAAAGCCAAGACATTCGGTGTGATATTAGCTAGCCACACATGGCACAACTCAGGTCAAATCAACACACAGTGCAGAGTGTGACACAGAGAGGGGCTTACTGCTGGTGAGGTCTGGCGGGTTGTAGGAGTTGGTCAGGAACAGGTTGTTGGGCTTGGCCACCCTGAGGTACACCACCTCGGCTGTGTTCTTCAGAGCCCCTACCGCATCCTCATGCATCACGTCCTCCAGACACACAGTGTTCACCTGGTTGTTCACAACAAGCAGGGAACGCAATTCAGAATCACCCACTACAGACTACAGGGCTCAGTGTGAAAGGGAGCTGCTAGTTTTATGCTAGATTAATGAGCTTTAACTGATTTATCAAGGCACATACCTCGATTTAAATCATGCAGAAGGTAAAACTGACTGCTAAATATATAATAAATGTATTCCTTACTCTAGAAGTTGTAAGAGACATTGCTTTGCATTAATTAGGTTCGATAGATACATCATCAATCAGTTTTATTTATTACTGTAAAAAAAATAATAATATTGAGGTGGTTGTTTTTACAGTAAAAATTAGCTAAGCTAGCCCTTAAAGGTAATATGCAAATTCACACCCATAACTAGGGCTGTGTGTCAAGAAGACTACAAAAAGAACATTATTACTCATGGCTTAATATAGCCATAGATGGTAAATGTATTTTTGAACAGCTTCATAATCAGCAGAAGCCTGCTGTCATATCCCATTTAGAGGTAAAGCATTTGCTCAGACACCATTTAGTAGAAACCAAGCACCATTTTGAGGTTGCTGGTGTTGAGCTTGCCATCAGCTGCTATGTTGCAGTCTTTTTGTTCTCCAGCAGATGGCAGTAGTGCTACTTGAGACTTGTTGTGGCAATACTACAGTTTAACGTTTATCCCATCCTACACATCTATTAACATATTAATGAAAGTCATTTCAGGCCTCGAAAATTACAGCTGTAATTTATCTTGGCACTTGATACATGAATGCTGCTATATACATTAATGTGTGAGTGTGTGCATATCTGTGTTTAAAGGTGAGAGTCTGAGGCTATCAGTGACGTGTATTTGCGTGCTCATATATATTTGCATGCTGCTAGTTATTACACAAGAGTGACCAACCGCTAAGATCTTGTCCCCAATCTGCAGGCGGCCATCTTTATGAGCCGCCCCGCCTTCAATGATCTTGGTGACATAGATACTGTTATCTCCTGGTATGTGCTGGTTTCCCACCCCTCCAGCAATGCTGAAACCTAATCCTGAGAAAAGGGAGTGATGAGAGAGGCAGAGAATGAGCAGAGGAGGTATGGGTTAACACAGAGCAGATTTGCTAAATCCAGAGGGCACAGCTTAGCTGGGTTTAAAGGATCCTTAAGCCCACACAAAAGCGTTGATGCTGTACACCGGTCCACACTTGCACATACCTTTAGGTCCTTTGATGAGTTTGATTTCAGTGACTTTCTCCGCTGCTGGTTTTCTGCGGAGAACATAGAGGCGGACGATAGCACCGGCTTCCTTAAGAGCCTCCACAGCTTGGCTGTGTGTCACCTCCCTCACATC
The DNA here is from genome assembly GCF_004916995.1 of Morone saxatilis. Lineage (NCBI taxonomy): Eukaryota > Metazoa > Chordata > Actinopteri > Moronidae > Morone > Morone saxatilis. Next base: position 15,044,479 of record NW_023339763.1, on the reverse strand, counting down.
AACATCATTCACAAATAAGATGCAGTCGTTCACACTAAGAAACAGAGAGAGAGACAGTGGGAGGGAGACAGAACATAAAGCATGAGCTTTTGTTTTGGTGAGGAAATCAGGTGTAATCTCCCACCGGAAGAGGTCAAACTCCAACTACAGCTGTATCAGGGATCCAGTTTCACCACAGACATCTGGGGCAGCTCCCTTTGGGTTAACCGGTCTTAAAAAATGATGAGGAGTTGACATGTAAAGTGCAAGTGACAGCCTGTGTGCAGAAGAGAAGCTGATTTTCAAGCAAGAAGATTTGGATGAAATAGCTATTTTCAGACATACACGTTATTCCTCCAAGGGCCTTAAAAACTGTACTTATCACTATTCCATTCATGTGTTTAAAATTGATTTTTACGGCCATGAAAATTAAAGTGTGTAAAATTGTGTAAGGCTTCAATAATTCTTGAGGGCTGCAAGAGGTTTAATAAATGAAGCTTAGCAAATCTCTCTCTCCCTCTTCCTTTTCCCGCTTCCAGCTCAATCAGCTGCCTGAGGGCGTTCACTCTTTCAGCTAAACCAATCCAATGCTGCCACCACCTTAGTGAGCCAGTCATCTCGTTGCTTAAACTGTTTCTTTCTCTGCTGCTGTCAGCTGTCACTTCAGTGTCAGTCCAGTTCCACATCACATTCATCCAGATTTTCATCCATTGCTCTTCACCCCTCCACCACCACCACCGGTACCTAGACTCCACCATGGGGATGTTCCTGTACAGCTCATGATGATGACGTCTCGATTGAGTCTCATCACATATTTCTTCAGCTTTTCCTATTGTGCACAGAACATGTATTGAACTACTCTTAAATCTCTCTTTCAATGAAGTCTCTCCTGATTAGACTGAAATACATCACTGCAGCCAACTCAAAAGGGAACCAGTGGCTTCTGACATCTTCGTACAAAGAATTTTATTGTCTGAGCTGCATATTGTTTGTAAGGCATTATTATATCTTTTTTGCATGCAGAGAGGAGCACATTTTTTTATTGTACACTAACACATTTTTTTAATGCCACGTGCAAACTGTTTTTACTATAGAATATCCTTTCATGTTCTTTGTAGCGGAGGAATTTACACACAACTTTATAAAGCTAGAAGAACAATGTTTATACATGAAATGTTCCAAATCAGCACTACACGACTACACTTTCATAAACCTCACAGAGCTTTTTATTCAGATTTGAATTTTCCTTCAAATAAATCATAGGGGCCACTGAGTCATTCAGGAATTACCCAGACAGAATGTTTTTGTGTTTGAATCATCAAATAAAGCTGCAAAGCATCTGAAAGCAACATGAATTCTTCATTCAAAAATTGCAGGTTTTGTAAGGTTTTTCAATGAATTACATTTTTTAGATACTAGGAGTAGTAAGGTTCATTGTATTCTCAATATATTTAAAATATGTTGCTCATAGCAGACAACAATAAAAGAAACTGCTTTCAGTGAAATATAAGCGTTCTCTCCAGGCTTGCTTTAAACTCTGAAGTCATTCCAGATGGACGTTTATAGGTCAACTGTAAAGAGGAGGACGTGGAGGATGCCTCTGTGCATGGCTTATTTATTGCAGCGTAATCGTGAAAATGGCACATAAAGTGCAGTTTTTTTTATTCAGAAAGGCAAACTCCGCACTTATGAAGTGGGAAAACAAATGTGGTATTATTACATATTCTTTCAATGGGCTTTAATTTAAGGTGCCATTTGCCACAGTTTATTGATGAAGAATGCAGTATTTTCATCTAAAATAGATAGATAACAACAGCTACTGCTGTTAGCTGCCACAGATTTTATTCTTTTAATGGTTTAATACTTAGAATGAGATCATGAGAAAGTTATTGATGCTAAAGCTGACGACAAAACATTACAAATCTTACCTTCCGATTTCATATTATTTTCCTATAGGACCTCTTTTGACATATATAAATCTGTACAAGATTCTTTTGAACCTTGTGACAAAGGAGCAACAACACTACAACAAATATGTCTTTTACTTATTTTAGGCCACATTTGATACAAAATACAGACAGTAAAAGTCAATACAATTGTTAAAAGACCAATAAAGTTAGTATAGGATGTTGGGTTGAGGCATTCAGATCTTAAATTAAACAGGCAGGTCTATAGTTCTGTGGTACTGGTAATACTTTGTACTTAAAATGAAGAGGTGGTGTTTTTTTTACCTAGACTTTTGCGTGTGTTTGCTGGTAAAAAAAACGTACTAGTTGTCTGAATCAGTGAATTCAAAAGAAAATGTGGGCCTGTAGAGCAGCATTTCAGAGTAGTTGTCTACCCGGGAGCTTTTGATTTGTGGAATGCATGCATGCAGGTCAGCTTTGTGTTCATAGTAGCTTTGTGTGTGTGGTTTTACCTCAGCCGTCCATCCTGAGCCGCAGCTCCTCCAGGTATGATTTTGGTGATGAAGATGCTGGGGTCGTCGCCCACATGCGGGTTGTCTGTTCCTCCTGCTATGCTGAAGCCAAGGCCTGAGTTACCCTGCAGTAACAAATACAAACAAAAACACATTATGATTCACATCAGGGCCATTTGTCTGTGGCTTTAGAGAGCGTAGATAATTAATATGGTAGAACTGCACAGGAGTAAATATGTAAATGTATAAAATCAAGTTTAAAAGATTTTCTCAGACTCACTCTCTCCAGTGTGATCTCCTCATACTCGATTTCACCTTCTGTCCCATTCACCTGTCAGAAAGGGATGTTGGTTTTACACAGTGTCATTCAGAGAAACATTTTTTACAGTTATTTTGAACAATTACACAATTATTAAAAGAACAGTGTGTAGGATCTAGTGGCATCTAGTGGTGTAGTGTGCAACTCTCTCGCTTCACTCTCCACTTCCAAGCATGAACGGAGAAATAACGGTGGCTGCGAAACTCGCAAAAAAACAGGAATGGCCTTATCTATGAACAGACTTTATAAACATGGTGGTTCAACATGGCGACCTCCACTGAATGCTACCTGTGACGTCTGTAGATATAAAAGACTCATTCTAAGGTAACAAAATATAATGATTATACACTAATGATATTTCATTTCTGCCAATAGATCCTCTTAAATGTTACACATAGGACCTTTAACTGTTTAAGTATAAAGAAAAAATATATATATAAATCCAAAAATCAGCTAATGTTGATTCAGTGTTTGCCTTCTGGGCTTGCTCACCATGCAGTATGTTACAATTCATAAACTGACTCAGAAATCCTGGATGGGGGATCTCCCATCAGCTCCTGAACGCAGCATCATCATCACCATCTAATGATAGCATCCTTTAAACAGAAGTTCTGTCCACTAAATTTGATCCAAAATGGTTTAGCTCTTCTTTGACAAATTGTATGTGTGGACCAGTGCGGTACCCGGTTTATTACAACGCCATTCTTTTAGCCTAATTCACCTTGTGGCTACATATCAGCTTTACCTCTGCAATTAAGCAAGTCCCAGAGGAAGAGAGAATTTAGAGAACTTCCCACTTCATTGTTTTGGTGGTGACCTAGAAAACAGTTTAGTGCTGTAGTGGTGCAAAAATACTGGTCTGATGTGGGAGGCTTTTCTCTGAGCCTCATTCTCTAAGTCCTTATAATTCATGACAATATGTTCAAGGTAGTCTACTGTTTTCATTTTAGAAATGGCATCATTAAAGAAATTTGAATCGAATGAAATATTTTATTTATTATTTCTGTTCTGTCAAATGTATATCAAAAAGGGAAACCTAATTTTAATTAAGAAGCAGTAAAATTAATTACTGTTATCATTCAGGTTAATACAATGAGCAAAGATCTACCTGTATGTTGGGGAAAAGAATTTTACTGATAAAACAGACTGAATATGAACGTAATAATACAATAAATGGAAGATTAGACATAATCCTTACATATGGGGAGCCATCGAGTGTGTCAGTGTTCACCACCACTGGAGGAGTATTTCCCTGCAGGCAGAGAGAGAAGGAACATTATTAAGAAATAATAGCAGAAACTCAAAGATGAGGCAGCTCTTGGATGAGTTCTCAGTATATCCCTGAAACCTACGGTCACAGCCAAGACTGATGGCCATTTTAGCTCTGTGATAACACTATTCTCATTCTGCTATGGTTGTCACTTTGCTAAAGGATTGAGAGCACTGCTTCAGAGCCATGTGTTATTATTATCCACCCCTGATGGACACAGAAATAATTCATGCTAGCCTCCATGGTTTTCCAAACTCATGGTTATTTGGTCTGTCTTTGGTGTAGTTGCTGGTTGAATTACAGAATAGTGTGTATCACTGGTACTGTGAATGGCTATCTAGTAACTACTGTGGACATGAGCATCTGCCTCCTGCACACCAGTTTGAAAACAAACCTCTCAGTGATTCATGTGCATCCGCAATGTGACAGCACATGGTGGCAATCTCCCAGCACAATGGGAGGACGATGAAGAAACAGTTACTTGGTAACAAGTTAAGTGACAGACAGCACAGTTAGTCTGATTATCATCAAGGAGTAGAAAGTCAGCTCGCTCGGCGGTAAGTTATTCTTATCAAAAGTTTGCCCAAAAAATATACTGCATCCATGATGGTTTGTGCCAAGTGTAAAGCAACATATCGGTGAGTTATTCATCCAGAACAAAGTGATACAGAAAGACTAGAACAGACAGCAAGTCAGTGAGAGGACAGGCTTTTTGGCATTGATATGCTTTGGGTTCACCTGCCGGGACTTTTCTCTGTCAGTGCATCTAAAGTGTGACAGTTGACTTCTACACACTATTGTTATTCCTATCCTTTTATTCCAAATACATTCTCATTCTTTTGTGCTTCTTTCAAGGATTCACTCTCATCATCAATGTGTGTCTGATGTTGGAAGATGTAAATACACCATTATGTACTGTACTCTTCAGAGAGCACAGTCTGACTCGCTGTCTAAATGCATGCATTTATTTCTGTCATTGTTCTGTACCACGCTGATTACCATGGGAAAGACCCTGCGCATCTAAAGTGCTTACAAAGCAGCAAACAGCAGCATAAAACCTGCCTGCTGACCTTCACAGACCTGGCAGCTCTGACACACATAATAACTACACAGCCTAACATCACACATTTTCTCAGCTTTTAAGAAAAACCCATCCTTACCCAGTGATCTTTATGTGATAGAATAGGCGGTTATTTTTTCACTCAAGTTGTCATGGGAACTCATGGAAGAAACCCTTACTGTTTTTGCATAGATTATATATAGTCTATATGTTCATGGGTACACCTAGATAAAACTATTGGGGGATAATACAACAGTCCTGCAACAAATCCAACCTTCATGAATATTATAATGTTTGAGAGAGGAGGAGACTGTATGGACACTGTAGTTTGTGCTGCTGTTGAGCTGTATTGCATTATACTGACAGATGTTTCCATTATTTTGTCATATATATCAGTAAGCACAGGCTAAATAGCATAAACACCTTCATCATGTTCTGCTATAAACCTCATTCTTTACACAACACCACCATCCTCTGCTGCAAGCCCCTTCCAGCCCCTCTCATTATTAATCAAGTTGAATGTTACTAATTATAGCTTCCATTATAAAGAGAAAATACTGATCCACATGAGGCAAAGACATAACACTCTGCCCCAGCTCTCCAGAAAATGCCAGAGCTTGGCTTTAACTGCACACTGTTCGATTATAACAGCGCCTGTGCAGAGCTTCACCATGTAGCTGTGTCCAACGGGCCGTGCTGCTGAACATTACATCAAATTCATCCTTATCTAGAGACAGAAATAATGAGTATAGCCAGCAGAAATCTAAGCCCAGTGCAGGCAGTTTCCCTGCAGGGATTTTGACATAGCCCTCTCTCCCTCGCTCTGCACTGTCAAGTCTTTCGACGTCAGGGTTGTTACATTGTTTGGCTGCACCTGCCCACCTACATTTTAGCACCACCTATTCAGCTAACCTGTCCTCTGCCATCCTCTGTCTGTACAGGCAGCACCACCATCCATCCACACCCAGACGTTACCTCTTGACAGACTTATATGCAGCAGAAGTGCCAGAATATGCATATTCAAAGACAAATAAAACAACAAATAAAAGAATATATACCAGTATTCTAGCCTGCACTGCACCGAGGCAAGAAACAGAGCAGCAAACGAGTGAAGCAGTATGTTTAAATCAATTTCTTTTCTCCATTAAGAGTTGAATAAATAGAGTTAGTATTGAGCAATTTAGCACTGGAAACCTTTCTGCCTCTGTTAAAGCTGTAGCTGCACACTGTGCTGTACATGCTCCCTCCTGAATATGTGAATCACAAGACTTTCAGGTAATCTGATCGATCTCTACTGCTCTGTGCACATGCACTGTGTACCTACACATGCATCCTGTGCACGCTCACACCACCACTCGCTTCCAGTCTGATGGACTGATTACTGAAACCAATAATAGGGACATTCACCTTTTTAGTTAAGCCTAAGAATATCTTTTTCTTTATCTTTCCTGTTGAGATTAAGCAAGGCATACCTCAGTATCATCAGACGGGATGATTTCACGTGTTAGCTGGCACTGGATACAAACCTGAGGTTGCATTAGAGAGGCTTTAACGGTGCATGTCCTGCACACCTTGCAGCAGCTCTAAATCCTTTAATATGTAAAAGCCATCCGGTCAATAAGCAAGACAATGACCTCTACTTAGATACGCAATGTCAAACTGAATTGGTATATATTTAATGAAGAAAAGGGTTTTTGATAGCAACAATTAAGCAGGCAAGCATTATGGTTATAGCACAATTTTAGTGTGTACCTTAACTGCTGCTTTCCTGCTTAAGGGAGAAATAGGTACAGGCAAATAACATTACTAAATGCCAACCTGAGGGCTGTGCAAAGCTGTCTGAAGTGTTTTGTAATGCGTAGCTGTGCTTTTTGTGTGTCAGGTTCAAAGGCTGGTGAGTTAGGCGCCGTCCTTGTGTGTGGGTTTTAGTGCAGAATGTGACGAGAGGTTCATTTGGATTTCACATTATGCACATTGCTCACTTATTGGCTCCTTATTAAATCCCACGTATATCTACCTGTCGTGTGCAGGAAAAGATGAAGGTTATGGGGGTGTGGGCTTCGTGGTCACCTGCAGCTTCTTGTTTGCTTGATATTAAATGAAAGAAATTGCACCTTCACACCATTAGAGGAAGACTCGCAAACATATACACACACACACGGCCTGAGTAAGTGCGGCCATAGCCTTGACCTGAGTTTTCTATCTGTACAGATGATCAAACAGAGCTTGGGTACCAGAGTAATAACATAAACATACTCCAACACCAAGCCACTAAACACAATGGCATTTTCATAAAGATTTTTCAAGTATATTGACGTACAAATATAGTAAAAAAAGAGTAAACATGTTTAAAACATGCCTACCATCTTATGATGTCGATGTTTCTTGGCTTTCCGTACATTGCTGAGGAACCGAGAGCCCATCTTTTTGGCGTACCACACGGACATGAACATTGTGCTTCAGTGCCGAAATATAAATCACGGTTGATACTGGGAGCAGACCCTCCTCACCTCCCGAAACGACATACACACCCACCAAGTGTGTTTCTAAAAGAGTTACAGTACGCTCTAGGAGTGTCCGCTTTCAACGATACCACAAACGCATGGTTGCAAAGTGGGCCATTAGGTCTAGGCCCTGCCATAACAGTTGATCAGAAACCCCAGAACGTCCAGATTGCCACAATTAAAAGATATCTATTTTAACTTAACACATGCCCTTTCAGCTTCGCCTCCCACTCAGTCTAAATAAAGCATAACACCAAAGAGAGCATGCCTTAGACGCTGGAGACACCTTTTGTACAATTATAAATCCAAAATCACAGAAAAAGCTCAGCCCAATTAGTATCTTCCTCTCGCCTGAGTCTCTGCTGGAAAATTCGTTTTAGGAAGACCAATACAATCCTGCAAACCAGGGCTGGAATTATAAAAATAACTCCTCGCTGATGAGGCTTGCTATGATTTGAGACACGGTCATCCTGTCTTCAGAAATCACCCAGCCAGAGTTAAAAAGAGCCTTTACAAACAGATCCTTCCATTCTTCGTCATCTGTGGCAGTGGACTGTGATAGCGCTGCCTCCCTGCTACTGGTCTGTGCTCGGTGAGAATGCAGTTCATATTTTCTGCTGCTACTGTACTGTACCCCTCCCATCCCCGCTGCCCAGGGAAAGAGGAGCGAGCAGGAAAGTTTGATGGCAATTACTTAGCTGTCTCTCTGTATAATGTCGACGCTGGTGATGTGAGAGGGGGAGGAATTATACTTTGGCTGAACTTAGAAGGACAAGCAGCTCAAACTGGCCTGACTCGTCCTAGGGAGCACTTGAAACTGAGAGGGGGCTGGAGGCCTGTAAGCCCCAGTTTTACAGTCAGTCAGTCAGAATAGTGAAAATTAAATACAGTAGTGGCAGCAAGGGTGGAAAATTCATCATATATTTTTGGTTTGTCACTTGTGTTCTTTTTTTTTTTTGCTCTGTTTTGTCTTCCAAGGTTGTTGTGTATATTATACAGCAGTATTTCAAAAAACTGTAAACTGTAAAAAATGCTTGATCAAACAAAGAAACTGTTATTTATATTCTCATCCCCATATAAATCGTTTTGAGGCCAATAATAATCTATTAACTTCAAAAGGACTGTCAATCTACAGTCCCGCGGAACCACCCCCTTACGCCTTTTGCTGCAATGATTCAGCACAGTGAGGGCACAGAGTAGGGTGTGATGTTTGAAAAGGAAATTACATGTATTTTTTCCCCCTCAAATAAATTATTAAATGGGGGATATAACCTCATGAAGGCACACAACTACTTGAATTCCCCTTTAAATCCACATCTTTTTCACAGCTCACTCAAGCTCTCTTTTTGAAAGACAGATGGATCGACAGGCGTGTAATATATATTTGCTCACACACACACACACACACACACACACACACAGCCACGAAGGCATCCACACTGAACAGACTTATGTAAGGACATGCTGAAGGACAAGCTGTCAGCTGACGTTCTCATTTTGTTAAATAAAATTCCTCCGTTTACCTATCTAATTTTCTCACCCTTCCGATTGCAAGGCCCTCTCTATCTGTCTTACTCTGCCATTCAGCATGAACAGCTCTCTCCTCCTCTCTTGCATGCATATTTTTTTCCGTCTCTCTCTCTCTCTCTCTCTCTCTCTTTCGCTCTCTCTCTCTCCTTCCCAAAGGACCTGAGCTGCTGCTGCACTGTAATTACACCGAAGCTGCAGGGACATATTTAAACATTTATTAAAGAAAAGTAAGGAGGACGGAGAAAATGAAGATAGAAACAGATACCAACCAGACGAGAGTGCAGAGCAGAAAGGGGAGGGTAATAATGGAGGACACTACAGAAAACAGTAATTGAATCCTTACATTCAAAAAACCTTCTTTTTTGCGAGGTGTCAAAACACTTCCGACAGGATTGACTGTTTTGTCTGAAGAGGATTTGTGTGAAAAGTATTACGTATAGGAACAGTTCTGTGGTTAGCGGAGGAAAGAAAGCGATAGGCATCCTTTTTCATTAGAAGAGACAGAATGTAACATAAACTGGGCGGTGGGGGTCTTCACTAAGCACTTTGTGCGTGCTGGGTCTCACTCCCGGCTCGTCAGGTGAAAGATAAATGCCTTATGTTTTGTGTAACATTTTCAGCTCTAGGACTCCAATCTGCTAAGATAAATGTAGCTTGTGCATTGTAAAAAGAACCTTTCCTTAAGAATATTTTTGATACAGATCTCTGTCAGTGAATTAAGTGGAAGAGCTGCCTCTAGGGTAGTAACGTGTGAGTGAACCTCATCCAAAATATAGAGAATGAATGGTATTTATTCTGCTCAAACACACACACACACACACACGGACACACACACACACACACACAGGAACGCCCTCTTTTATATGTGAGGTTTGAAGGGGTCTTGAATGCTGAATTCAGTCAAGCTTATCTTAATAACTAGATGCCTATGGGATTCACTGCAAATAGAGGGAAATATCCTTTGTGCAACACTGAAGCCTTAAGACCTTATGCTCATTAGCTTAGCCTTAGTTTTCTGAAACAACCCTTTTAATAGCCCTTTCTGTTAACTCTCTAAACTCTATTATTTCAGAATAAGAGAGAGCAAATAATGGATTTACTTCCCTGTATGGAATTCTTTGTATGCTATATATCGTGTACAGTGTATATAAATTTGGATCTTGTGTTTGCTGTTGGATAGGTGATGAACTTTCAATGTAAGAACTGCACACCAGCATGTCACTATAATTTATGTAGCCCCATAATAAAGGGAGGACATGGTAAAGTAGACTTATAGAGTCATATAGAGTAGAAGAGGTTGGAAGCTTCATTAATATACGCACAGATAAATATGAAACGTTCTGTGCAGTGTGAAAAAATCATTTCTAATTACATTATGCTGCAAAAAAGTAGATGTCATTTGATGCTAAAGCACCTCTTCGCTGAATCATGTACATAACCCAAAGACCTCCTCTTACTTTGCCAAACCATTGCAGTGCTTCCAGAGACAATCCTAACCATAAATCAATGGGGCCTGGAGTGGTACTGGCAAACCCCACACCATTAAAGCAATAAAGGGACAGACTGACGACACCACCTACACATCAATGACAACCACACGGCCACTACACCAGTCGCAAAGACATCCACACATATAGGCATGACTGCAGTGCATCTTGGATAACATACCCAACTAGTGTAGAAAATTCAATGCATGCATATGCAGAATGAAGTACTTCTGTATGTGTTAGGGAAGGTATACAAACACATTTGTCTTACTGATGGCTTTATGCTGAAGGGTGCAGAATGTCCCTTATGTTAAACAGTTTAATTATAACCAGGCACTATTAGGCGGGGTGTGTTCAAGGTCAGGGCAAGCAGACAAAGACGAGAAATGATGTATAGTTACAAGAGTTATAACTACTTATTCAACAGAGGCAGAGAGACTGAATGCCAGATTTTATAGTCCACTCCTTCCAATGATCCTGTCTTTTTCCCTTAAAAATAATTATATTCAAGTACACTTCTAACTAGCTTTTGCCATTTAGTTTACATTCTCCGTTCAACTCATGTTTATAAATTAGAAAATCTGTTTTTCTTGAAAAGGTATAACTAATGGAAGGTTAGTATGAATTCTTTTGCAATTATATATTCATATATACATCTTTTTTTTTTTGTCTTGCAAGACAGACAAAATCTTTTGAGCAATTCATGGTGCGAGAGACTAATGCAACCTGTCTGATCATAAAAATGTTTTATTGAGAAAGCAGAATAACTATCTTTTCAAGGTTATGAAAGTCACTCTGCACAGGCTAACACTGACACCTACAGGTTTCAGTCTGTCCTGCAAAAAGATTACATCTATCTGTCTATCAAACCCCCATGCTATATGACACCTTCAACATACCACTCAAGCTTTAACAATGACACACATTAGGCTTAGATGTCTCACAGCCTCATGGGTACTTTTCCATTGATTTTTATATTTCAGGATAGGTTTTGTGTGTGTGTTTAAAATGTAGCCTGAGAAACAGATTCTAGAGATATATGTTGACAAAACCATTTACACTTCTTTACACTGAAACAGGATCAACAGTGCATATTTTTTGACATGCTCACAGTATAGCAGCTTACAAGAACATACAAACAGAAATATGAATATAACAGAGGAATTCCACATTATAGTTTGATGGAAGCATAGCATTTAAACATTTTCAGTTCCAGTCATGTGATTTCAGGCCCAGAAATAGAGTACAAGTGGAACGAATCATTCATACAAAGGAGATTTGAATGACAGTGAGTATGAATATACTGATATCATCAGAAAACAGATGACCTCATACTCTGGCAGCACAGATAAAATGGCGTTGAACGGGCAACTGTCTGTCTGCAATCAGACAGCCAAACCTTTGAGTGACACCAAATCTAGCAAAGACAGGAAATGAGGATATACAAATCGGACTGATGATGATGACGGATGATACTGATAGCTTTGAGGGTGACGGAGCGGCACGGGTCGCTGTGCTCTTACCAGTGTGGAAACAGCGGAGGTGTACATTGGAGTGTGTCCCGTAGACATCAACACAGGCTGCAAAACAACAAAAGGGAGAGGGTAATTGTGCAGGGCATGCAGATGTGTACAGGGGAAGAACAGTGGGTTTGTTGTTGTTTTTTAACAGCAGGGATGCTGACTAGTTCAGCTATGATACACATTCACATGTGAGTTCACAGCAGGTGAGGTCCACCAAAACCAGGTTACCAGAACCGATACAGGATCAAAACCGTAAAATACAAAAAAAAAAGTATATTGTTACTAAAATCTAATAAATTTTGGTTATATGCTTTGAATATGATAGTTCAACGGCCAATACTGTAATTATATCGTAATGTTAAATATATGATATACATGACATATACAAGTGTACCATATAGAAAGCAACATCTGAATAAAAGGGGACATCCATGGTAAACCACAAACACTGACATGTATTTTTTTTTTTACAAATATCAGTCTCACAGATGACATATTTACATTATATTTATTAAGCTGGTCTTATGCAGTGATTGTTTCATAGTAAAACACAAACAAAGGCAGCTAATGGAACAGAAAATACACAATATAACATATTCTTTCCCCCCTGCTAGTCACCGATATCTTATTGATAAACATCTTATTCAGAATCGGTTGACCAATAAAGATCAGTGGGATCGTTATGTCTGTTATAGCAGAATGGATTTTACCCTGCACAGTTGAAACTGCTACTCTAAACAATACACGATGTGCCTATGAATTTTACAAATGGCAGCAGTGCAGCATTTTCACATGTCAGGAGACACTTTCCCTCCCGCTGGAAAAGTTTTATATTGCAGCAAAGCACGTCATTAAAGTATGAATGTTGGGACATCTGCATTTGCTGATCCAAGTAGGACTACCTGGAAGGCGGATTCATGCTGATCTTGATATTTACAGATACTATCGGTGCACCTCTCTTTCTTAATATAGATATGGGCTTCTAGTCATGGCTTCACTGGAGCCATTTTGGACTTAAGTGCCTTGCTCATCAGCAGTAGTTGCTACAGTAGCAAAGAGTAGAACATTTAACTAGCACTAATTCATCACTGACTTTCCTTGCAGGTGAGTAGATTCAATTAGGCCACTTCAGGTCAACTTCCTTAATCTTTCTGCTGACAGAAACCAGGCACAAGCAGAGATATGGGTGCAGGAGGGGAGTAGTGTAGTTTGGAAAAGGAAAGGAGAAGCATACAACTAAAAAGAGGTGTGAAAGTAAAACATGGGGAAAATGGGATTGATGCAGGCCAGGGTATATTGACGTTAATCACCATATTACACAATAACGAACAAAACCAAAAACATCAAGACTGAGCCAGCATGAGGTCGTCATTACACTGTGTGATGAAGCAACTAGTGCAAAGTGCAGCCACCATCATCATCATCATCAACCTCATCATCATTGTCAACAACTCTTTGTCAAAATCACCGTCAAAGACAATGAACAAAAAACAACCCTTATTATCTTTATCATCGTAATCATTATGATGATTATCATAACCTCAGATTTAATAATCTATTACAATTATGTAATTAAAAATCATCAGGCATAAAATGTTGCCTGTCCCTCCTGACATATCAGAATACAGCAGAGTAGACAGTAAAAAATAAAGTGGCTCCATTAGTGTTTGTCCACAGCCGTCCATCAGCCAGGGATTTAGTTACTTTTATATAAATATATATATTTTATAACTATCCAAGGATGCAGACCACTAACATAAAATGATGCAAACAATTCACTTTGAACTAAGTGAGTCCAGACCTTTATACTTCATAGTGCATTCAGTTCTCCCTGATGAGAAACACAAGACTTCATAAATAATGGCAGTATTCCAGAAATAGAAATAGGGCCAATCCTGGTTCCCAAAACACTATGAACAACGTCAACATGCTCCCTTTCATGTGAAAGGAAAAAAAATGTTCAAGATGGAATTCTGTTGCAGTGTAGGTCTCTTAATAACAATGTTATTGTTGCTACAATTTTAATTTTAGTTACTTTTCCCCCACCACTTCGTGTATGGCCTGTTAATGTTTATGGGAGGTTTGTATCCTACTTTAAAGTTTTGATTCAGTATTTTCTGCAAACACACTGAACACCAGAATTTAATATTTATAATTTAAGGAGGAAATCTCCAAAGCCTCTGTTAGGAGGGATGGGGCTTTATGATTTAGGCTTGTAAAACCACAGCATTTTAACACAAAAGTATTAACTAGAGTGGCTATATCTGGAGGGATATGAAGAAAACATTCTTGCAGCCTAGTTTTAAACCACACACTGTTCCAGACAGAAGTGCTTTTGTGCTATGAAGAAACCATACTGTATTCCTATAGATCTTAGATCTGTCACTGTCAAAGATGTTCAAGTATAGTTTGCATTTCGTTTTTCTCTGTGTCACATTAATCGGTTTGTGAATGACTGTAGTGCCTTAGACACCAGCATTCAGGCTAGTTACATAGTGTGCTTGCCAAACAGATAATATGACATGCAACAAAGGTCCCTAGCTGGGATCGAAGCAGGGACATTGCAAATAGAAGATAAAATATAGACAGAATATAGAAGATTATGTAATCAAAGTGTTATAACCTTCAGAATGCTTTGTTGGTGCAAACAGGAGTCATTCAAAATGTTGTGGATATTATTGGAGCAAATTCTGTAATTACTTTTGACTAATTACCAAAATACCTGACAAAAAGGACGGATGTATTTTCAGGTGCATGGTGTCAGAGAAACATTCTCAGCTCACACGGTAAATAAACACACCTGTTCTGTACCATATGGTTTCAGTTCCCAGTATGGTGATGTGTAATTCTTTAGGTGATTTCATTCATTTATTTTTAATGTAACTTAAGGCTGATAGGTGGGTAAAACAACAACATTAAGACTAAGAAAGCTCCTAGACCAATGAGAAACATGTTATTAAAAACACATGAATAATACAGAATTAATTAAGGGTACAAAGTCATGTTATAGAAACACCACTGACTGATGATGAGCAGTGAAAAAGTGGAAATGCAACCTCAGCTTGGCTGCCTTTTAGTGACCATTCTGTTCCTTCCATTATCACAGATTCTCATGTAGAAAAACACCCATCTAGCAAAATGCACTTCCTGTCAATGAAATTCACTAGTAAAGATAGTGATGGTCAAGATTTTTGAGGACAACACAGACGTGTAAAAGACGTGACATTTACATCCTGCGGGGGAACTTGCATCCTGTACATATTGAGAAATCTTGTACTTTTGATGCCTAATGAAGGTCCTTGACTGAAGTGTTTGCCTCCTACGAACAAAGTTTGATGTGGAAGTACAGGTTGCCTGTGCTTGTATCACCAACATTGCAGGTCATGTTTGAATTAAGCAAGCAGATATTTTCTTGTACAACAAATTCAGTGAAAAGATCAAAACCGAACAATGTTACTTTTCAGTATTTCCCCCACACAAATATATAGTTTTATTGTTCAAAAAAGTCAAAATTTCCTAAAAGCAGTGGGCAGTGTAGCTTTTAGCAGCAGGTACTCAAACATGATTAAACAGTGCATTTATTGGGGACTAATTTCAGTTGCAGATTAATACACATTGTTGCACTAGCGATTATTTAAAGGACTGTATGTTTGTAGGATTTTGCGGCAGTGTTTGTCTGTTCTGGGCTACTGTAGCAACATGGTGGTTTCACATGACGGACTCCTTGTTATTATATTTCCTGTAAGTTACCCCACATATATACTGGCAGTAAGAGTTTCTGATACCACAAGCCTCTGGGAAATGACGGAATGAGTCATGTGATGGATCTGAAACACATCACCTTTTAAAATTTCTTTTAAACAGACATAAATTACCTCACAATGGTGGATTTTTGGGAAAGAAGCAAGTCTGTCTCCTCATTACCATAATAAATGGTGCACCCATCAACTGTGAATAATTACTGATCCCTTGGCATGTGCTGGATGACAAACTCCACTGGGACAAAGAGAATTAATCATACCAGAGAGAAAGGTCAGAGAAGGATAGCATGTCTATATTTGTTCCTGTTCTACTAGTATTTTATCATGATGTCTGTTTGAAAAAGGGAATGGTTGTTTACATTCAAACTATGTTTTTCTAAATTTTTAGTACATTTTCTGAGCTGTTACAGTATTTCCCCCCCTCGAGTACCCCTGAAATCTGGTTTAACAGAGACTGACATGTGCCACCTTTCTGTTGTCAACCTCCACCAGCTACACTTGCTGCTGGATTCACTCTCTGATTTGACAAAGCAGCTGAGAGTTAGAGACATATGGAGACTGACAGACAAAATGACCACAACCAAATTATGGCCAGAGTTTTTCTCTTCTCTCTGTGTTGTTTATTGTTCATTGAACAATCGTCATTAATGAAAACCCAGTCATTCTGTTCTGTTCAAGTTGTAGTTTCTTCAGGTCGGTTTTAGATGCAAATGAGCAGAGAGAAGTAAACACAGGAACACAGACACAGAAACAGACTGTAATACATAAAACAACTTTGATTTCCTCACATTTTCTACTGCTGTTTCATTAACCTGTGTTATCTGTCTCTCTGAGAGTTAGTAGTGTGCACTATGCTGTTTACTGAATTGTTTCTAGTGTCCCATATGATGATGGAACAGACTCTCCAATGCCACTACTTTTCAATTTGACTGTGTTCCTAAACGGGGCGCTCTCACCTGCAAGGAGAAATCTCCACGGCCACCATAGCTCATGCTGAACTGTTTTAAATAGCGACGGTAAAGCACAATAACTCATCTCCTCCACTCTGCTTATTACAGCAGAGCATTTTAATGGACATGTTTGCCCCTTTGGGACTTTAGTGTACTCCCATGTGGGAAATAGAGAATCACTTCCCCCCCTCAAAGCAAATAAATACAGGAACTCTTAAGTCTTTATAGCCAGTGAGGCCGTTAAATAACATGTGTGGGCATATGAGATGGATCGTTATTAAGTGTGCATTATAGCTTACACCTGCTTGCATTTGTAGCTACAGTATGTATTCGTTAATGCACTCCAGGCAACGTAACCCCGCTCATATTCCCACCGGTGTCAGCTATATCTTTTGACTGTGTGATCAGTATTTCTTGTGTTGTCTGCGTCAGTGTCTCCTTCTTTGCCATGGAGCTCTCATAGAGGTTTGTTTCTCTGGATTAGATGTCGCATTTGTAAGACATGTCTTAAATAAATACTGGAGAGAAGCAGTTCAGTGTCTGTACTGCGAGCTGTTGCGATTGTATCTTACATTAAAGTCCACGCATTTCTGGATCTCACTTTCTAGTTTAAATTGCAAGTGTACTTTTCCACTTTTCAAAGTCTCCTTTCACCAAATGGAGTGTAATCAATCTCAGTGGATTACAAGGTGAGTTTCATTCTAAATCCAATGAGGCTATTGGTTGTTATAATTCTTCCTCTACAATACTAATAAGATTTTATTTCAACACAATATAATCTCTGAGGATAAACTGATCTTTGACTGCCTCCTGAAATGGTTCAGGTGATCAAATTACTCAATACATATTGTGTCCACTTGCACTTTGATTTTGATGCTGTTAAGCTTTGATATCAAATTACCCAATATGCACCCAGATGTAAAGTTGATCTGACATTTAAAGGTGCCGTGGGCTGGTATTTCCTCATAAATACATTATATTCCCATCAAAGTATTTATGTTGAAGAATAAGAATTTCAAAACGGTCAACTCATCATTTTAAGTGCAAAGTTATAATAGATAATGTGTTGAACCACTTGTGAGTGAACTGAATGAAACTCTTAATATAAATTTAACAAGCTTAGAGGTTATGTCTCTGACTGAAGCCAATTAGAATGAAGGAAACCAGCTTACCATGGCTATAAATGTGTTCAGACCTAGTATTTGTATTAATACCAAACTCCTAGTAATTAGGGATATACTTTTTTGTCTCATTTTGTTTTGATTAAAAATGTTATCACCCTTACTTATCCAATCAATACAATTATCCTCTTCTACAGTACATTTAGTGTAATTTTAGAAGTGCTTTTGATCTGCAGCAAATAGGTGAACTATCTTTTATGGGCTTAATTAGTCTGCAGAGTGGCTCACAATTTATTTAAATATCAATGAATATGAAAAATGATGTCTCTGATGTCACACTAAATATTTATTAATGTGGTAAAAATATAATTGTGACTTACTGGCTCAGGAATGATAATATGTTACAGTATATTCACACAGTAATAGGCCCATTCCTAAGTGCTTACAGCTGAGTCTATTGTTCTGTTGTATCAGCATTGATCAGCAATGTACATAAATGAGTGTGTGCGTGTGTGTGTGTGTGTGTGTGTGTGTGTCCTACCTTGACAGGAGAGATATGTGTGTGTGGTGTGTAGCCATGTATGGCCTCCATGGCAGCAAGGTTCTTGTCACTCATATGAAGCATCTCAGCACTTTTCCCTGGAGCCAGATGTGCTGGACTGTGCTCCAAGGGGGGCGTCTCCTCATCCTGGTACCTGTACTTCTGCAGACACACGCAGATGGAGATGAGGTTGTTAGTCCAAACAGGTCTCATTTCTAAGGATCAGCTTTTATTTTATTAAAAACCGTCAAAGGTTGATAATTTAAATCAAAAAGAGAACCCACTGTCAGCCTCATTATGGTAACCTTTCACTGATGTCTCATCTCCTTCAAACATAAAGGTGGAAATGACTCTCTTCTCTCTTTAACAAGGACACAGCAGTATTTCCATCACAGAGGCATCTTTAGCCAACACAATATATATGCAAATCTTATATATCACATAACATGTGTGACGCCTACGCGTGCAAAGTGAAGACATCATAGGAGTCCTACAAATACTGCCACACATGGTTGAGCAAAGAGCTCGTCCTCCACAACCACATGGAGCAACCAGAGCCATGACTCATAGTGGCTCCACAGTAGCAGATCATGCAGCTTCTTCCTAGTAACCTTACTCCCCTACCGATATCCCACACCTGGGCAGCCTGCCAGCAGCCCACTGTGTTAGCCACACATGGTAGGTTTCATTCTAGGCGTGATGACACAAAATCTGCACACAGCATTTTCCATCACAAACGCATCAGAAGGTGGGCAGCATCACAGTGGAGATCTGCCACACTGTCCTGTGGGTTAGTGCTTGTGTTTATTGCTTCAAATCTGTACTCCCCTAAAGCACCCCAGGCTTACAATATGCTCTGCTGCACTGCAGATGTGAAGCAGCCCATTCTGAAATCGGAGAAATTTGGAGGGATCATCTGAATTTTGGCTGATGGCCTGATGGCCAGCTCTGCCACTCTCCCCTCTCTCTCTTTTATTTTTTTTGGAGGCAGACGGAGAGGGAGGTGCATCACCGAGCCCCGTCTCAGACAGGCTGCCTAGCAACCAGAGCAGAGCAGAGATTGCAGTGCCACAGTTGGGGCTGCCAGCATCGGTCCTGGATCACATTACACTGAGACAGCAAGAAAGAGAGGGAGTGAAACAGAGATGAAGATAAAGGAGAAAATGAGGGGGATGGGTAAAAATGAAAACAGTGAGAGAGTCAATAAAGGGGAGCAGAAAACAGCAGCGTGGGGGTGGACCTGAGAGAAAATTAATAGTTGTTGATAGCACCGTTCAATAATTACAGGCTGATAAGCAGGAAACAGTTGATTTTTCTTTCTTAAGCACTGCAGAGGTGCGCATTGCTACATTAATGTAAACATAGATTAAATATTATGTAACTGTATACCACCTACTACCTATATACAGTCTAATACAGAACTGAACAACTACTGATTAATTAATCCTCTCTATATCTGCAAAGTAAGATTCATGTAAAATTACAGAACACATTAACTTAAAACGTGAAAAGATTCGTAAATTACAATAATCCCAGTTCAAAATAGCCCTCAGCACTTCGCTCTCCACTGCCTCCCCTGTTTCCTGCATGACCAACATTCCTGCTGCCATGTTGCCTTCTGTCCCACTGGTGGGGGATGTTACAGTGTCCTTCTGGAGATGGGTTTAGGTGCATGTCCTCTGACCAGTGAACTGAATGATTGTTGCACAGTGTAGCACAATAGGACAAAACATAACTCTCTAACATACAAACAAAATTTTTGTTTATTTGGAGTTGAATTCATTCTGTTTGATGAATTCTGCCATGACTAAAAAGCTGCTTTCAGAAGGCAGTTTGGCATTAGGGAATGAATTATGACCCATGAAAATACTATGAATTAATATGATGTTAAACGAGACATTTATGACAGTGCTGGCTTCACTAAGAAGCTAATTCCGGTCAGTCAGTGAAAAGACACTCAACTCCTGGGTAGCGATGCACAATTAATCACAATATGGCCAAGTGACAATATTCAAATTGCAGAAATCTTTTTGATAAAGGTAAAAATGTGACAAAACAGAATTATAATGAAGTACTGAAGTGCTGCAGAGATGCCCCGGCCTACAAATCCCCAACAAATAGTAATACTATAATACCTATTAGTAATTAATAGGTTTTTCAGTAAAAATGAAAATCGTGATGCAAAAGTCATAATTTCCACTAATCATTAATCATGTTACAATCATAATATCTGTCAAAAATATCCCCACGCCCCCAAGAAGAGTCACCGGCTTTGAAGCCAATTTAACATAGTGGCCAAACCGTGTAATTACAGCAATGGCGTCCGTCACATTATGCACACTGGCCCAAAAATGACTTAAGGCCTTGGGAAGTGCAGCATTTCTTTAATTTGAGATACTCAAATTTCAGTCTAGCACACAGGCTAACATCAGCACTACTATAAGGAGACTACCAAGCAAACAGACGTTGCTTTGTTACAAGATAAAAATCAGTATTCATATAAAAACATTAACATTTAACTCCAAAAAGGATACATTAAAGCACGGATGACATGGGTACTGGGAATGGAGGGATGCATTAAAAGGATCTATGCATTTGATTGTGGTTGTGATATTGTGTCCTAGTTCTGTCTGAACTGTTGCATTTAACCAAACTAAAAGGAAGTATTACGTTATTGCAAGTAAACACCCTACAAGTATTAAGGTCTTACATACAATTGAATGATCTGTGCCTAGTTGGTATATGTAGATAAGTTGGCTCTATTTTTAAATAGACACATAAAGGGTAATACTTATGCATGGGTAACTGTTTCGTAGTCATTCTTCTAATATATACAGTGACACTATAGAATTAACACAGAGGTGGATTAATACATGCTAAACAAACACATAATACATGATATTGTCTGTTTTAATATACATAATTGTACATTATACAATAAAATGTGTTTTCCTGGTGCCCTTTGAAAGCCCTGCTTTCAAAAGCAGGGTGTCTGTAATGGCTTACAATAATTAAAATCTGCTTTTGACCATACATACAGCCCACTAAATTACCACTGCTACAAAATACCTCTGGGTTTCCCAGCTTTCATGTATCAGTATATCACCATGGAAGGAATCCAGTACATCTTTAAGGAATTACTCTGCTGTAAAGGTCAGTATAAAGAGAGGCTCCACAGTGTGCAGTTGCAGTTGTTGGTCCTTGTGTACTATAACAAGAACTTCACACTGAGTGGCTGAATAAGCTGTTCCTTTAATGGTTGAATGAGTTAACTTAATGTAGAGCAAATGTCAAATGCTATCTACCGTCATCTTAGTTTGTAATTCAAGGACCAAGCTATTAAATTACTGTGCATTAGGTAATGGAATGAAAGCTAACCTCACCTCTCAGGCATATAATTTCCAAGAAACTTAGACTGCAAACGCATATGATGTGTAAAGTGTTGCAGGAACCATAGGAAGCTCTTCAGGTGTAAATTAATGGTGGCAAATCCCCACAGCCATCTTCACAGAATTTAAGCTTTTGCAAGTTCATCTATTTGCATTTCTTTAATGATGATTAATCTACTTTTTCTGTATTTGGATTAATTTTTACAGTTGCTGCTCAGATGAACTGAGAGGGATTTTATGCTGGGTGCTAAGTCTCTGTGACGATTCACAGCGCTGTCAGAATTAACTGTATGCTGGAATTTAGTTGTGTGCAGTACAATACATCTCGGTGAGGTAAATCTGGACAGGAAAATTACACACAGCACAGGTTGAACAGGTGAGCTATCAGGGCGCCCACTTCCACACTTAAGTTGAACACTTTCTGGTTTGTTTAAAGTCAGACTGATGAGAAAAATGGAGCACTAGCTCCACGACATCATCTCTCATTGTCACTTTTGGCAGAGCACTGATGAGAGAACATTGTTTGTCTCTGGTGGTCATCTGAACTATCTCTTTTCCGCTACAGCCCATCAAAATACAGTCATTGTTGCCTTCTCAGTTGATTTTCACTCTCGAGTGTCTTCCCAAGTGCCAAACCCCAAACACAGCTTTCATCTCATTTGCATTATCACAACTGCTGTTGCCAGCCAACACCTACCAGTACAACTGTTTTTTCATGTATATCTAAGCCTCAGAAGACAGAAAATTCACTCATCTTCTGCCAATGCTAACTTCAGACTATTCTCCCAAGTGCTCTGCAGAACACTTTGACAAGTGTTAGTATCCTGTAGCTATGTATGCTGCAACAACAACAGACTTTACATTTACCATGGGGCAGAATGCTTAAAGCAGAAGGATTTTAATGTAGGAATCCATCCAGCCTACATCAGAAAGTGGGGCTGCAACAAACAAGAGCTTCTTATCCCCCCATGGAGACGCTCTAGATTTACCCTCTTTGCCTAAACGCAAGTCTACTATTGGGTGTAGTAACTTGTAATCTCTTTGTAATACTGAAAATGAACAGCAAATACAAAGCTTCTACTCTACCTGTACAACATGTCAACAACAGAAAAATGGCAATGTATTTACTAGTGTACCATCTGTGTTAGAAAGTGTACACCAGCTTAGTGCAGGTGGTTACTGAATGCACAGGGGCTCGTGGGTTGCAGAGTGAAGGTGTTTCATATTGAGCATCACCTCAACTGCATCAGTGCATGCACCTCCCACAGGGAGATAACGCAGGTGCTCATTCTGCTCAGAAGCACTATTCAGATTGTCCAACTAAAACTTTGATCAAACATGTAAAGATACTTTCAGTGGAGCATGTTTTGAAGCTCATTACCGTCCCAACCAACTTAAGACTTTCTCTAAAAATAAAAATAAAATCCCCAAAGTGCTGCTGGGCTTTCTTCACCACCAGAAGGCTGATATTACTACAGTGTAACAGGGAAATTCATAAAAAGATAAACTTCCTGGATACATGTTCAGCACTGTTTTAGAAACTCAACATATTTAGTCTTCCTTACATTTCAGTCTTAAATATCTGCTAGTTATTTATGTTTATCTAACCAAATTAATGAGATTCTGAATCTAATTTCTGTGGTATGATTCATCATGGATAAGACCCACACAGATGTATCATCCTAAAATGTAATAATCAGATTAGAGTCATACAGTAAATGGAGCCATTGTGGGTGCTTGGCTGCAATGTGATAAATGCAGACCATGTGGACTTAAAAACTACATGAAAAAACTAAACTACATGAAAACCGTGACAAATACGTCACCCTAACCTTGCAAAATAATGGACCTTGACTGTAAAACCTTTAAAAGTGACCCATAATTAAATATTTGACAAAAAATGTATTTTCTCAGTATTGTTCAAATATTTTTGTCATCTGTACCAATACCTTGACTTTGATACTGGTTCTTGAACAATACTTTTTTTGTTTAATTATTTTATTAATTGTTGGTTTAATTATATATTTTCAAAATAAAACTACTTTAATCCAAAGTAGAAGAAAAAGAAGAAGGGAAGGACTGTGTGGGTGACGTTTCAGTCTGAAAACAACACCACGTCGTCAGAAACGCTCTCTGCCTCTGTGATTTCGAGGACAGGATGTAGCGGAGCTTCCATGGACGATGTGGTAAACGGACTTACACAAGCGGATACAGCAAACAAGCAGCAAATAAACAGCGAGCCCCGTCTCTGGGCATAAATGTAGGGCCTCTACGTGTAACGTTGGACTGCCACTCACCAGCATTATGGTACAAGCATGCTGCATGCTTTTGGTGCACTGACGCTGATGAGATTTATGCCTTAGGTATTGAATTTCAGTACCGAATGATGAGGCATTTTTAGATATTCACAAAAATCTAGTATCGGAGCAATTCGGTTAGTGCCATGAAAAGTCTTTTCATGGTATTGTGAACTGCTATTACAAATCAGCCGAAACAGCTGTTTTATTAACAGTTACAACACAAATAATTGTCTGATCTAACTTGCAACGACTCGTAATTTAATTTAAAAAAAGAAGAATTCAAATGCGTTATTATTTTGGAGGTAACAGGTTAGGTGCAGCCTATTTCCCTTAACTCTCTTCACAGATCTCATGCTCACACAAAGCTCAGTAGTCTTGATCATTACATCCCCTCCCCCTCTGTCCACAGAAGCATGCACACTCCAATTTTATGCTGAGTACAAAGATTTTTATGTATGTTGCACTTGTAATAGGGGATTGTAGTGTTAACCCTCCCCCAGTCCTCTGTTTTGTCCACGTGCACAAACATGCGAGTGGAGGCCATGTTAACACACAGCAAAACCCGTTTAATGGTTCCACTAGAAACATGTACATTAATAGCAGAAGGGGCATTTTCTTTCATGCTATGATCATTAGCATGGCTTGCAGAAACGAGTCTGAAACAGCTCCTTGGTGCAGAGCACTAAGTATTCTCTTTACTGCCAGTTATCAAACAGCACCTTGCTTTTGTTTCTTATTGGTTTATCCATGCGATAAAACAAGAAATCAGAAGTGTATGAAGACATGGTTTTTGAGGTTCTGCAAAGAGGTTTTTTGTGCTTTATTCCTTATCTGTAGCTAGCTAACTAGCAATGTATTCACCAACCGTGTGTGGGAGTGTGTCTGTGTGAGTTTGTGTCCAGCTCAGACTCTGATCTCAGCAGACTCGCCAGAACATTCTTTTTCTCTCTGTTTTATTTTCCTCCAGTCCGCGTATGAAGCAGATCCATAAGATGAATATGCTGAAACATTTTGCCTCTGTTCACGAATTTGTGTCTGTTCACACCCGCACACTTCTTCCTGTTCACTTTACATCACTCCGCACATAAAGTTCGCCTTGAGTTCTGAGTGTGAACACAGCTTTAGAGTTTATTTATGGTTTGCATTCAATGAATGTTGATGTCATTGGAGGGTACGTTACTTATTGATTCTGTCTGTGCGCCACACTGAGGCTGAATTTGGTTTCAAAGGTTGATGATACATATCTGTGCCAGGTATGTGCCAGATGTTCTTGTCTGTTCGCTGTCTGACAGACAGGGTAAATTAAAAGTATCTGTAATGTTAACTACCAGTAAACATGGTCTTTATCGGTTATTCGGGTAGCTCACCACCATTTCTTTAGCTCTGATGTGTTTAGGCTTTTAGTGGCAAACCATGTAACTAGGCAACCCACCTCGCAATAATATGCAGATTCAGTTCTGGTGGTCTTGACATTTGTAAAGGATCATGTTGGCAAGTTTGAATATTTGAGTTCTTCAAGTAAACCTTAGAGTCTCTTGCAGAAAACCCATCTGCTCCGCACTGTCATCCCATCAGTCAGACGCTGTTTGCTTTTATGAGAGACGCTACTTCATTACTACTATAATTTTTTTTGCATGGCTTTTATAGATACAGTAAGGGCCCTTTCTGTACAGTGCTAGTTTTTATACCACGAGTAGGCTACTCACTCCCACAACCTGCATATCCAATACTCACACAACACCAGCTGCGGTGTTTGATAGCCGATAAGCCGGGAAGAGCAAGTTAGCAAGGTAGAGTCGACCCTGAATGGTTCAATCTCAGACCTGAACAGAGCATTAGTGAATATCTGCCACTGCACATTGTTGTTGCTGCATCTCTGTGAGCTTACTGTCAGGCTCACTGCTCCTTATAAAACAAGATGACACAAACAGCAGGATAAAATAGGTCAAATCCATAGGAGGAAATGTGTTTGCAAGGCTAGAAAAACTGTTACAGTAAGGATGTGAAATGTAAAACCAGTGCCTCACACACAGGGGCGCAGACTGCACATTGCAGTGCAGCACGCAAACCACCTCCACTTTGATATCACCTGCTGATATTTTCTACATCATTACTCTTGATCGTTTGATTGGTTGGCTGGTAATGAGCGACAGCAGGCCGTTTTCCTGTCCATTTTCCAGTAAGGACGTCTGAGAATCGATTCTCGGGGTGAGGTAATCATCGATCTTGATATTGAGATGAAGGCACACGGATCCCTGAGTCGTAAATCATTCATTACATTAATACTGAACTTTCTTTTATTCTCTATCCTTTGGCTAGTTCACATTGTACGGCCTTCAATATACGCACTGCACTGAATCGTAGCTTTAAGACAGACTTCAACGAGGCTGTGTGTCTTGATTAAATGTTGTGAGGCCATCAATGAGCATTAAGCACAAAAGAGCACATTAAAGCACTGCTGAATGCTTCCAACCACACGAAGACCCTTTTAATTAAGTACCTGAATTAAATATGACTAAGACCGTCTGTGCTGGGCTTTGTTTAAGAACAAAGGTTATGCAAACAAATAACCTTGGAAGATCACCTTGGGAAGTGACCAGGCATGTCGTAGCTATTGTTCCAAAGATGTTTAGCAAACATATGGCAGACTTGGAAAAATGTAGGGAGTAAAAACAAGAGGTTAAGCTAGAAATATGTAGAAAAATAGGGACTGGATACAGAGGAACAGTGAAAGCATGTCCCTGCAGTATACTGTACATCCCATAAGATCTGGCTAAATAAAGTCCCACAGATTACAACCCACCACAAGACTGCAACAGCCTGGACACAAGCTGTTTGAGGGCTACTGAACCTGCTGGAAATATGCACTGTATGTGTGCAGAGCAGGTATACGGGCATGTCGAAGGGATATACACTTGATAAATTCAACAAAATAGAGGCTAATATTGAATCTTGAAATGATTAGCATGTTTGAAAAGATAGACCCTTGATAGAATTCATTGTGACGTGGTATAAGGCTGCAAATATGGCAATTGTTAAAGAAGAATGTTTTACACTGCAAAAATCTGCTTGAAATACAGAGCCCCATTATATTTTAAGGGAGATTTGTTATGACCAGCATTACCAAACCAAGCACAATCAATTTTAATTGAGTAGTTAATCCCATTTTGAAATCTTCTCTTATTACAGAATAGATGTTTGCTGTGGGGTTACATTTCACTGGTTGGTCATGATGACTGTAGAGGCAACTTGAGTCTGTGGGAGGAGAATTTTAATATGTTTTCCACAAGGCCAGGTGTCTCAGATGGAGAAACAGAGGAAGATATGAGCCAGGAGGGAGTGAGGCGAGGGGACACATGGGATTATCTGTGCTAGTAATACTCAACATTGAGCACAGCAGGACCTCCCCTTCAGAAACCCAGAAAGCAAACACCCACATTAATTTTACCAGCGGTGTCTCATAAATATAGAAATTGCTCTCGACTACCAGACAAAATGTAGAAATCATCACAATTAATGAAATATAATAAAAATACCCAGCTATTTCATGTCTAATGACTTAAAACTAATCAAAATGCAGGAAGTGGATCGGATCCCTAGCAACGGCACAAACCAGAATGTCAGAGCTGACGAATTATCATCATTATCTGGAGCTCTGCACACATGTACGCATCACTTTGGCAAGTGTAGGGACGCAGCCTGGCCAGAACGGACCAGTGTACTCGGATTTGGCTCGGAAAAGCTAACAGACTAGTGTGCCATGTGGAGGGAAACACGGAGCTGGCTGCCATACTGGAAACACCTGAAGCTGCGAGGGAGGGGCATCATGGATGTGATGAACTGTTACTGAATGAATAAATCGACGACCATGCTTTTCTCTCGGGACAGAAAAAGACACACTCGAACCATTAAGAGCAAAACTACACTGCAAACACACAGCTGAACACAATAGCTGGCTGGTAATAAGCAGCTTGGTTCGGATCCATCAGTAGGCTTTAGAGAACAGCAGGGGCACTGTTCATGTTACCTGATGTCAAGCTGGGACTAAGCCTCGCTTACAGTGTAAAGTTTCTCTCATGATGAATGATATTTACGTGGCCCTGAGCAATAAAAGTGCCATTTCCCAAGGTCAGCAGCTTTGGCCATGCAGTTCGCTTTGCTGGCTGAATGTGAACAAATCAGCATTGGGTTAGCACGGTTAGCCCTGAAGTGACCTGCCCTACAGATAAGGTGAATGCTCCTGATGGTGACTTATGTTTCATTCATTAAATCCTAGTAAGCATCCATGGTAAAGAAGAGCCATCACCAACACACACACAACCATGCCCTGCCAAGGATGCTGTCGCCTGTTGTCGTGTAAATGGAAATCGGCCATCTATGAGCAAAAAAAAAAAAAAAAAACCCCCGCGGTGCAGTGAAGGTAATGCTGTGAACGAGCTGGTACCTAAAAGCATATGGACCAGAGAGGAACCCGTAGGTGAGTGTGATTGCCGTGCTAATCACTACGGTGGCTGTGGGATGAGAAAAGCGCGGTTCAAACGAGCTACAACTGGCACAAACACAAACGCGTAATATCTCCCAGAGGCCTCTCTCTGTTCTCTTTCATGTCACATATTTAACCACAGCAGCACACACTGTGCATTAAGACAACAGTCGGTGCTGCGACCGGCGGCCGCTGGCACCCGAGCCTTACCTTGCACCCGAACATGAGAGAGAGGGTCCGGTTGCTGCAGATGACCTTACACTGGCACATGACCGGCGAGAGACACTTTAGATTCCTGACAGGCAGAGACATCAGTCCAAAGCCTCACAGCAGACAGACAGCACGGAGCCGCTCGGTCCGCCGCCACTCACTCAGAGCCGCGGAAGCTGGGAGGGGTCGGTGAGTGGGTGGGGGGTCGCTGAT
>NW_023339763.1:15005411-15015320 GCF_004916995.1 Morone saxatilis | reverse complement strand
CCCAGAGGTCTCTCTCTCTCTCTCTCTCTCTCTCTCTCTCTCTCTCTCTCTCTCTTTGATTGACCGTACGGTTTGTACTCAACACGCAGCTGGAATCGTAAGGGGGGGGGCTGAATAGAGAGATCCAGTGTATGTATTTTGCCCAGCGGCGGCATAAAAGTAATATCGGTAATAATATTAAAGTTAAAACACACACACACACACACACTCATCTCAAGGCAGTGGATGCCGGGAAATATTAAATGACCACACATCGACAGCCTGCTTCACCACACCACCACACGTTACTGTGTGGTTGCTGCGCCCCCTGTTGGGGATTTAGAAAAAGTGCAAGAGGAGCTGTCCAGAGTGCTGAAATGTTATCAGTGGACAGTACTTGATGGAAAATGTCCTCTCTTATCTGCTTGCTTATTGAGCTAAAAAAAGGTGTAATTTATTAACTGGTTATTGCCAGTGTTTGTCTCTGTCATCTCGCTATATTTTACAAATGAACCCGAATACCACAACTGGATCTCTTTGCCCTCTTTTCTCATAAATACCAGAATTCATTCACAACACACATGCATGCTGATGTGTGATCTGCATGTAAACAAACAAAAGCAATAAAAATAAAGTAAAATAACAGCACAATGGCAAGTACAGACCTTACTGTAGTTGTATCATGCTATTTTCTGTTCACTCATCTCCCAATATCACTGTGCACAGCATTAGTTTGACCCTGACAGCTCTATACTGGCAGGTAAATGCAGGAGCTATTAAAAGA
Source organism: Morone saxatilis (assembly GCF_004916995.1). NCBI lineage: Eukaryota > Metazoa > Chordata > Actinopteri > Moronidae > Morone > Morone saxatilis. The sequence continues at coordinate 15,014,557 of NW_023339763.1, read as the reverse complement.
CATTAAATTAAGCCACAATGTTGAAAGGTTAACTGAATAAAGTCTGATGTATTTCTTTAAAGAACACAGTTTAAAAATTCCACTACTAAGCTTTGATTTAAAAACATAATAATTGGGGGGCTTTTTGTTGCCTTTAATTGACAGTGACAGCTGAAGACTGACAGGAAAGTGGGGTAAGAGAGAGAGGGGATGACATGCAGCAAAGGGCCACAGGTCAGCGTCAAACCCACGGCTGCTGCAGCACAGACTCTGTCTTGGTATATGCCGGGGTGCCAGCACTACCAGGTGAGCTATCCGGGCGCCCCTAAGCTTTGATTTTTCATCATTTTAATTTGATGTAAGTGGTGGCAAGTGAGTGGATAGTTGCTTTCTCTCGGGGAGCTGATATGGCTCATGGTGATCATAAGTGTTAAGATAACTGATGAGTGCACTTAAATTAAAGTTATGCCTGATGATTTTCCTAAAAAAATGTTTGGTCTTACTCACGTCTTCAAAAAACAAACAAATGATAGATATATTAATATAATTAGTTACATAGTTACAGTGAATATGAAACCTCATATATGTATTATCCAATATTTTAAAAATGATTATAATAATGATAGTTATAGTTCACATCACTAAGGGGTTACTTCCTTCTTTCTTTCACACCAACAGTCATTATGTCTTAACAGGCTTTACGTCTTTCACCAGATGAATGTATCATTGAGTTTTCCTTTGTGTTTTGTTTCTCTCCACTCCTGTGTGTGATTGTGCTGACATGGTGAGCCCACAGGGTGGAGCGAGAGAACCAGGTAGGCTAGATTTAAATATTGTGCATTCATCTCAGGACCGACTGCGGCGCAGGGCTCAATGCTCCCGGGTGACGTCAGAGTTAAATCGAACACACAGACCGTTCCAAATACACCAAATGCTGATAGGGTTTTTTTTTTTTTTTTTAACCTGATCAGCTTCCCGGAGTGTAGGGGATATCCTAGGGAATCTGCAATGTGCTAAAGACATCAGTAGGATTATCACAGGCATACAGAGGGAGGTCATGAATGTCAACACAGTGTGAAGTAGACTAGTGTCACTTTCTTAGAAAAAAAACAGTCTATTCAAACAGTCAAGACCAGTAAAAGCAGTCTATACATCAACAGATCAATACAGTCAATGCAGAAATGTTTAACTAAGCACCCTGTTCATTAATCCACACAGCTAGATAGCCCTGAATCTTGATCACATAATATTTCAGATATTGTAAGATAGTGTGTCAGTGTGTGGGCATAGCTTGGCTCACATTCTTCTTTTAGTACTCTAGATGTATGACGTTCGCTTTACATTTGGTCTAACTTTATACTTTGACTCTTGTCTCTGATCACGTAAGAACACTGAGAAAACCTTTCAAACCCACAATAGTTGCCATGGATATTGCTTTCTAAAAAAGAAAACTCCTTGAATGCAGCGGTGAATTTATTTTAATAAGGGACTCTGGAATTGACTGTACACTGGAAAAGATTGAAACAATCAGTAACAGACTTGCAACACAGCGGTTTCACACATTTCCCTCTTCTCCTCTTTAATTACATCCACACACTCTCTCTGTATGTTCTGCTTACATCAAACCCCACTCTGAAAGGAACAGCTCTTGATATAAGTTCCTTAGGCGTGAAAATGTGACCAATATCTCATCATCTAATCAACAATCTGCCTCACTGCAAGTGGCTTCAACAAACAACAATCACCATTTGAAATTAAAGGGTCTAAATTGGAGGATACCAAGAAATAAAGAAAGGAAAGGTTTGTGAAAATCTGTGAATATTTAAGCATTCACAATTAAGTTAATATTCAGTTAGAAACGTTAGGAGTTTTTCATCTCCTTTGCTACAGTAATTACTGTATGTATCTGGTCCATCAGCTGTGGCCATTGGAAAGTATTTCTTAGACATTGTTCTGCTTTGTCCTAAAATAACTGTTGACTGAGAAAATGTACAGAAACCTCTTCACTTCCCAATCCACTGAGCCCTGACATGTATAAGAACAGCAGGAGGGAAGCCCAGACATGACTGTGAAACAATGTACTCCAGTCCTTTCACAGATATGTAATTGAAAGATATTTTTGTATATAGCCTCAACCTATTAGATTGTACTGTATAAAACAGATGCTTTTAGATTGAATAGAATACTTTATAGATCTATTTTCATTCAAGCTCCATTTTCCGACAAGTCATAGATAAAGATAGATATGACTGTAACACAATCTATAATCACCATATATTGTATAATTTCTATGGTGATCATATACTGTAAGTGGCTTCCCCCTTCCACTACAGCATTATGTAAGCGTGGGAGTCACATGGAAACCTGAACTGTGGTGTTCCAGTGTTGAGTATAACATTAACATCCTAATGCTGCATTGTGTGTAAGTGTGAGTGTGTGAGAGAGAAAGAGAGAGAGAGAGCTCCCCAAAAGAGCTGGAGTGTTTCCATGACAACATCTGCAGGGGGTGGCAGATCCCTAACAAATAGTCCACTTGCCAGCAGCATTCTGGCCACTATATCTATAAGATGTCCTGCTTCTGTCACAGGTGATTGTGCACATAAAAGCAGGTGCCTACATGAGACTCCAATGAGAAACATACGTTCTCAAAAACACAGGGAATATACTGAAGCACTGTGACTCCAAGAGCAAGCTGCTAGTGCTGGATCTATTCACCACTGAATATCTAGCAGCTCACTGAGCCTGTGAGTGCCAGGAATTGTGCTAAGCCTAATACACTCTGGGGTGTTCCAGATGTGCCATAATTAACACGTTGTCATATTTTCTGCTAGCCTTGGTAACCATTTCTGAATCGTGCTGTTATCAGTAATTGAGAAAAACACTTTTACTTTAGAGATAAGGGAATAAATCGCTAGTATGACTGTACTATATGAAAATGATTTTAGTTCAGTTCATTTTTAGATGACTAGACTACAACATAGCTTTGTCAGATTAGCTTGCTTAATTAGAGAATGTGTAACTATTACTATTACCGTTGAACAATATCATGTCTTAATGGATCAAAAGCAAATGTATCATCAACAGGAACAGCAATGCTGCAATGCAAGGAAGTATCCCATGTCATGTGGAATTGATAATGAAAACCCCAAATGAGATGTAATTGTTTCTTAATTGTCACAACCTTCATGCTGCATTTTTAACTTTATTGATTAGAAAGCCCATATTTGTCCACATCCTCCAATGTCTCTTAAAGGACCAGTGTTAAAAACGGCTAAGGTAACAAAAACATTTCTATACAAATATGCACTAATGAAAATCTATGAATATATGAATATTATATTCCATTTCTGACAATAGATCCTCCTGAATGTTACACACCGGTCCTTTCAGAATGAACTAGTAATCCCAATAATGACAATAAAGGAACAAGCTGAACCTTTTTAGCCTACGTCATTCGAGAACAGTACTGTTCTGCTTCCTGGACTCTCTCTCTCTAAACAATTGATGTACAAATATGACTGATGTAGAAAATATGTTTTCCACCCTAAAATCTGTTTTGAGTGCAGCACAATGAAGCTTGCCTCAAAATAGTCTTCCTTATTTTTAGTTTGTGTGTCCTTCAGCTACACTCAGGTAAGCCCACACTGTATTAGTAGGCAGGGAATACATTTTTTAAAATATTGATTGGCAATTACAGCTGCTGTCACGTAAAGAAAGCTGGGTATATAAAGGAATCTAAACAGTGGGTTATCTACCTGAATTGGAAGGAAAAAATGTGTGGATCACTTTTATACAACAAACCTATAGTCTTACCTCCAGTACTCAGCAGCTTTGACACCGAAATAGTCTAACTAAAGTGCAAACACAACTGGGAATCTCCTGAGGACTGCCTCAGCTCTACTGGCTAGGAAAACACCCAAGGTGAGAATTATAGTATTCACACCTACACAGAACCTGCTATATCTGACATCTCACAGCTTAAATATCTGATTTCACCTGTTCTTACTAGAAAATATTTTCCTGTCAAAGTGGAGATGGTCCACTAAAACAATTTACAAGAGGTGAAATAGAAAGGACTGCCAGATAGCTAAAATGCGTCTGCAAATGTCAGGCAAAGATAACTTTATGATCAGTCTTAAAAAACCCTTCCTCATTCCTCAAGTTGCACAGGGATTCATTCCTCCAGAACAATGTTACCCCCCAAAACCCGGACTCCCTGGATCTTGTGGTAGAGCCTTGCCTCACCTCAGTTGCAGGTGAAACAGAGCACTCAAAGGCTGCTCTACAGGCAAACCGTAATGTTTCACATCTGATATTCCTGCTCCTGTCTCTTGCAAAACCACCCAGCTGTGTAAATTTAACATGCCAGAATGGAGTCATCACCAACAGTGTTGACTTGGAGCAATGCATTATGCATTAAGTATGTAGTGCATGTTACACCTTCAACACACTTCAAAAGCCCCCCAAAAATCGATTAGCCTGGGAATATACTTGTTTTTTTCTCCTTTTTTGGTAGCTGCAAACATGCTTACAGACAGTTATTAAATGGTTAAATTGAACTCTTGGGGTTAATTATCTGCACCACCCTCAAATGTCATCTACACTATAATCATGAAAGCCTAACAGATGATCTTCCTGTGACAAGCGAAGACTGTCTCACAGCAACTTGTGCTCTAATTCTATACAGCCATCACCTCACTTCCTCCATCCCAGTCTGGTTGTGCTTTGCCTCCTCCCACACTAAAGACAACAGCAGTGTGCTGTCCACAGTACTGAGACGATCCTCTGCCAGCTGTCCTCCATCTGAGACTTATACATGTATGATGTGAAAGAAATGTGGAAGACGGATCGCTACGGACTGTCGGCTCCATCTCCAACCTGTATCAAAATCTGTCTATTGTAAACCAGAACCACCCACAAGCTAAAAAGCTTTCTCTCAGCTACAGCAGCCACTATGTGCCTCCCCATAATTTCTAACCTCAGAACATGGGACCTCAGTGGCTGGCTCTGCTTTATATGCCATAATATACTGTATATTCACACAAGATTTGACTTCTATTCTCTATAAATAAATCTTTGATTTGTATTGTGTTCAGCTTATTTCATGTCTAGCTCAACACCTAATCAAATTGTAATGAACAGCACTTGAATCGTGTTCATTTAAATTCAGACTCTCGATTGTTCCCCTAGTGGAGTTGAGGACAGTACATTGTACACAATGGAATAAACAAAAATGAAATGCTGCTAAACACATTTCCTTCCTCACTAATGAAAAACATAATGCCAAATAGGCCAGTATGATTAGAGATGGGACAGACTTTCATACAAATAGAGAGCAGATTTTTAATAGAAAAACCTTATATTGTTGTTTATACTTCTATACTACTGGTTTAATACATGCAGGTTGATGTGTTATATCTGGTTATGAGAAACCATGTGCTGCTATTTTATAACTGGTATCATGCACCTTAGCCAAATCAGTCAAGATACACACAATAGATGCCTTTTTATGAGCCAACGTGCTAGCACTAGCCACATGTCTTTTAAAACATTTTTTTCCATATAATTTTTCCATATAGTGTTGACAAGCCTTGCCATGTTTTCTGTAGCAGCTGTAGCAGTAAGGCTCACTTCAGTAGCAGTAGATGGTGCTCAGACTACAGTTGAGCTGCTATTTGTTTCATTTTCTTTCTCACTACAGCTCCGTCTATAATTAGACATGAAAATGGAATTCACTTTGTGGGCTGTACATTTCTAATAATTACATTTTTCTATGGATGGTAGACCCCAACTGTGGTCCTTTTTCCATTATAAGGCCACACTTATAAACCAAGTAGCATAAAGTGCCAGATCATGGCACTGGTTGCCACAAAGATGCCACACATTTACACACTTATTTGAACGCTATAGCTAAATGGTCTAAAACAGTGTGATATGAGTGACTGCCAGACAACTGCAGAGTATAAATGTGCATTTGTCATTAGGGGCCGCTTCATTAATGAAGGCAAGCTAGCCAAAAACATTTGGTGAATAAAGCGTTGTGTGCCGGAGAAGAGTTGTGTGATGTGTTTCAATTATGATGGACTTGCATTGAAGCTCACACTGGTCTGCACCTCGCTGCGTGTGCGTTCTCAAATTTAGAAATTGCCTCACACTTTAAACTGAGTAAAAGTATATTCTTTTGAGGCAAACTGTGATGAAATGCAACAAAGAGGCTCGGACCACTACTGATAGGTTTGGCTCGGCATGTAGCGAACACAGCAGGCTACCAGTCTGGTCAGCCATGGCATCGCTTCTAGCCAAGATGATAAAAACAGAGCCACCGGTGCCAACAGGTAGAGCTGACTGGCAGCGTTTATGCAGTTGACTCAACCGAGTAAATGCTGTAACACAGCAACTATATATACTGTTTATGGTCAACAATATAATATTACACATCTTTTGCTGTTGTGATTGCTAAACACGGCTCACAAAGCTGGTACAATAACCAGTACTGGGGGGTGACGTGGGGTCATTCATTGTTGAGAATGTCACATACAGGCTCTTTGGACAGGAAAACACTGATTTCTGTTCAAATAAGTTAGACTAATAAAATACCTGGATAGCAGTAATTTAAGATGAACATAATGACCCGGTGTACTAACTAGTAAGCAATGTTTGGTTGAATATAGGCTGTTGCAGAAAGGATGAGAACCACACAATAAAAGGATTTTAAACTGGTAATTAATGGGATCTATCTGCTTTTGAATTTTTTGTTAAACAAATTAACACACCTTGACACTGCATTATGATCCATGACCCTACATGAGTAGCAGAACTCCATCATATCTAATGAATACTGTGTATTTGAGCCTGTTTTCAAGCTCTCTGCAAATGTGCAAAATTACCTCAGGTACAGCAGTAAGAGATAGACTTCATGGGACTCGTTTCATTAGTCAAGTAGTCGCAGAAAAACAAAAACACTGTGTCACCGGGACCAAAGTATCAGGAGAGCAACACAGACCTTTTGTCTTGCCTCTTGGAGGCACTGTTGCATATGCTAACTCTACTAGCTGCTGCCACTAGCTAGTTAGCGGTTCTATTAGTTTACTATACCAATGGAGGCCAGCTGATTTACATGACTCTGGTGGGTTAAGAGAGGCATCAAAACAGAAGAAGAGGAGCGAGTTTGTATTGAGTTAATTTGTAAGTAACTGTTAACATTTAACATCATTGTATCAATAAATCAGCCAGTATTTGTTTTTGTAAAGTTGGAAGTTATTTATTCCGTGTTTTGAACAATGAGACTTGTGTTTTACTGTGTTTAAATAAATTAACTCGATGTTCAGTCCCTACTTGTTCTGACACCTTCAGATTTATTACCACTTTTTCTGTTATCATCTAAAAGGCAGCTGTTAAAATCTATATATTTAAACAATTAAATTAAAATCATAAACGTGCAACAGCTAGTCAACTATTGGCTTTATCTAACGACAGTGAGTCGACTAGGAAAATCTTTAGTCTTTAACTAAACTTATCATATGTGGATGAAATTACTTTACAGTCAGTGGCTGGTTGAAGTTTATGACCCAGAGACCTCAACAGACTCTTGGTATCTTTGCTCTGGTATCTGTCTCTGCTGGTGTTGCTCTGACACTCCTGGATTGCAGCCATCTTCACTTGTATTGGGTTTTTAGCCTTCAGTCAGGTCCTTGGCAAATTAAACACATACTCGGTTGAACTTGAGGTCGGGTGACTGACTCGGCCCAGTCAAGAGCATTACGCTGTTTGGCCAGACAAAATCTCACAATCTTAGTTTGTTGTGTAATTGTCCTGCTTGATTTGATAAAGCATTTGTCAAGGTGTTCTGATGCATTGGATCTGTTTCTACATACTTCCATGTTCATCATTATGTATGCCTTGGATTAAGAGTTGTTAATGTTTTTTCATACTTTCATCATCGGCCCCAGTCAATCTTTGTCTCATCTGTCCAGAACGCTTTGATCCAGAACTCTACAGGTTTGCTGGAGTACCTGATGCAAACTGTAACCTGGTCTTTCTAGGGTTTGCATCTTGTGGTGAACCAGCTGAGGTTTTGCTGGGGGAGTCTTGTCTTGATGGTTGTCTCTGACACATATATGCGCCTACATCCCGGAGTGTCTTCTTGATCTCTTGGACAGCTATAAAGGGATTTTTCTTCAGAGTTCCAGTTCTGTTATCCACTATACTGGTCTTACCTTATCCAGCAGGTTGTTCACAACTGCGCAAGTCAAAAGTGCACTATTGCGTCTTAAAGGATCCCTGTGGAGTTTTAGACCTTTAGTAGCGCTATAGAGACGTTTCCTGTGAGTGGTTCTCCGTTTTGCCTATCTTGTGCACATGCATGGGCATGGGCAGTACGCAGTCCTACCAATGGTGTCACACTAATCCACTGATCTACAAGTAATGCACCAAATTATGCTTTAATGCAACGACAAAGACAGGAAAGACGGAGACTGCTAGTAAACAATGGATTTAAACAATGCAGGATTTCAATTACTTAAAAATGTGGCTTTGCAAATGTTTAATGGGGAAGGAAATTCACTTGAGAAGTTTGTTTGACCTCAAGGATATACACAGTGTGTCACTGAACGTAAACATAACTTTTGTTAAATGTTTGGGCTACAACACTCATTTATTCTGGTTTTTCAGCCCAATGTTGGCCTACTTTCCTCGCTGACACATTTTTGGTCCTCATGTTGAGAGACAAGAGATCCTAAACGCAAATGTCATGACTAGGATCAACTCCAGATCTTTTTACGTTGAGTCAAATAAAATTGGGGGATGTTTGCTCTGAGGTGGATGCAAATACCCTTAAAGTAGAGCCCAGAGTCAGGACTTTAACCACGGTCGTTACATTTTAAAATTCAACATGCTGGTGCACAGAGGCAAAACAATAATGTGACAATGTCCTATAAATTATTGACTGCACTGTACATTCTAAGCATGTAGTCAATAAAAAACAATGATTCTCCTTCGTCAGAACCACTTACAGTAAAAATCTGCTGCACTATGGACTGTGATTCTACCTGCAGGAACTGACAGCTTATGTTTGTGTTCACATTTGCAACAACAACTCGTAACACAGATAATAACGAGTGCATAGCTCTGTTAGACTGCACGCATGATGCACGCGCGCACACACACAC
>NW_023339763.1:15004623-15005380 GCF_004916995.1 Morone saxatilis | reverse complement strand
ACACACACACATACATATACACAGTGGTTTCTGGCTGTGGAACTGCATTAAGTGGCATCTTTGTGTCATAACACTCAACCAGCCCAAGCTCATCATGTCTACTCAGCTAATTAAGGCTGGAGGAGCTCTGGACTTCTCTTGCCTGCTCAGTGTTTTCATTTTCACCAACACAGGCACACACAACTCCACATACATATATACACTGTATTCAGCATAATGGGACTGGATGTGTAACGAAAACCCATTCTTTCACCTCTAACCCTAATCTCTGTCCCCAACCCTGATGTTGATCCTACGCCTTTAACTCTAAAAATGAAATGACCTCTTTCAAAGTGACGACTGTCATTTTTCTGACAATTGGAGGATTTTCCTAATCTTAGAGGGCTGGGCTTGTCTCCTTGTGTCCTCACAAGGATATAGGCACAAAAATATGTATTGTATTCAAATATAAAGACGAAACCTATCCAAACAGGGGAATAAAACCATTGCATACATGAATCTATAATGCTTTAATCAACAAGTCTTTTAGAGTTTTACTCCCTCTGCGTGTCTAAACATGCTCACTGGCACATACACACCCACATGTGCCAGGCCACGTTCATACGTAATACCCAAAGTGCATGACTAAACCTACCCAGAGCATACGTACAAAGAGAGCAAAAAAAAAAAATCCTCATACGGATATTTCTGATTAAGCTATGACAGTGGAGAAGATGGCAAGCATGTTCGATGCAATATGCACAGATGTAGATGCAGA
>NW_023339763.1:15004368-15004608 GCF_004916995.1 Morone saxatilis | reverse complement strand
CTCCCCTAAGCCTGCCAAAACGACTAGCAGACTTTAGGCTAACATGCAAAACAGAGGCAGCAACAGAGAGATGGAAGGAGAAGAACGACACAAACAGAGAGGTGAATTTACCTACCACACACGGGCAGAGAGAAGGGAGCTTAGTGCGGCCCTTCATGAGCGAGAGACAGAGGAAAAACAGCCTCCCAGACACCCGCAGTAGAGGAGAGGGATGGGGAGAAAGAGAGAGAGAGATGGGAG
>NW_023339763.1:14994396-15004268 GCF_004916995.1 Morone saxatilis | reverse complement strand
GAGAAAGAGAGAGAGAGATGGGAGGCTGGGGAAGGGTAAGGGGAAATAAAAAAGAGGGAGGGGGAGAGAGGGAAGGGGAAGGGGGGGTGTCGTAGCAGACGAGGAGAGAGAGTTTTCCTGGAAGCCAGAGTTGTTGGTGTTGGATATATCTTGATGTTAAAGGCAAGGGTCTGAATAGAGAGGACTGGCTGCCTGCTCCAGCCGTGACTCATAAAATATGTTTGTCATTGCTGGTGAGTGAGGGAGGGGAGAGAAGGAGACGTAGAGACAGAGAGTAAACCTTATATATTATTTTATTTTTCTTCTCGTTTCATGAAATAAACAGTACAGTACGCTTCCATCCATGCCGCTCTTTGCTCCCTCTCCCTCTTCGACACAACGGCAAACACACACACGCACACACGTTACGAAAATATATACGTCAAGTAAAGGCTAAATATTATGATGATGATTTAAAATAAGGAACATTTTGACACACATATCTTGGTTATGCAACCATTATATAATTACATATTCATCCCTTTTCCAGCTAATGGTTTAACTGCCTATATGTTAATTTCTGAGGTGCAAATTCACGTCATTGCCATCACGTCTGTCTCGACGTTGGCCTACAAATAGCCACTGCTTACACTGCTCCGACTACAAATATAAAATATCAGCCATGCTATTAAGGATGCTCCATAATGACCCCGTCAACTGCAATTTGATAATCAATCAATCAATTAATTGCTTGTCTCTTCTGTTAAGCAAAAAATGCCAATATTCACTGTTTGCAGCTTCACTGCTTCTTTTCTCAGTTTTACGTCCTAAATTGAATACTTTGATAGGACAAAACAGGTAATTTGAAAATGTTATGGCTCTTGGAATTTGTTTCACTATTTTGTGATAACCTGTTGATTAAATGTTTAATAGATAATCAATAAACAGGTTGGCCTCGAATTCTTAGGATTCTGTCCCTGCCCTGCAGATAGCAAACTGTCATCAAGCCACAGAGAGAAAATATTGACATGAAACAAAAAAGCAACATTTTCCATGCATATGGATGCAGTCAGTATTTTTTAATGGAAAAGGCCCCAGCAGAATGTACAAAGATGCTGCCTACTGGGAAAGTGGAACCCAAATAACATGACAATTGAAATGATTGCTGACCCACTGTTACACAAGTATTTGAGAAGTTGTAACTTCTTTTTCCCATTTTGAGTTTTATATGCCAATCCCAAGTCTCTGTGCCTTAATATTCTATATCAGCGGTTTTAGCTTAGCTTGTGTGTAGATTGTGTAGAGTTATCGGACATCACTGCTGGCTCTTAGACTAATTTCATAGACTTTAGTAACAGTGTCTCAGCATCACAAAGTTCACATTTTATTGTGCTCTTTTATACATAATGTGAGTGCGTAAACGTGACCAATTGTTGCCAAAATTGTTGGCTGGATACTCTGATATCTTTCTGTTCTAAAGGGTCTTTTTTCTATTACGCTTTTGAAATCCAACCTCTTAGACTGCCTTTGGTGGAAATACTATCTTAAAATAGCCCACTGTACTTTCTCACCTTACCATATCACATCAGCCCAACAGTCATATGAAAAGATTAAAGACACAGGTGTTACAATAGGTATTCACATGTTGAAATGGCAGAGAATATTTATTGCCTGAGTATTGCATTTGGTCTCCTCCTCCTCTACATGAAGATACCCACTGCAATGCCTTTGGTTGAACTACAATGCTCAGTGGTTATTAGACAGGCATAAAATAAGATAGAAATCCTGTAAGAGGTAAATAATTCTTACATACCTATTATATTTCTGTGTCCCCAGCACAAAGTCACATAAGTCTTTGTCTTCAGGTAGGGCAATGATTTTAAACCAGGCATTTATTAGATGTTTTATGGTAACTCTTTAGCCAAAGGAGTTGAGTTGAGTCACTGCTCTGTGGCGTGTGCTGCTGCAGCAAAACAAAATAGTTCCTGACTGGACTGTGAAAGTCGTTTTGCCAATGAAATTTTGATAGCAAATGTAAAAAACTAAAATCAAGAGTAAAATTATCAAATGAATACTACAGCATCAGTTAACTGTCAAGTGTTTTATGAAATGTATAAATTGGGATTTTTGGGACAAATAAATCATGCCACATAAGCGCAGAATATGTTGTTTTACCAAATGTTATAGACTAAAATCAGTAATACATGCAATACAAACCTGCAGCTTGAATTTTAGTAAATTCTCTATAGTGGCACAGAAATCACAGTCACTACTGTACCCTGCCGTTATTTTAGAGACACTTGCTCAATCTTTACAATAAGAACATGTAATATTGTCCCACCACTTATTATAATCAAGGCCTTCTCTGGCTGTATTAAGGGGTGAAACAGAGTTGAGCGAGGGAATAAACAGAGTAAATGCACCATGACCCCATTGGGCTGTTTTACACTGGACTGCTGTCGGGTGATGGATGGGTTATGACACCTGCGGAGGTTAGGCCCAAAGCCCTCTGGATCTCAGCGACACACTGAGCTGCAGCTTCTACATCAGCTTCACTGTCTGTGACTAAAGACAACTGGAGCACGTCGTGACATTTCCATCTGGAATGAAGCCTGTACTGTTAGAACAGTGTCAAACGCTGTGTAACCCGCGGATCCAGCCGCGTAACCCAACATTAATTTTCTATTCTTCGCATTCATGAGCATTCTCTGCTGCCGCCTACACAGAGGTCATCCTCCTACCTGCACACTGTGGGCTTCACATTATCAACACCCTTCAATGGCAGGGCTCTCTCTCTCTCTCTATTTTCCTCTCCTCTCTCTCTCCCCCTCCCTTCCTCCTTTCATCTCTATTCTCTCCATGATGATACCCCTGCCATGTTGTCATGGCAACAATCAGGCCCTGATTGCTTGGTTGCTAGGCAACTGACATCACCTATAAGAGGAACATGAAGATACAGAGCCAGAGACAAACAAATCCCACAAAATATGTGCGCTTTTACATTACTGTGTCGAGTGCGAGCGTGTGTATGTGTGCGTTTGAACTCTCACGGTGTCATCAGCTCGTGTCGTGTTTTTCGTTCACATGTTTTCTTTTTCAGTGCTAAAGCCACACATCTAGGCAGCAGAGTGTATCATTAGAGTTGGAAAGCATATAATTCAAATATGACTGGTACTCTGGGCAGCCTTGTACTCTTTGCCAAACGGGAGGTTAAAAACCTCTGAATCCATGACCTGCATTTCAGATGAGAACATTACAAAGGTCTGTGACAAGGGACTGCTCATGAATAACTGATACGGGGTCCAGCAATTTCCTAGTAATTATGAGGAAAAACACAAGTCCTCGACCTCACTGAACCAAACCACGTATGTACTGTAAGGCTCAGGTTGCATAACGTAGCATTCAAGGCTCCAGCTGCTTGTATGGACACAAGCACCTAAAATCTGACGATATCCCTGAGCCAGATTGTCATGGACTCTTGTGCTGTAGTTTACCAACGTGCCACAAGGTGTCATTGTGTGCTATATTGAAAAATATGATCACAGCACTGTAAGAAAGTCTGATCCCATTTGCCATGCTAATACAAATGCTATTCATATCGATGATATCAGCACTACCATCCCTGCCATTCTTGTTTTTGTCATTTTTATTCTACTTTCCTCTTTTTGCCTCTCCCGCACATCCTAGTCCCACCCCACACATACTACACATTGTCAGACACTGTATTTACAAAACATATGCTAGTTATTTGACTCATTTAACTACAATGCCTATACTGTGGACATACAGTTTTATTACAGTGGCCCTTGTGAGAAGGTGACCCTCTTTGACCTTAGCACTCTACCTAATGAGGCCCACTGGACCTTTTCTATTGAATCTACCCATATCTTTAACTATACATCATTGCTATTGATTTAGCTATTTTTCAGTCGTATTCAAACAAGTACTACAACAATTTGCTGTGTTCCTTGTCCAGTTAGTGCACACTACAGTGTCAGAGCAGAGCAGCACCAGTGTCAGCCACAGTCCTCCTCCTGGTCCAAACAGAGCAGGCTCATACTATGCCATTAGCGTTCTCATTCAGTGTGAGATGACAAAGTCTCCAGCCCAAACAACCCATGATAGATCTAATCTGTCACCTGTCATATGGACAATTTCAGGACAGACAGCGATGCTGACAGCCAGAACACTGAAATTAAGCAGCAGAGCCTGTGAGGGGGGGCAGGAAGCTGTTTTTTAAATACAATTAAGACCAATATGAATGATTTGGGGATTCTGTTAATTTGTTTTTGTATCAGAGAGGCCATAGGCTCTTTGGTGTTTACAATATACACATATGACATTGCAATACCTTATTGTTAAATCAGCAAAATGATAAACAATCATTGGCAAGTTATAATGCACAATGAAAGCTTACTTGTCCAAAAGAGGCAACCCGGCTCAAAGAAGGAGAAATTAGCTCTTTTATTTCATTTCATAGTTAGAAATATACATAAAAGCCTTAAAAGGCAAAAAAAAAAAAGGAGACTGACTGAGCCTGTGGTCTCTTAAAATTGTGGCATACTGAAATATCCACCAATAATATCTAAACATTCATGGTAAAAAAAAAAAATGATAAGGCATTGCTCATCCTCTCTACGGATGAGACTGTAGAGCCGAGGGAAGCAAAAGACAGCGAGAAAAGAGTGTGGAGCACAGATTGTGTTGTGTGCCTTTGACAAAGAGAAGCTCTTAACAGCCTCCTTGCTGGCTAAGGCTCCTGGTGGGGGTGGTGGGCATTATAAAGTAGTTGAGAGACTAGAGGTTAGCATCGCATTGGCAACATATTATCATAGAACATGCAAGCAATACAGTGTTCTTAGACCATTTTGATAAAAGTTAATTAGCCAATGTTTGATTTCTGAAACACCACCATTCACAATTGCAGCTGCTTCAATTTAACACCTGCAGTAAAGATTAGCACAATACACCAACCCTCTACCTCCTGTTTAATTAAATCTGACAAGTTTTCTAAGGCATTAACTCGCACTCGAGCAAAGGCTGCAGTTACAATTCACAGTGCACAGTGAGTTCTGTCTGATCATGTAGGTGTGTGTGGCTTTCTTTCGGGAAAAAACGGTTGAATGTGTGGGTGAGTGGTGCAATATGTACTTAAAGACGAAACAAAACCGTAGCTGACCACAGAAATCGGCAAGATTTCTGCATGAGCACAAAAAGCAAGCTGTCATTTGAGAATAAATTATGATGGAGAGAAAACTAATCTATCTGTATTGAGTTACAGCTCTGCTATCCCCTCGATTCGGCTGTGTCTTTTATCAGACAATAGAGAACCTCTGCGCTGTGCAGTCATGGCATCAGACTTGCACCGGGGCAAGCCCTGCTTCTTCGCTCACTGTGCCCTGGGAGCAACTTGGCAGGATCAGTGTCTCTGTGGCTGCATACAAAGGCCTCATGGAAGCTCGTGCCCTTGAGCGGAGATCATATTAGCTCTCCACTGGATCACTAATCCTAACCCACAGCACACTGTATGTCACACACTCGTGCAGACACACAGTATGATGAATGGACACTTGTTAAGATGGACAAAATTGCGGACGAGCTGAATGAATACTGAGGATGCTCTGTTTGATTTGTGAGTGGAGGGTTTAGCTTAACTCCATTTTGGAGACTCTTAGGACTGGAGAAGGATGCAGCAGCCATAAGCTTCTCATCCTTGTATGCACACACACATAAATATTCATATATATTGAACCATAAGAACTGGCAGCACAAAATAATTACAAATGTGAGTGCTCAAACCCATTCCAGGGAAGACGATGTTGATGCTGGAGCATGAAGCCATACATGAAGCCAATAATGTGCACACAGAGCTGCTGACTTTCACTACATCTTGTCAAATGTATAATTTATTTGAAGCACTAACTAGGGAAGCCTCGAAAGTGCTGTAGAGGAGGGTAGAAGGTAAGCTAGCAAGTAGGGAACAGAAAAAAGGAGAGTAAGCAGAAGGAGGGAAAGGAGGTAAAAGGAGATAAAGGAAAGAGGAGGCTGGAAGAGAGGACTGAGTGAGGGATTACAGAGGTGAAGGAGGCAGAAAGGACAAAAAAATGTGGAATTGGAAATGTGAGAGCAGAGAAGTGGAACGAGGGTGACAACAGGGAGAGGAGTGATAATCAAAGGAGTGTAAAGACAAGCAAAGCAGGAGAAAGGCAGTAAGAGCTAGCAGAATTACACTGTATGTCCTCTTCCACTCAGACTTCATTCTTTATTGCAATAATGTTCTATCAGACATCACGACTGGAATAAGATAAGTTGCTTTTAGAGCTGAAAATCCCTTTTACTGTGCACACCATCTTTGTTCTTGCCTCTCAAACATCAAACCATCCCTCTCTGACTCAGTGTCATACAGGGAGGGAGAGTCAAAGGTATTGTCAGACTCGCAAACCAAATATAAATCCTGTGACGTCTCCTCCAGCTGATATGCCCTAATATTCTAAATGTTATGTAATGACTTCTGTGTGATGCATTGCTATCATATTTTGCAATTTATTTTTTATTTTTAGGGGGAGATTTTAGTGTAGGAAGGATCAGAAAATTACATAAGCTGTTGAAACACTACTTGGTAAGACCTGAAAGTTTGTGTTCCCTTTTAAAATTAGGTTATGAGGTGTTCAAGGTGGCATCTGAGCTACACTGATGACTTGTCATGACCTCATGAGTATTTGTTGGAGGGTTTTCAGCATTAGTTTCTCCTGAAAGCTTATTTTCAAATTATTGATGCTATTAAAGCACACAGACAAAACATTATGTCTGACATAACATGTCTCTAGAGCAATTTGAAGGCTTTTGGAGACAGAATTTCTGATTTTATTCATGCCAAAGGTTGGACATTGCTAGGGCTAGACAGGTATATACAAAAATATGTACTTGTCCAATGCTACCTTAACTAAAAAACTCTTTTTAGTAGAAAGAGGTTTGCCGTAAGTGCTCTCCATTTTGTCCTTGCAGAATTGCACTAATTCTGCTTCTTTTGCTATCAAAATTGGTCCATTTATTACATCTCACTGGAAATTAAGGGTTTCGGCGAACTTCCCACCAAACACGTGGCTCACTGGGGATGCCATTTAAGTCTGCCATTCTTCAAACTAAAAACAGCATTGAGCACAGTGGTGTTTAACTTAAACTTGGTGTGCCGTGTACCGTCTTATCAGATATTTGTCACTCACTGGCTTACTGTGGCTTCACCCACACAGCCAAAGTTTATGCACAGACCTGCACAGGGAAGCAACATTGTTCACATAACCTGTTCTACAGTATGTGGGTGTCAGGGAACAGCTCACCCAGGGAGCTGCTCACCCATCATCTGCTACATGATGGCGAGCCACACTCTTCACCTGCAATGCAGCCAGCCTCCATTAAAGTTTAATGACACATTTAAAGGAATACACCAAGTTTTTGGTAAATCACGGTTAATTTGCACAGTGGGAAGATGTGTGCAGGTTTTATTGATTTACCAAAGGTATCATCATCATCATCATAATGTGCTCACTGCAATGAAGATGCAACCAAACATCTCACTGGTTGATCAAAGACCTGCTTTGCCAATCAGTCAGTATATTCCTTTTACGCACTTCTGTGCACTAACTTTCCTTTTTATAAACTGACCATCTGTCTCACAATCTCTTGGCAATAGACAGGGTTTTCTTTGCCAGCTTTACAGTAAGTCTTTTCTCACTTTGATAGCGATGCAGGATTCTGGAACAAGTTTGGTGAAATGTCCACTGTTACCAACTGTGGTCTTTCACTTTGTGTCTGGTTTGTTTTTTTCTAACTAACTCAGTGAGTCACACTCAAGACAAATAAGATGTGTTGAGGGACTGATGTTCCAGGCTTACAGAGAAAGATACCTTGACATTTTCAATTTTGAGAATTTGTCACACTGCATCGTGTTAGGAAACAATAATAGGCTTTGTAGAACCAACAGGCACTGATCAGTTTGGAATTTAGCGAACTGGAAGAAGACGTGAAATCAAGTCTTTAATTTATTCTCATGTATATCACTCAAACCTAAATGTATTTAATGTTCTTTAATGTAAACCACCAGTGTGTAAAATGCTGTCTCCCTGCTCATCTGACTGCACCTACCTATCTATGTTTAACTGACCAATAATCTCTGTTGCCAAGGCAACTGAGAGGTTGATAAGCAAATGAATGTAATGTGCCACAGTTAAGCACAAATTTATGTAATATGTCTGAAAGGGCCAGCTGCATTCGCTTCTGCTCTACACACACTGAGTCCAAGTGAAATTTTCAAATGATCTCCACCTTCACACAGCTGTAAGAGTTGTGTGTGTGTGTGTCTGTGTGTCTGTGTGTGTATGTGTTCCTGTTTCACACTTTTTGTCATCACTTCCTGCCAGAAACTGCATTCAGGTGCAGCTGCTACAGTATATTGAAGTATGTCCACCAGGATTTTTGAGGACCTAGAACATATTGCAGGCGTCTGAACAAACAGGGTCTAACCCCAGAGTGTGTCTGGAGTCCGACTACATTAAAGCTCTTTCATTTTTCATTTTATCTGCCAATTTCATGACTATGACTGCCTCCATGGAGCATCGGACTGAGTGCTGACGCTGAGCACATGTGTATGATATAACGCATCGCTCATATCCTGTGTGTGAGAGAGGCAGATGTGTTCAGATGCACAGTGGGCAGCTCTAACGTGTGCCTCCGGTCGAGGTTAAGATAAAAGCAGCTGAAAATATGAGGAGATTAGCATGCAGGATGCCCTCCCATGGTCTCTCCCTGACATATTCTGCAGCTCCGGCATGACACAAAGCCCCACACAAGCAACCCAAGCACCGGCTCTCTCCCGCTTTTTACTACATCCATGCAGGTCAACCGGCCCCTGTTTATACACTCGCAAAGCATGACACAGAGTAGGAGATGCAGAGTGGGAGAGAGGGTCATCCAAAGAGGGAAATATCAAAGAGTATTCTGTCTACACACTGCTCAGGTAGTCCAGCAAACCCTGAGGTTTTTCTGAAATATGAAAATCTCGAAAAAGATCACAGACAAAGAGACATGCTTGTGTCTTAGAGAAGATGAAATGGCATCTATACTTTTATAATTATAAATGAAAGAAAGATGAGAGCGTCCCTCTTCTCAGTGTCCAGATACAGTTGTGGCAGCTCTCTCTCTTTCTATCTCTCTCACTCACACACACACCACACACAGCTAAAGTAAGGAACAACAGATAGGCTTACCTTTGTAGTCACAATGCAGAGGCAGTCCATGGTACTTAGAACAAAATATTGGGGTGTATCTCAACCCCCCCAACCCCCCACGACAGAGGGCTGAGACCCCACACCCCTCTCCCCAGCCTGCCCCACTCCTGCACTCTCACTCTCGTCCTGCCTTTCCCCCCTTTTCTTTCCTTCCGTGAATCTGTTCTTTGACTAACTGAACCAGCGAGGGAAAGAGAGGATGGAGGGAGGGGGAAACATGAAAAGGGAGGGGGAGGGCCACAGGGAAATAGAGAGAGTGAGCAAAGAAAGAGAGAGGAGAGGAAAGAGGGTGGTCTTGGAATTTAGTATGAGAGAGAGAAAGAGCGGAGAAAAGGGAAGGTGAGAGTATATCCGTTTTCTTTTTCCAAGGCGAGAGAGAAACGGCTGAAAAGAAAGAAAAGATGGGGTGAATATGAAGAGAGATGGAGGAAGGGGGGAGGATGGAGATGGAAAGCAGAGGTGGTGGGGATTAAAAAAAAAGGGGGAGGGAGGTTCACACTGTGGAAAGACAGGGAAAAAGAGAAACAGAGAATAAGACAGCGAAACAGCAGAGGATGGAGAGGAAGAACTGAGGGAGGGGACAGTGAAGGAGAGAGAAAAGGAGAGGGA
>NW_023339763.1:14966845-14994347 GCF_004916995.1 Morone saxatilis | reverse complement strand
TGTGTGTGTGTGTGTGAAGACAGAAGGAATTAGACCGAAAGAAAATGTGTTGAGGAGGAGAGTGTGAATTACATATGCATCACAGAAAAAGAAAACACGAAGCACCGCGAGAGCGACTTAAAGACCAAATCAAACACACACACACACACACGAAAAGAAACAGGAGTTTGCATTAACCGGGTGAAATAATGAGGTTGAAAATGCGTGAAGGTTTTTCTGCTTGTTGTAGCACTCTGCAGCTGTTGCCTTAGCAATGGTGCAGTTGTTGCCATGGCAATAGGGGGGCTTGTTGTTGTCATATGGTCACTGTTGTAGTGCTGAGGACTGAGTGGGGAACTGCATTGGATTTGTACACCTGTGCATCGAAATCTTTACATGTGTGTGTGTGTTTAGGTGTGTGTCCATTCATTTTGAGTATTATAGACACCATGAAGGACAGTCATATTTAAATAACAGATCACCAGAACTTATCGAGTGGATTATTTGAATATCAGCTACAACTATATATCCACATGATTCAACACGTGTGACCTCCCAGAAACCATTTACAATAAATTATTAGGTGCTTTCTTGTACACGTTATCATCATGTCAACTATTTTGTTCGGTTTAAATAAAATGGTGTAAAAATGTATGCACTCATCTCAGCTGTACACTCTGCCTTTAAGACTGTGGACTGTACCACTCAGGGTTGTGTAAGGGGGAATGTGTGCTTCAATGTCTTTGCATCATCAGTTCTATAATTGTACAAATCCACCCCTCACCCCACTTTCCAGCTCCCCACAATGCCGGAGCAATGGTGCAGCAGTAAAGCAATTCTAAATGATGAACACACATTTATCCCCCGGGGTGAAGAGTAAAGGCTTTGATCGAAGTGTACAGTGCAATACAACAAACACAGACACATCCACAGATGGCCACATCCTACAGATGGCCACTGTTATAAATACACTCGCAGTCATGCTTTCACAAATGTCAAGCTCTGTAATCAAGTGCTAGAATGAGCTACCTTAATTACTCCACTTCTGCTCAGTTACATACCTGTTAATCTAGTTTTTTTTTCTGTTTTTCTGGCACCTGATCATCTACTCCTGACTCATATTGAACTGGTTAACTATAAACTTAACTTAGCAGAAGCTAGACAGCAGCTTAATGTGACAGTAGTTTAATGAGATATCCAGCAGAGATTCCAGCAGAGGTAGTTTAAGCAATATTTCACTGTCATTATATAACATTTAATAACTCGAGCTCTTGATGCCTTACGACAACTCTATTTATTATACATTTAAAGACTAAGGAACTGTAAAGGTTTTTCTGAGATTGATCTTTTAAGAGAGTTATTTTGTCTGTTTTTAATTAGTAATAGAGAGAGAAAAAGATATGTGATATCAGAAAATCAGTTAACAGGACCGGAAGGTCATTATCTCTCAGGAAGTTAGTGTTAAGAATGTGAATATTTTGTTTTTCAAACAAATAAACAATATAATAATCAATTGTAAGTCATATTAAATGTGACTTTTTTTTTTTACTAACATATAATGTTCAATGGAAATTTAGATGTTAAAGGTCATAGGCAACATTTAAAGGAGCAGTGTAGTGTAGGATTGGATAGTATCTAGGGGTGTAGTTTCAGATTGCAAGTTCCTCGCTTCATCCTCCCCTTCCAAGCACGAAGAAGAAACTGCAGTGGTCAAGAAATGCGCAAAAAATGCGAACGGCCCAATCTAGAGCCAGTGTTTGTCTGATCTGGGCAACTGTAGAAACATGGCGGACTCCATGGAAAGCGACCCCTGTAGATATTAAAGGCTCATTCTAAGGTAACGTAGATTATTTTCAGGTGATTATATACTAATGAAAACATACCTATGAATATTATATTCCATTTCTGCTTATAGATCCTCCTAAATGTTACACAGTAAACCTTTAACGAGGAAATCATGCATGAAAAACTATAAAAAACTTTTCCAGAAATGTCCCTTTTGTTTTGAGAGATGAAAAAAAGATAAATTGTAAAAGATAATTGTTTTGTTTATTTACAGCAGACACCAAAAGGAATTTTACTACAGTGACAATCATGAGCCTTGACTGGTAATTTAATGTTCCTGTGGTGGTGTTGCCAGTGCACCACTCAAAGGAACAATAAATATGTCTGTTTGAGTGCATCTTTGCTTAAATATTTGTTTTGGAAATAATGTAGGGCTGCAACTAATTATTATTTTCATTCTGAAAAGGACAAATGCCCATCACAAGAAAAGCTAGTCCAATAAATCAGCCAATATTAGCTCACTGCAAATATATCTGTGTATGTCGACCATTAAGTAACAAGCAATGGCAGTACAAATGCCAAACTAGGTTTGAAATAAATTAGAAACAGTGTCACTATTACACAGTTTGTCCACCAGAGAGCACTGATAGGTTGATTTTTCATCTGTAAAATGCTCCGTTTAAACAACAAAGGATGTGAAGCAAGATTGTTATTTATGTTACTAGATATTACCATCTGCCGATATATCATTATCAGATCTTTAGGTTCCCAATTATTAGTATCTGACCCAAAAATCCAATCTCAACATCCAACGTGTCCTCTCAACTGCTTATTTTAACTCAACAAAGCCAAAAAAAAATATTTTTATTATTATGTGAGAGGGAGAAAATGGGCAAATCCTCACATTTGACAATTTTATTTGATAAATTACCCAAAATGATTATTCTGGATAGGTAAGTCTGTCTTGCAACAAAACTTGCATGCCCGTAATATGCACCTGGCTTGTCATTCATATTGACCTTTCCCTTCCTAACATGCTTTCAGTGGAAGTGATGGAAGACAAAATCCACAGTCCTTGGTAAAAACAAAAAAAAGACTTCCAAAGAGTATTCCAGGTTATACTGTAGTAATATCAGACTTCTGCGGTCTGACTTAATGAAATCAAGTGGATATCTCCCAAACTTTAAGTCTTTTTTAGTACACCCTCTTTGTTTGTCCTCAGACAGTGTTTCATGCCTGAGCTGCAGAGGAAGATACTCGCTTAATTTGTGTAACTCATCCTACTGCAGCCTAGTATTAACTTCAGATAAACTTGTATTTATGTATTTTTGGTCAATTTTCTTTGTATCAACCAATTACTTAATCAACAAATCCGTTCAGAAAACTCTACTGTAATCAGTGCTTCACACTGCAGTATATCTTTAATGTGTATAATTGTAGCAGGATCCTGTTGTACTACACTGTTCTTGAGTGTCAGCAGAAATGGGTTTACGAAATCACCCGTAAATGTAACAGATAATTAACTATACCCACTTATCACATCTGTGGTGATGTTTTTCATTTAGTTAATTTATACAGGAGTACTTGATGTGCTGTAAGCCTTCATACCTGCCTGTTTTTACAGCTTTCTCTTCTACCACTGAACTTACAAACTGAAATGCAAAATATGGAACATCTGTGTGAAAAAGTCCATACATGAAGGTGAAAACATTTTCTGTGTATTTCAGAAATGCATTCAAGAACATTTTATGCCTCTTTAAATATTTTAGTGGGAAACTGGGAGCAAGTCATGTTTATGTGAATGCTTTAGTAATTAATGTAAGTGTGTGTGCTAGCATGTGTGTGAGCTGATCCATGACGGCTGTTTATATACATTTTAAACTGTAAGTGATACATATAAGAGTTTGTACATATGCATATAGAAGGGATTGTTTGAGTTAGGGGCCATATACTTTGCGTAGCACATGTTTTCTCTCAGAAGATGTTCCTATTATGGCTGACCTGTATACAAGATTATATAATTCTGCTCTCGAGTGAGCAAGGAGCTCTGCACTCACATTTCCTTTGCCAAAGCTGGAGTATTCTCACGTTCTCAAAGTTATGATTCTTCTGGTGAACAGTATGAGCTTTATCTGTCACAAAAATGAGTTACAGGAAAACAGCATAACATTCATGATAATTATGTAGTTGAGGGGAATGTGAGGAAAAACCCACACAGGCACAAAGTCACAGGCACACACTTACACATGCACATGCTGTTAAAAATATATCGTGCTAGAAGTAGCAGAGAGAAAAGCCTCTCCTTGTGGACAAGCTTGAATACTGAGAGCATTTCCAATGATGTGCATCCCACTAACCTGCATTATAAAAATTCTTTCTTAGATCTGAAGAGCACTCACCCAAAAATATGTTGTCTCCATCCTCCTTTGCCGCTTTGCTTGAAGACTATAGTCTTTTGGCTGTATGGGATGCCTCTGACCAAAAAGTAGGCCAAGGACAAGCGCTGGTCATCTAAACAGGCTAAAACTAAGCAGAACATCCAGATCATGGGGCTGCTGACTGAAAAGTGGCCAGATTTATCTTTAGCAGGGGCCAATGGCACAATTTTCATTTGTACTGCATTATTCACATTAATGTATATTATTTATGGCATTTTCTATGATAACTTTTCAATTAGTCAGGCTATAATACAGTCAGAAAGTAGTGTTATTTTGATTTAAAACATCCGAACAGAAGATGTTTAAAATGCTATGGTTTCATTTAAGCGATGCAGGCATATACAATGAATTGTATGTAGCATTATTATTATAAAAATATCACTGCTCTTCTTGGCTTCTAGCTAGCAGAATTTCCGTATCTTCCTAGTCCAAAAATATTCAACTGGCATAAAAGCCGAGAGACCATTCCTGAGTTGTCAAGGCCAAGAGACACCCACAGGTGTCTGCACACTCGCTCGAGGAAGTGTCACTTTTTTGGTGTTGTTTAGGGGTATCATTGTGAAGATTCTGGCGGCTGCTCACCGGGCCTGCCTGCTTCTTTTGCAGCAAGGATGTCACTGCAGCTTCCCTGAAGTGTAAACTATCCTTTGTGCAGGTAATATGAGTGCAATGTACCATGTGTGAATTCCTCAGGAAACAGGCTGCTTGTTGGATTCTGGGATTTTTTTGTGTGTCCCAAGGCAGATGTTCACTGATTGGGCTGATGCATGTAACATTTGTTTCTGAGTGATATGAAGGAAATATCTCACCAGATTGCTTTTGCATGGTCTGCGTACGTGTGTGGATGCAGGATTTGGGGTTTGTTAGGTGCTCATGGCAGTGGAGCTGTACACCTGCTCAGCTTCGACAGGAGGCGACAATGGGAGTCTAAGTATATAATCATGCACTCACAGGAACCATATAGCTGTACACTTCTTTCTGCTTCTCCCAAAAAATGTGAATGCCTATACTCTTTACTTGCAGGTCTTCCAAAACATAATGTACCTTCATTTCTTTGTGTGCTTCTTTTGACCTTTTGAAAAAGGCAAAATAATGTGTGGACAATGGATTTTGAGAGTTTACTGTGGCAAAGAATAGCACCCCAGCTTTGGAGCTCATGATTAAAGCCCCTCAAGCCTCTATAACGTTTAACCAATTTCGTTACTAAATGTGTAAGTTAAAGTTTGGAAAAATAATATTATTATTATGTTTAACGCTCAAAAACTGCTAATCTTCTTCATCAGCACTGTGTGGGTGTGGTGATTTAGATTTGGACTTTACCGGCAACATCAGCAGGAAAACGCCTCAACTGCCATCACATTTTGTTTTTGCTAAATCCCAATTGGTGCATAGAGATGCGTGGAATTTGCATTTTCCGACAGAGCCCTGCCCTCTTCAAAACAGTGAGAAGAGCACAGACAAAAACATCAATTTAGTCAGTCTTATATGAAATTATCAAAACTGTTATAACTTTGGCAGAAAATGGCTTCACGTTAAGACCCCGTGGCTCACAGTAGGAAGCTAATTGAGAAAATGAACATTCAGGTCCTTTAAAGCTGACAATTATAAGATATTGCTGGTAATTATATGGATGCCATAAACTCTGTGCCATTGGTCTTTGCAGTCTATCAAGGATACAATTCGACTTCCAATTTGCTACTCAAGCTGACAGAGAAATTATTATTCTCCTGCTCAGAGAGTCTGTCTCACAGTGCCTACATGTACCAGCATGCCTCGCACCTTAGGTATGAGTCAATGGTGAATAATCCAATTCATTTGAATGGCCTTCGATACTGATAAAATAAAAGAGAGCTACTAACATCGCTCAACATTGTTCAGGGCACGTATACTTCCCACAGAGTGACGGTGACATACGTGCGCCTCCAGCCGGCCAATCAAGTGTTGAGCTGGGTTTGTGAAAAGCCACTTCATCGTCATCTCGTTGAATTGGTTAGACTCTGACTAAGTCATTCAAAAGAATAATAGCCTAGCACTGCTTCTGCTGCCAGGTGGGCATGAGTGGGAGCCTGAGCCTCATCTCCTCTTTGTTGCATTCCCTCAGCTGTTGATCCACTGCTTTGACAACATAATATATATAACAATGTAAAATATACCACCATGTCCTCTTGTGCAGATAAACTGAGAAGTTGTCTGAATGTCCAAAATGCTGTTCTGAAGTCGGACTGCGCCTTGATACGACCAGACGGAGAGTAAATGAAACTAAAAACCCTCCCTGTAGTCCGTGATACGTCAGAAGATAAACCAGGCTGCCACAGAGAACAGTGGTGGCAAAGTGTTGTGGGTGTCATACAGATACCAGCACAATGACTAATACATTCTGAACATTGATGAAAGGATCATTTAAGTTTCAAGTTCCTTGCGGATTACGTCTTGATGTCAAATACATCAAATACAAACAAGAAAACAGACAAAACATTTATCCACCATTTGCAGCCAGATATACAGCTGAGACATTTTAACTCCCTCTCTACTGCACAGTATGATTATCCACTTCACTTCCACTTGTCAGTGCATGCTGTCTGCTTTGCTGACAGCCTGGTGAAATGGCATTTGGCACACCGATCAAGCAAAACCAGACACGGCGGACAAGGTACTTCCCTGACTAACACTAGCCTAGCTGGCTAGCTTGCAGTAATCTATCCTTGCTGATTATTCCCACCAACCCACAGTTTGCTATTAAATAAGCAGCTGGGGAATTCCAAGGCTGCTAATGCATTCACTTGTCCACTGCAGCATGTAATGATACAGCTCACATTCATCCTCCTGGCATATCAGTCTGAGTAACAGAGCTGGTGGTGGGAGTTGGGATGTTTTTTTTCCAGTTCGAAAGCCTTTAGTGTTAGCATGTTAATCTAGAAAATACAGTACATTTGGCAATAGAAATCTGAATGGGATTATGTAACCTTGTGTATATGCATTTAAATTGATGGCCCAACAAATAGGCCCAGTAATAAAATGTATGTAGCATTTATGATTTGACATTCGGATGGATGTATAGATAGATGGATGTATAGATGGATGTATAGATGGATGGATGTATAGATGGATGTATAGATAGATAGAGAGATAGATAAAAAGATAGATAGAGAGATAGATAGAGTTCATTTAGGACACATGCCAGGAAGAAAGCGCCTTTTACTCCCTGAGTGTTAACTGGAAGGCAGCCTCCTCTCAGGCTGCCAACAGTGGGCTAACAATCTTCACCTAGCCAACCACATGCCACGTGGCAGTGTGCCTTGCTCATCTTCTCAGCCAAAGATAAAATGCTAAATTGTCAAATTTAACAATAATCATATAATAGAATGGTTTTAATCAAAGCTCAATATAACCATGATTAGGACACTCTGCCACACACAGTTGTTCTTTTACTATATAGCAGTGAATTCAGGAATTTACACAATTGTAGTTCTCTAGTCTTCTAATGTTAAAACAGATTCAAAATCTGATTGATTGATAATTCTTCATTTGTCTGAGATTATTTCTAATTCATTCAAGTGACTACATCTCAAAATTATATAAATAATATGTTTGTAGATGTAAAAACCTATTCGTCATTGTTAAACTTTTCAACCTTGATACTTAAAATGACATTGTGTACATTGTGCTGTGGTTAAAAGAGAATCTGTTGTCTTATTATATGGAGCTGAACGCCATCTCCTGGTAAGATTCTACACTACAAGAAATTGGCCTGAATTTTACATCTTGCAATACTAATGACTAATTGTCAAGATATCTATAATTTACAACTTTTACTATGGGTCGTGTTGACAACAAAACTACGCAGACAAACATTACTGTAAGTGTGACTGTGACATCACATTATGCTAAATTTGAATATCATAGAGGAAGCAGGAAAAGCACAGATGTAAATAATAAAATGATCGATGAATGCCATTTAGATATTTCAGTTTTAGCATCCTCATTTCATTGTTCATTGTGTTTGCTGCCTCACTGTCATGACTTACTGGGACATCGATATTGTTAATGTTATAAGTAACACCTGTGCTTTTCCTGTATGACAAGTAGAGATGTCTGCTGTGAAAAAGGCCTATTGGCACCTTACTGTAGGTACATTCTCCGTCTGTGAGACTGCATGTAAAGCCTTAAATAAATAAATAAACTCCTTTTTACTTGGAGTTGTCTTTTTTTAGTGATGTTTGGGATGTCTTGGGGGGGTGTACACCATTTCTTGCTGATGTATGTCAGATGGGTGCTGTTGGCAGTGAACAACGAGGTTTGCGGCAACAGTGTCTGGAACTCATAACAAATTGAAAACAATTGAAAGAAAGTCAGAAAAAACAGTGAAACTAAGCACATTCTGTACAGAAGACTGTCAGTATGCATTTCACTGTTTCCTCTTTGCTTGTTGAATACCTGCCGTGCTGTCACTGATTCCAGTGTTACTCAACCGCAGGCTATAGGTGGCTTTAGGTGCCGTTTCAATGCATTTAACACTTAAGGGCGGGAGCTTTTACAACTGAGGTGAAGGAAGTCATGTCAAACAATACACGTCCTGCCTTGAAGGATTAATTATGGCTTCAAGACCAGAGCATGACTGACACTGAGGCTAGTGTACAACCCTAGTGAAAGATGTGCTGACGTGTAAGCTCGAGCACAGCTCAGAAACTCCTAAACTTGTTCACCATTGTACTCAGTGAATGAGGCCGCTGAGTAATTTAAAGAATAACGGGGTGTTTAACCTTCTACTTCTGCCCATATAAAACAACTGCGGTCCGGTTTTGTGGTAGGATGGGCCATGTGCAGAAATAGCAAGCAGTCTTCCTCTCAAAGCTCCCAGCAGTTGACAGGAGGACAAATGGGAAGATGTCAAAGTCCAGGCTTTGAATTGCTCTGACATTCCTTCTCGTGCCCACTACCACCTGCCACGGCTCCGACTGCCAACCAGTCACCTGTACGGTCATTCAAGGTCTTGGCCAAGCTTCTGACAGAGCAGTCATTGAAGGATGAATGTCCGCGCCTCCTAGGGAGAAGCAAAATTGCTCAGACACTTTTTCCCCCGCCAACACCTGGAATTTACTCATTTGAAGAACAGCCATGTCCAGTCGATGAGCTTCCCAAGGCCTTTGGAGGAGCCAACTGCACCAGGGCACAAGGCATCATCAGGTGAAAGCTCTAAAGGGGGCATGTTCAGGGGGCTTATGGCGTTCCACTTACTGACATGATTTACATATTGATGGAAAGGGTGAAGACGATGACTCAAACGGTGCCTCCTGTGGAAAATCCTCTGCACACACTGTGACTTCATCCAGTTATGATTTTAGCACTTCAGACTTTTAACCTCAAAGGAACAACTTTACATGACATGACGTTAACATCTAGGAATGAATACAAATTAAACACAATGACTAGCATGTTTTAAAGCATTAAGACATGTTGAGAAGCATGTTTCAGGTGAATGGGTAGTGTTCTGCCTCCATTTAATTTAAGATAATAACAACAGAATGTATTTAACACTGACTTGGACAAAAGATATATTTTTATGAGGGGAGCCAAGTCATTTTTTAACGTGATAGTTAAAGTCAACACCATCTAATCTCAGTTGTGATGCAGTATTTTGGAGCTTGTGGCGAACAGAGGTGAGAAGAAGTATGAAACACAAGGCAGAGAACTAAGGAAGAATCTGGAGAGACCGGTGGCACGTTATTCTTATGCCTCAGCCACAAGGCTCACACAGACAGGGGCCCTTGTGAGCTGAAAGATAAGTGAAGAAGCATATTAATCATTTATACTACTTGGACCGTGTTCCAGAAAAGACAGCATTGCGATAACTCATTTATGTTACCTCAATTGTCTCTCTAAAAGGGACAAGTACAAGGAAGTGTTTTGGTTGAACTCCGGTCATCATCGTTGTCCCGTTATTTACTGTCACGGGTTCGGTCTTAAGACGTCACTCACACTCCTACAGAGTACATATTAATCAAATATATCTATATCTATATCAGTTTTACCCCAACTCTGCATCTGTAAGTTGTTTTATGAGTAAATGACTGTCCTTTGACTCACTAATGGTCTGTGTTCTTCTGGCCCTGGATAGCTCACCTGTTAGAGCTATTCAGCTATCCAAGGTTGAGTCCTTGCTCCAGCGGCAAACAGGTTTGACCCAGACCTGTGGCCCTTTGCTGTGTGTCGTCCCCTTTCTCTCTATCTTTCCCCTCTTTCCTGTCACTCTTCAGCTGTCACTATCAATTAAAGGCCAAAATGATTGCTCTCTTTACGTGTTCTGTCAGAAGGTTGAAGTACGAGCAGTACTCCTGTGTGACGGTAAATCAAACTTGTGATGAGCAACCTGATTTTACAGGATCCTTTTTTATGTCTTTCTCTAAACTCCTTAACCTCAAACAGTGTATGACTCATGGAACAGCTAGTGCTATTCTGTAAAGTGCAGAATTTACTTTATTTATTCACCTCACACATGTAACACAACCTGAATAAAATAAGTACAGTTTTACAGTTTCTGCCGAGTGATAACACCTAGGTAAAAACAGAGAGGAGCCCGAACCCAAAAGGAAGAAAAGAAAACATTTGTCATTATTAGAAGAGGCCTATTTTCTGTCACGTCTGGCTTGTCTGATCATTTCTTGTGAGTTTCAGTGAAACATGTAATACTAATGTTGTCACTGACATATTGCACAGCCACAAAAAAAGTTATTTTGGGCTGAATAATTGACAAATTAAGACCAAAGACCAAATAACCACGAAGCTAGAGAGAAAGAAGAATAGCTAACAAAGCAATGTTATTGTCTGTACTTGTCAACTATCTTCCTGCAACCAGTTTTGAAGATGAGAGGCGAGTAGCTCTCTACATTGCAAACTTACTGTGCATTACAAAATGTTGCAAGCTTTGGGTAGCTTGTTAGCAATTTTCCTTTTAATGGCCATCCATTTTATCTTCCCAAAACATAAAATGTTACAAGGAAAACAAGACAAAGATGTTGTCTCTGCTGTTGTTTCTTTACAACTCAAGATGTGTGAAATGTGAAGTATGAGGAAGGGGACAGTTGCAGCTGATGCCCACACAACAACATGTGTATTTTTTTCTAAATACATGCTCAGATACGTATGTAATTACTGAGGGTGTGAATGAGGTCATGTTGTCATTGTAGACACCTGCGTTGAAAAAGGTTCCATTAGATGGCATCAGTGACAATGAACAATAAACAATATAATGACATGTATGCATACATATTATGTTTCAACTTGTCAATCATTCTGAGTCATCATACCAGTTAAGGAGTATCAAGGTGTGTCTCACTTATTTATGTCCAAATGCTACACTGGAATTCACAGATGGGTGTTGACTCTTATCTGTGGTTACACATCATACAGTAGAAAGGAGAACAGATCTAAACTGAGATAAGACAGAACAAGGATGTTCTGTGGTGACGTTATGGCACGTTATGGAAAGATAAAGGTGCAGTGTGGTTTGACCTTTATGGCTGGTTTAATAAAAAAGGTGTGGGGCCCTGTTTTGGTCAAGTGTGCTTGACGCTGAACAGGGCTGATTAGAGAGCCATACCACACTGCCACACATGTTGAATACTTGAGTCTTTCCTAGTCTTGTAAAAGAGGGTTTTTATATACAAAGATGGTAAAGATGTTCAGCACTTGACATGTGACCTAATATGGAGCCACCTCAGTGACCTAGTGGACTGCACACATATAAGGTTGTGGTATTTTGGGCGAGCTGATGTGTTATATAATGTAATTAGTTATATGATTTTAACTTTGTATTTTTATTCCGTAATACTCTTAGTGTTAGTTCTATAGCTATCAAAAACTAAACCTGGACCCAAACTGATTTCTGGAGTGGAACTGCCACTCATATTTTACTGCAACGATTAACTGATTAAATAATTTGTTGTCAGCTATTAAATTAACCTCTACTTATTTCGATAATTAATTGTTTTGAGTCCTGAGTTTTTGTGTCCAAATTATCTGATTTCAGCTTTCCAAATATGAATATTTCCTGGTTTCTTTAGTCCTCTATGATTTGGGTAATGTACAAAACAAGACATTTAAGGACGTCACTTTGGGCTTTTGGGAAAACATTTTTCACCCTTTTCTGGCATTTTATGGACAAAAGAACTAACTGAGAACAGATTAATCGACAATGAAAATAATCGTTAATCGTGGTCCTAAATTTATGAAAGCTTGCCAACAGTTTAGCGTGCAAATACCTGGAGGATAGAAGAACATTGAGAAAGAGTAAATCGAGCAATCCTGAGAAAAGCCCTGTTCCTTCTCACATATTGAATCAAAATAGGTGAATGAAGGTACATTTTGGACAGAAATAACATTTAATTGCACTGCAAATTAAATTGAAAACTAATTCCACCTGTCCCATCCAGTTTGCACATTGTCCGTTTGTAATGAGTTGTCTAGACTGTCTGTAAAATGAATAGCCTGTGGGCCATTCACTTAGTGGAAAATATTAAAACAGAACAAGATACACAAGGACGGGACCTATAAGTGGACGATGACGCTGTAGCTAATACAGGGGCTATAATTATTTATTTTCAAGCTGAGGGTACTGGTAATAAATTGCCTTGTCTCGTTTTAGCCCTAAATAGCTTGCAAACTTCCAACTTTGATAGTTTAGAGTAAAACCTTTTTTTGTGTGTGCGTGTGCTGATAGATTTAGCAAAGGAACCAATGTTTGCAACAACATTATCATCTAACTACATATTACTATGAAATACTAGACACCTCCGGACCATCAGAGGTTGTTTGCAAAAGGAGGAAGATCTACAGCACTCCCTGCATTTGAAAAAGGGAGGACAGAATTTAAGTGAATGAATGGATAAACAAATAAATAAATATATGTGCATAAAGGGAAGTCAGATTGCTGCCCTCTGTTGGTTATGTTTAAAGCTGTGCGTGACATGACTGGACCTGCTAATGTGAAATTACAGTCTGTTCCTGTTTTACCACAGAGAACATTTTAACTGGCAGGAATTCAGTATTTCATGGAAAATATCAATCACATAAAAATGTAAAAAAGTCGTTTCTAAAAAAATTTCTGTTTTTTTTATGTAATGTTGCGGGTTGCAGAGGATAAAGTTCAGATTTAATCAAATAAAAATCTAATCAAATCTTATTTTTTCCTCTAAACTATGTGGCTTTTTGTTGTATGAATTTTTATTTTGGTTTTTTACTGGTGGGAAAGTTAATCAGACATTCATCGGTTATGAATAAACACCAGCACGATCTTTACACATGTATTTACTTGAGTCTGCACGTGTCAGTTAATGGTAATCAACAGTCTTGTATAGTGGGTTCAAGTAGCAAGGTTTGCTATTTAAACAGCCACAAAGTATTATTCACTCAGAAATGTATTTTACAGTGCAACATCTGAAGTGCCATATCATTTGGTTTACTTTAAGCTGACACATTGTGCTTCACTGAACTTTTGAAGATGAAAAACATTTTATCGAAAACTCTCTCAAGGTTTTGTTTTAGGATGACCTTGAACTTGATTATCAGCCCATCCTTTAAGTCTGTTTCAAGCCAGTATTCAGATCTGATTCATACCTGCACTTGAGTACGTCCTTAACTGATGTGACTACCTTTTACCTCTTTTCATTTTTATTTATTTATTTATTTATTCTTGTTAACCAATTAACCAAACACTGCAAATATTTATTTATTTTAATATTTGGAATCAGTTTTTATTGTCAGCACCATTTATAATAAAAATTGTGACAGAGTTCCAGTGTGTTCATAATACTCAGGGAAGGCCTTGTCAACAAAAGTTGACTTTTGTTTTTTTAATTATTATATATATATATATATATATATATTTTTTTTTACATAAAGGTTTTAAGATGTGGCAGCTACACGAGAAGTTTCAAAGTTCAGATTAATTAATATCAAGCACAACAAGTACCCTATATTTTCACTTTATATTTATAACCTATTTTTTGTTGTTGCATTTTCCCATATATTTATATTTAATTTCTCATTAATATGGCCCAATTACAGAAAACGGGTGTAATTGTTTTAAAATGTGTATTTAACGTGTTTTCACTGCACTCATTTATAAAATATAAAAAGCACACGCAGTGACTAATGAAAAACAGCACATTCTAGATGAGATTTTTCTTAATGGTGACAACAATGCGCTGCCTCAAAGGACAAGTCCAGTCAAACATGCAACGCACAATGCGGTGCCTCCAATAAAACAAAATGTTCTCTGCGTTGAATCCTCTCTGCACGTGCTGCCGGTTGAGCCGTGTTAATCGAGCCAAAATATCTACAACACTGTTCCGGGAAGGCGTGCACCACACGGGTCTGCCGTTTCAGGACGTTCCGTGTATGAGCCTAAAAACGACATAATTCTGACTTTTAATGAATATTAAAAGCATTTTGTGAAACCTGCTTCATTGTCGGATTGCAAAGCGGCGCATTAAGGCCGGTGGCGGTGTTTCTACGGTGTTCCTGGTTAATGTAGGTCAAAGCAGTGACGGAAGGGTGTCCTCCGTTGAACCCGCGGTATTAATCCACATCGCAGTCCTGCAGATGGCGCGCACAGTCAACCGAGTGCCCTGGGTGCTCACCACGGCACTCACACAACAATATCCGTACGGAGCCTTCCCCAGCCTGAGAGATGGCGATTGTTTGAAGCAACACAGGTCTCTCTCCCCTGTTACAGCTCGGGGGGCTATGAAAGCAAAGTTCAAGAGTGCAGCTCTTCAGAAATAGAGTTTTTCACACCCTGTACGTGCAACAGCTCAGGAGGCAGGACGGTGTGAGAGAGGGCTGGACGAGCGTAACCTTAGTTGACCTCTTTGTCACTAAAAGCTCGTCTTTTGAGACGCAGGGCTACTTCCACTGCCCGTGCTGCTGCCTGTGGGCTGTAATACACACGACTCACACACATTCATTATATATTGGAAGTAGCTATTAGACACAACCCTCAGCCTGCTCCATTATTCTGATCTGAACTACAGACAAGCGTGTGCGCACACACGCACACCTGTCACTGTCTAGACAGGGAGGGGGCATTAAGGCGGTGGGTGCAGGGGGGATCCCACATGACCCATTACTGCTTTATTCTATGCCAGCCAGAATATATCTCAAGGCGTTGGATAATGACAAAAAAAAAAAAAAATCAACAACAACAAGAGGAAAAAGCAATCGCTCTACTAAATCTGATTGGCCGGCTGAACCGACACGAATTTTTTTCCCTGCTCGCTAACTCGAGGTCAGCTCGGGACGTTAAAAAATAAATAAATGAGAAAATAGAAATGCGTAGAAAGTAGAAGACACGGCCGACAATCTAGCTTGTTGGTGCTGGAGATGATTGACAGCGCTGCTGTCCAATGAGAGGCCGCGGCGCAGCTGGCTCGCTGTACTGGCAGAGGCGACGTCCAATGCAAAGTTCAGACGCATGATGGACACATAACTGACAATTCCCCCGTCCTTTTGATCCAGACTGGGGATAGATTTGAGTTCATTCACAATTGTGAACGCTGATATTTTGAACAGTAGACGCCGGAGCCCACACGATCACAACATGTATACGTTTAAATCAAATAAAAAGGGTGTGATTGGTGGGTGAAGTGCGCGCTCTCGCTGCGGACAGGTTTTAAGCCTGCATGTTTTACAGCTTTCATCGCATACTGTGGCATCCTTTTATAGAAAACTGCTGTGTTGCTGCTCAGGCAGGAGCAAAC
This sequence comes from Morone saxatilis, assembly GCF_004916995.1. Classification (NCBI taxonomy): domain Eukaryota; kingdom Metazoa; phylum Chordata; class Actinopteri; family Moronidae; genus Morone; species Morone saxatilis. The sequence goes on along the minus strand of NW_023339763.1, from coordinate 14,978,389 downwards.
TTAAACACCCAGAGTAGGAGGAACGATACTACTACTACAACTACTATTACTATAACTCCCACCACTTCCAGAGAACCATAATGGAGCCGGTTTCACCGACCCACTGTGCGCTCTGCGATTGGGGCACAATAATGTTGACGGATTTCTGATCCAACCCAAGACAGTGCACTGTTCTTCCAATAGCAGCTTTAAGTGAAAAGGCGTGCCTGCCTGCTTTGCCCCCCTTCCTCCTCCTCCTCCTCCTCCTCCTCCTCCTCCACCACCCCTCAAAGTACTCGATGTATAGTTAAAAAATGGGAGGGCACACTTGAACCGAGCTGCTCTATGAAGGTAGGCTGCAGCGTGTGTTTATTGATGAGATGAAAAGAAGATGGAAGTGAGAAATGAAACAAAGTAAAGGAACATATTAAAAAAAACTATACGCGCTTCGTCGGGGGAAAACAGGGGGAGCCTTGGAAACGCTGTCGCCACTTTTTAAACGAGCTTCGAAGTGCAGGTAAGAAATTTAAGAAAAGTAGGAAAAGGGATGGGTCTTTTACAACATCTATAACGCTGTTATCACAGGGGAGAAATAAGAGGAATTTCCTATACAAGAGGTGAAAACACGCTCGTTGACTTTAGGGGGATATGCATGAAATACCTCTGACTTCCATGTAGTTGTAGCTGGCTTTACCAACCAAATATCACGCTCTACATGATCGGAAACTTCATTGTTTAGAGGAGCTCAGACATTCAATAAACGTGACGCCAGCGGACGAGATGAAGTGAAACGAGTCCCTCATGTTAAGGGGCTCAGTTTTTGGCTGCCAGGGGGTTTTGTTGTCCGTTTCTATTCGACTACAAAAACGCGCTGCCCTGGCTGGCATGACGCAAGTTTCCCATCTGTCATTATTCCAAGCGTGCCCCTTTACCTTTAGCCCTTTACTTTCGGATTTGCCCGTGAGCCGGGGCAGGGGGACACTTGAGAACAATACTCTGGTCAAACTGTGTTCACAGGTCTGTTTCTCACAAATCAGCCCCCCCAAAAAAAGAAGAAAAAAAAAAAAAAAACCTGAGCGAGGCTCGCAGTGCTGCTTGTTCACATTTTACACACTGAGCCCGGAACAACTGTGGCAGCCGACGTGCGCATTTGGCTTTTAGGTCAGTTATTTGAATCAGAGGAAACGCGTTTCCTTATTGCAATTATAACGACTATAACGTACTCTCACTGGAAATCCGCTTCTTAAATATATTCCAGTTTGGTGAACTTGCCGGGAACGATAGGCTCGATGTCTGAAATACATCATTACCTATATCAGCGGCTCAGCGCTTGTACTCAGACAGATGTCTAGCCTACATTTTTTATGAATTAATATCGATACGGCGTGGCGTTTATGAGATGGGGTTACATTTAGATAGGCTCAGCAGGCGGAGAAAGGCTGGCTAATATTGTGTGTGGAGGTAAAACAATACCGCAGGTTCAGTTTCTGAGATAAATCAGAACTAGATCCAGTGGGACTCCGGACTGGATTCTGGTGCCATGTTTCTCCAAAAATGAATGATCACTTTAATCGTCGCAATCCGCTTTTACTCACAGCCTACAGTGCGTGGAAAATGTTTGCGATGTGAGGATGTTTTTTGGCAAAGGGTGGCCTAGATATGGGGCCATGCTCTGGTGTAATTAAAGTTGCAAGAGACGCTTCCTGCGTGCCTTTTGAGACATTTTGTTGCAAAATATTCATGAGCAACTCGTGATTCCTTCGCTCTTGCTTATTAGATGGCAGCACAGAGGTACTTCACCTCTTGGATAAAGTTAAAATATGTCTATATGTTAAGTGTTGGCGCAATAAAAAATAAATAAATGGAGCAATGACTCCCCAAAATCCACTGAAAGGGCCGTAGGGAGTTGAGCAACATGTCAGTTTTGATCTTTTAGGGCTCCATCTATCCGTGCGTGTTGTTCGTGCGCGTGTACGTGTGTGTGTGTGTGTGTGTGTGTGTGAGGCTGAGAAAAAGGGACCGAACGCGTGAGTGCATGTGTGTGTGTGGCAAACAGATGTTGTCCCGAAGCGCTCGGCTTTGTCAGATAAAAAGAGTAATACATCATGTACTTGTGTCTATTAGAAGCGCCGCTGATAGTCCCTACAATACAACACGTTCTGGGTCTGATTAATAGACACAGACTCGCCTATAGCCCCAGAAGTGGTGCGCGCAGGTATAAAGCTTTGCGTCAACGCATTAGTCCTGTCAGAGGTTGGTTCTGGTGTGGTCAGTGAAGCGGTTTCCGTTAGAAGACGCAAGTAGACACAAACAAGAAGGCCGGTCCCGGGTTTGACACATGAGGGGAGGCTGCATAAGAGCGCAGCGCTGCGTCCAGCTTCCTCCAAGCGCACACACGGTCTGTGGCTGTGCACCTGTGTGTCTCTGTGTGTGTGTGTGTGTTTACCACATAATTGTGCGTTCATCCCTTTTCACTTTTGTTGTGATCACTTCCTCTCTCTCTCCCCCCCCCCTGCCTTCATTCAGAATATGTTTCCACAACGTAAATGGGCTGCAGTCCTATATGCTTGGTTATGTAATTGGTGGCTGCACTGGATGATTTGTTTTCTGAATGGACACATTTTCAGAACACGGTGCTGAGAGTACAGCCCGGTGTACAGCAGAAATGCAACATTTCACTTTGATGTAAGATTTCAGCTGGGCATAATTATAAATCTGTCCTATGAATTGGAGCATATTGATTGACAGGCTTGCATGTGGGTGAGTAAAGTGAAAATTATATTGTCACAAAGACTATGCTGGTTGGAATACCCTTCATCTGAAAAGAAACTCCACATAAACTTAATACCTGTATTTTTGGACATTTTATTGTTTGATGAATTGGAGGGTACTTGTCTTGTGTGTGAGTGAGCTCTCACCACGGCTTGATGTCAAAAACTCTCGTTTTATCAGCACAGAGGTGTACAGTAGCTGCTGAAAGAGAGACAGCCATTATGTGCCTTGGGAGTGTTTGTAGTCCAGAATATCAGGTGCCCAGTTCCATCTCAGTTAAGTCACTAATGAGTATTTATATGTATATATTCCTCATGTGCATTAATATTCACAGTGTTTGAGCCATCGCCATTTGCCCGCTTTCTGTGTCACGGCTAAAACCCACCCATGACTAATGAATATTTAAGAGCATGTCTGCAGACCAAGGAAACTCATTATTATATGAAGGAGACCCAGCAGATAAACTGTAGACCTTCTCAGATGAAGGCAAGGGGGGATAGAGAGGTGTTCAGCTAATTCACACTCAGCAATCAATCCCAATTTTCTTTTGGCTTCACCATCCTTCACTCGTCCTCTGTAGCTTGTCACCCCCTCTTCACATTCACCAGTTTATTATTGACCAACAAACTGACATAATGTGTCCGTAGCATTCAATGTTGAAATGTTTTCGAGTGGATTTAGTCACTCTTTCGCACATTTCTCCCACCTGATTATCTGGGTTTACTCAAGTGAAAATGTGTAAGGATACCATGCTGCACTAATGTAATGAGTGCTGCTTTGGAAGAGACATGTAACAAAAAAAACAATCGTCTTGTACTGTACATGCACACAGATGGCAGGTCAGTATTCCAAAAAATTTTAAGCGCAGCAAAGGCACTGCTGCCCAAATAGACAAGAGATATCTCTCTGAAGCCTCCGCAATGCCACATTTCTGGTTGTTGTTAATCCCACACCATCCAACCATCTCCAGGCTTTCACCAGGTTATCCTGATGGCCCATAACCTACATAATTACATTTATAAATATATGTTCATTAACCTGAAAAGGTTTTTTGGTGGTTTAGTGGACGGTATGTAGTGGGAAGAGGATGGGAAAGGTGGGAGAAAGCATGTAATATTGGTTATGAGTGGAATTCACCTCAGTCCACTGAATCATGGAGTGCTTTTTATTTTTTCATGTATTTTGTTGAGTAAAATGTTGTTTTATTTTATCATTTCCAATTTACAAAGTGTACATTTGGTTGCAAATTTAAGCAGACACTGGTAATATAATAATCAAATATTTTATTACATTAAAAGTAAAATTTATTTAGCAATTTATAATTCCAAATAGGGTATTTTACCATAGTATGACAGGAGACCAAGAAAAAATATGCACTTGAGTCCATCCTGGCACTTTGTCTACCCCAGTTGAACATATTTGGCAGCCATTTTGGGAATGCAGTAGAGATCCATCGATATAACGAGCCACTTTGTGGATTGCATCCAGAATGTCACAGTGCTTGTTAACTGCTTGGCCTTTTTGTCTCAGACAGTGTTTATCCTTTTCCCCCCTTTTTGTTCCTGTATAATACTCGTTAGAAGAATATTCCCCCATGGAGCAAAACTAATCTTTGATGTGATTGCCAGCTGAGACTGTTTTCAGGTGCACACCTTAAAGTTAATGGTAAGTCTTATAATTAACTACAGAGTAGCTTTTAAGCCTTTAATAGACTTTAAGCTTAAAGATTTTTTTTATTTTTTATTTTTTATAAAGAGCGCATAAAGTTTTTCACCTGATGTTTATTGCAAAGACTGTTTTACAGCAATTGCAGCTTTTATACTGCAATCCCAGTTGCCATGGTAACCTTAAAAAAAAACCTAAAATACCGCTAAAGCTTCAGATACTTATTTATTTTTCTTCATATAAATTTATCATAATACAATATCATCAGACTAGTGAGTGCTGGCTAACTCCACCTCGGTGGATTGTTAGCGTACATGGATCTTTGCAAACTAGAAATTATTGGCAGACTAGCTGCCTCCTGGCTAACTGGCTTGGATCCGTCTACCCACAAAGCACCTTTTTCACACATAACGTGCTTCTCTTCACATGATGCGTTTTTTTTTTAATTCTTGAAAATACTAATAACGCTAATTGCAGGACCTATTGAGAATCCATACAGTTTGCTTTTGTAATTAAGGAGAGAATTCCCCCTTAAGCTGCATTATGCAACACAAAAATGCTGTTATGATGAGTTATGGTGATTTCCTTCGAGCTATAAGGAAAGGATGGAAAATAATATGCCTTGTTTAAAGGGAAGGAAAAATGTGTCTTGTTTATTGATGGGGGTGATCATTTTCCAGGATGAAAATACTTTGGAAAAAACTAAAGGTTTTTATTTCGCAACCAGTATGTTATGTATTATGCATTCATAATGCTTAGAAAAGACTTCCATGACAGCTAGCCTTCACATTTGTGTAAACTGGCTCAATTTGTTAATTCATTAAGCAGGATTTTTTCTTTTAAATGCTCATCCTTTTAGAAATTTGGCAGCCAGAATCTAAAAAACTGGTCATTAAAATGACTTTTATAAAACTTAATTTCACTCAGTGAACCCAGTGTCTTTCAAAGCATGCAGCATGTGGAAAACTGACAAACCAAAAACTTTTAAGGCATGTTTTTCAGTTTTCAAAGGACTTTTGTTTTGGAATCTCCCCTCCCTGAAAGTATCACAGGAATGCGTAATGAAAGCACACATTGAGACTGAATAAGTATTTGCGAATGTGCCATGCTGTTGTCAGGAAGCTTTTGTTCGGTTATAAAACTTTATAAAGTCTTGTGAAACGCACTTGATATCCTTAGTTCTCAGATAGCTTAAATACAACATTGTTTTAGGATTGGCTGTTAAATCTTTCAAATATATACGCAAATATAAAATGAACATTGAACAGTTCATCACACACTTGCCCCAGGATAAGCCTGTGGTGTCTTACTTTAATGTTTACACCAGAATTAATAGACTCATGTACAGTATTCTTATACATTTTTTAAATGTTCATTTTTCTTAAGATCTGTTTTGTCATGTAAAGTAAAATCAATTTTTGTAAACTTGCTTTTAATATCAGCAGTATACATTTGTTTGATACATATACAGTATATACAGTGCAAACACAATACAGTTATGGGTGTGACCATGTGTTTCCATTACCTTTGCTGAAATTGCTAACAGACTCTTGATTCATACTTCTTTTTCTATTTTCACTGCTGGATTTAAAGCTATTCATTAAAAGTCAGCTGTCATAATACCCAAATATCATGTATCAACTTGACCAGAACTCACCCTACAAGAACCATAAAAGATTTTTGTGATTAAAAATATTAATTTAAAATGCACCTTGTCGTAATAATAATAGTAGTATTTTTTTTTTGCATGACAGACACAAGTATCCAAACCTGATTTGCATTCCCTCTCTTTAAACACACACGGTAGGCCCAGGCATTTAACTGATGTGAAAAATGTATCCTGGATTCTAATAGCGAAGTTGTATGTTTGCCAAGGTGCATGTGTGTCCTCAGTTCACCCTGCTACCCATATGGTTTTCTACAAGTCATGGTGAGATCACTGCCTAGTTGAAGGGGAAAAGTATCTAAAGAGGCTTTAAGAAAATAAAAAAAGTAACAAGGTCTTTTGTAACTATTATACAGAGAGTGAAAGCTGTGTATTCTCTGCTTCTATCTTGGCTTCAGGAAGACTTTTTAAGCCTCGTGCCAGTAAACAGCACTCACAGCAGCCAAAATGTTAAGGTTGTGCACAGTCTTACTCAAGGTACATCGGTATGCACTGTGCAATGGGTAAACTTTGGGGGGAATTATTTACACAATAGTATTTGTGTTGCGGTTTTATCACTAAATGAAGATTGTTGGAAGTATTTCCACACACAGAATCGACAACTGTATTTTATTTTAATTGAGTAAGGTGTTAGTTTTTTTAAATACAGTTGCAGGAAATCTCTGTCAGACATTTTGTCTTTTGAAATAAATTTATTTACAGAGAATTTTCTTTTCAAATTTTCATTTCTATCATGAAAATGAAAGGAATATCTGCTCTGATACTGTCTAGATTGTTTATTGCCCTGAAAATGACCTTGACGAAGACAGATTTCAAAATAGACTCCTTCAAGAAGCTGGAAATCATTATTAATTTGGTTTACAGCTTATTGTTTTAGCAACTATGAAATGAATGTTTTATCTCCTTAGACTGGTTTTACGACAGTTGGTGCACATGACAAAAGGAAAAGTATGTGTAACCTGTTCAACAACAAACAAATGGAAAAATAAAATTTCTGTTTAATCGAAGTTGCTGGGATTGTTTCACAGTAGGTCTGACATTTCTAACTGATGAGAAGAAAATTCTGGTAGCATAAACTGTTGTTTCTAACACCTGCATTACATTTTCAGTACAGATGCAGCCCATGTGTCCATGAAATATTGAGGTGGTTAATACACCAGTGTAATAGTTGTCAGTTGTGTCAGCGGTGGCGGAGTGTTTTTCACTTAAGCTGCCATGTAACTAACATTGAGCTTCGTTTTCTTTTATAATATCTATGAATAGGTGAACTGACATGAATGCATTTTAGTCTAAATATCTTTTATGGCCTTTGACTGTAGTAGGCTCTGCTTGCTGCTGGATAGTATCTCAACGTTCATTCATTCACTCAATCGTTTTTTTTATTCTTGCTCCTGTTCAGGGTCAGTTCAGCGTATCCCAACATGCATTTAGAGGAAGGCAGGGCAACACCCGGAGAAACACACTCACAGAGGTGACAGGAGCATGTCATTCAAGCTGTACTATAGGCTATTTACTCAACATAAAGTACACAAAGACAAGCATAAAATCTAGATCCAAATAAAGCACAAACCTTCCTCCATCTCTCACTCTAACCATCACGGTACAAATGACTTAGAAGTAACACATTTATGATAGGACCTGCCGAAAATACTCACAGCCATGCACGATTCTTATAGTAATGTTACCAGAAACAGCTGATGGGCTTAGGTTACACTCTAGGGCTTATGAGCTATAGATTATTACCATGTAAGATAATAATTCTGCTATATTCAAACAGACCACACTGACCAACAATTCATGTGCAGTAGCAAGGCCAAAAGGCCAGATGATTATTATAAACGGAGCTGATGTGGGGTCATGTTAGCTCTTCGCTTTGTGCTGTGAGTTGACACTGTAGTGACTCTGCTCTCTGTGTATAGAACAGATCAGAGGAGAAAACCTACAGTACACCAACGTTTACCAATCATAAAAGGAAGTGTAACAAATGCTAAAAAAAAGTATTAGCCTCCATGATGAATATATGTATTTGCAACAGGCAGGTGTACTATGTTTACAGTGCTACTATGTGGTATTATGTGTACACATTACAACAATATGCTATAGAATTAGTACAACGACATCAGCTAGTGGCTGCAACATAGTTTTTCCCTGCAGTCAGTCCTGAGCTTGGTGGGTAATAAAAAAGAGGTTGTGCATACCTGCCTGCAAAACTAATTCACAGCAGAATTTTATACAACGAGACACAAAGCACGGCCTGCAATAAAAAATAAAAAAAATCTACCAGTGTGTCATTGTGAAAATATTTGTTAAAATTTGACACACTTTTTCCCCCCCTCTCTTTCTGATGTATGTATTACACAAACACATTACGCATACTGATTGAGTGTTAATAAACTTGGGTGGGGAAGCTCATAAGCAGTGTTACATATTATAAGTTGCAGTTTATATGAATTATTGTAAACTTAAATGTGTGCACTTCTCTTCATCTGTTTTTAGGGCTGGTGTTGGTGAGGTAGAATATGTATAGTTTTCTCTAAAGATGTATTTAGTTTTACTAACATTGTGTCTTATTATTATTCTTTGGATATAGTTGGAATATAGTCAGTGGATACTTTCTTTAGACTAATGAGTTTCATGAGTTTGACTTTACTAGAAATGTCATTCACACCATACCAAAAAGGGCAGAACTCTTGAGTTGTTGGCCGTTCTTTCATTTCTTGTGAAATTCTGTAGTTGGCTTGCTTAACAAGTTTGTCTTGCAACACAGAACTGTATGGATAACGTTTCCTAATGTGGCTAGATCGCACCCCCTCCATGTCAGATTAACAGAAAACCTCACCTTTGTGCCAACTTTTGTTAATTTCAAACTGTACTGCTTTATGTTAAAGTCTTTATACCTAACTCGTATTGCTCAGCTGGTCTGTAGACCTCTGGACCAGAGGTGCTAGCACTTGGTGAAAATGTGTATAGGGCACTCATGTGGTCGACTGTGTTTCAGTGTGTCAGCATTACACTTTTAGATGGCTCATATGTCAAATGAGCTGATGAGACATATATAATCTGTATTTACAACACAACAGCTTGCCAAACTATAAATAAACTAAAAAGTGCTAACATCCATAAGGCTCAAAATAAACACAGAATATGGCGTATTAAGTCATCTGTATTTAATATCATATAATCAGCTAAAGCAGGAGCTGAAGACACAGTATGTTGAAGATATTGTTAGTTTACCTGAATAATGACTCAGATTTATCTCAGCCCGATGGCATGTGTATTGTCGTTGCCGTAGCTACAGGCTGAAGAAATATGTTACATCTTAAAACCTTTTTGCAAAGTCCATTTTCACTGTTTCCTTTGCCTCCGTTTTGTTAACATGCAGCATGTTAACAGTTTTGCAGCTTGTCATTTTTGTAGACTGGTGAACCCTTTTTAAAAGGCAAGTATTGAGCTTGCCAGATTCTGGGAGAGGGGCTAGCTTGCTGACCCTTAAAGCACAGAGCGGCTCACAAAAAGTGCAGGGTTGTGGCGAACTGCTTAAAGCACCCTCCTGCATTTGTGAAAGTTCAGCTCTGTGCTGGACCACCTCGGCACTGGGCTCATGCACCCTCGTGCAGCTGCTGGTGAAACACATGGTACAGGACTTCTGAGGCTGTTCCCAGTCACATTCACAAATGGTGAAATAATAATGCTGGTGGTTGGATCAGATTTTCTTAGATTACAGGTTCACTTCATAGACAAAGCCATGTTGTAAAATGTGTAGAAAAAAATAACTGAAAATATCAGGTTTGAATTCTATTTTGATTCCTGTCATCGTCACCTCTATAACACGTTATATTAGAGCGAATATCGTAACCACCCTGCAATTATTCACATATTGAAGACACGTTTGACCACATATGCAGTGTGTGTGTGTGTGTGTGTGTACACCTTTACTGTAAGCATAGAAGGGTTGTATATGAAACTCAGCCTTACATAAGGCTTGTGTGACCACAGCTTTTTCTGTTTCCTAACTACTTCTAAATACCTTGTGTGTTTGTGTGTGTGTGTGGTCTGGTCCGTGTTGTTGTGTTGTGTGTGTTGTGTTGTGTGTCGTTGTGTGGTGTGTGGCTTCATTCTGTTTGGTCTCTCTAGTTGACAAAACAATAGTATAACACTTAAACCTAAACATATCCACGAGCTGTGCTGGCTTGCTGGTTCTCAACAGTGTTAGAACTGTGTACTTGTTAGCAGAGGTCCCACACTATCCTCTCATAATTCAGCACAAAGCATCTTTGTTCTGGTTTATCTCCCAAGGACATAAAATGAGGAGATACATTGTTTTCTTTCAGAGATATAAAGGTGCTACAGCCCCTCAATACTGCAGTCCACTTGTTGAGATCTTGCTTGCTTATGCACCATCCAGGCATAGAAGAGGGATCATATGAGTGGCATGTTTTATATTTCTTGCCAAACAAAATTAATTATCCACCCTTTATCATGATACAACAGTAATAGACAAAGAAATCCTGCATGAGCATCTTTGCAGGTTCATGAAGATCTCTTAATGGCCCGTGAGGTCCTTTTTTGGAGAGGCGAAATGTCCTCGACATGTCTAGTAGCTGTGAAGAGGCAGTTGCTGTGGACACTTGTGCCTAAATGATAACTCTTGAATTTAGCATTATCTGCTTCGGGGGTTAGAGGTGTTTTAGAGACTATCATATGAGTAGTCAGGTGGTTCTTTGTGGTCAAATGCTCATTAACAAAAGCACAGCCATTTGCCAAATCTGAGAGATTTCTTTAAAGCCTCCTTTCCATCAACAAAATGAGATACTGTCTTTATCATTTTAATGGTTAAAGCCAGCAGCGACTGTTTGTTTCTTTGCCCTCTATAGATGCTCTTTTAGGAAAACTAACAGTTTGGAACTTTTTTTACTGATAGCACTAATTTATAAATGTGTGTGTGGACTTTGCCTGAAGAAAGTATATTAGAAGTAGATTATCCTCCCATCTGTAAAAGGACAATGGATCTGCTATGGATGGAAGCCTTTTTGACAAAAATGACAAAGTTGAACAAGCTGTCCTGTCAAAAAAAATACTTTAACTGTCCTTTACTTGTTTGATGGTATTGTAGTGTGTATTGTTATTTGTTTGCTTGAGGAATTTTTTTTGAAAGCTGCACATCCTGTCACACGTCTTATCCCATTGATCTGCTGTGCCATTTGAGACAGTTCAGTGGCACTGGCTCTAAACATGAACAGTGAGATTAAATTTAGGCGACTGTAAAGAGTTAATAACAGTTCCGGCTAGTGTGTGATGCGCAGGACTGCATGCAACATTACACATTATTCAAGCAATTTCAATTGAACAGTGGCCATAACATTACACTGGTACTCTGTAATTACTTTGCGATTATGATGCTTTGGCCAAACAAGAGAGCATTCACAGGAAAAAATGAGTGTTGTTGTGAATTAACAAAATGC
>NW_023339763.1:14965421-14966828 GCF_004916995.1 Morone saxatilis | reverse complement strand
CTATTTTACACCGTGTGCATATCTTTAAACCGTCCCTGGAGTTTGAAATAGAAACTGTAGTTGTGGAGGAACAATCGCTAATCTGTGTTGTAGGTGAAGAGCCAGTTCAAAGTTCAGGAAGACGTTTCGTGTCGTAATTGCTACAATGATAATACTTACGTGTCATAATTATCATCAGACATTGAGACACATTTCAGAGATATTTCTTTGTTGTGTTACAGCGTGCAATTTCAGTCAAAGGAGAAGGAAAAATGAAAAAATGTTGGCTCAACTTGTCAACAGCCTACATGTGCTTGTTGATGATTTTCAGCGACTGCCATAAAGGCAAATCAATTAAATCTTGAGATTGTGAGGTGTCTTCTGCTGCCTCTCCTGAAGAATGTGTGATTTAGGTGCATTAGTTACCTTACCTGTTAATGGCTTCACAACTCCGTAGACAAACACTCAAATGTAATAAGAGACGTGGTGCTCCAAATTACTCAGTTCAGTCAGCCAACACAACGTTGTTGGGCGGAGATGAATATTCAGTTACCTAAAAGAATAATTTTTAATTGTGTTGATCAAAGGGAACCCGGGACACAATAGCATTATCTGTGGCTTAATTTAATTTTCTTTTGCATTAAAGTTTGAGATGTTGACACATAACAGTGAGTCGTAGCTGTGTATTGTTTGTCAGAGGAGTGAAATGAACGTGCTGTGTCTTTATCGAACACACCCTCAGTTATCACTTGTCAGATCAACACTTCATCACTTGATTATTGCTTGAAATTTCCCAGTAGGCACGCTGCACATTTACATTGTGTACTAAATTACATTAGATCACATATCCAAACCATACTATTAAAGCATGATTTCTGGTAGTTTATATGCTAATGCACTTGGGCTGAAAGGATGATTGAAATTAATAATTACAATGTTGGACAGTGATCGTTAAGCAGTAGAGGTTTCAAACAAACTCATAAATTACTATTAATTAGGAGTAACACAAAACACTCTTGATAAGTGCAAATCTGCATCAGATTCATGGAGCTGCTGTATACACATGCATGGACACAATGCCCCGTGGCCCTTTTGTCTCCAGATTTAAATGTACCAAGGGCCTTGAATATATGCTTGTGGTGTGTGTTGTAAGCAGTATTTGCATATTCAAGATGTATATTATTCACATGGCTGATGCTGTCCCTTTCATAAGCACGCCTCTTATGTCTGTTCTCAACCCCATCCCCCATCCTCACCATTTTACCCCCCCCCAATCCCAACCCCACCCCCCCTTGATTAACTAATGTCCAATTCGATGCAGCGTATTTCATCAGCTTGTCACCTAATACAGGCAGCTGATTAACCTGGAGTCTGGCTGGTGAAGTTGCAACCCTCGCCTCCCTGTCTTTAATTTTTTTTTTTTTTTTT
>NW_023339763.1:14965069-14965321 GCF_004916995.1 Morone saxatilis | reverse complement strand
TTTTTTTTTTTTGCCCCCCTTTTCGCCACCCTCCTCCCCTCCTCAGTCTTTGTTGTGGCGGCAGCAGCAGAGCATGCATTGCATTGGCGGTCTGAAGCATTGTGTCTGATTTCCAGCAGACAAACTGACCTCTGGGGATTTATTGACAGCAAACTCCACAGAGGCAGACACAGAGCTGGGAGCATGGAGGCAGCCAGAGAGGGGCGGAGGGTGTTGGGGAAGGCTCGTAGGGAGGGAGGAAGAGGAGGAGGT
>NW_023339763.1:14915973-14965041 GCF_004916995.1 Morone saxatilis | reverse complement strand
AGGAGGAGGTGGAGAAGGAGGAGGTGGAGAAGGAGGAGGGGGTGGGCACAGACAGACAGAGAGACAGACAGATGGAAGAAAAGACGGCGAGTGAGTTTTCGACGTGATGAAACAAGAAACAGGTAGAGACGCAGGGAGAAGAGAGATCAATATGAGGAGGGAAAATACACACCCCGAATTTAGTTTAATTCAAAAATTTGTTTTTTGGTGGAGTGTTAGGAAGGGAAAGAAAATGGCCGCCTCCTACAAGGATCTAATTAATTTTGAAGGATCATCAGCCCCTTTAGTCCAAGGCAGGGTACAGGAGGGAGGAAGGGAGGGAGGGAGGGAGACAGACCCCTGGGCTGATTAGAATTCACTGCAGGTAGGCACTGGCTGCTGCTCACCCACTGTGTCACGGCTAAAATGGAATCACTGTTGTGAGTGGCAGTCTGGGCAACTGAAGCCTGCTTCCCTTGGCCTGCTCCTTTGTTGCCAGCATTCACCTCACTTTACCCCTTAGGCAGGTGGATTTACATGTCTGGATGGGTGAGGGAAGCCAGAGAGGGAACATATATGTGTTTGCATTGTCTAACAGTGAGCCATTAAAAAAAAGGGCCTATGGCATCAGAATACAGTTACATGTCAAGCTAACCCCTGCCAGAAAAAGAATTTAAAAAAAGGTCAAATATTTGCCACTGTAATGGATTCGAGCATTTTGGCACGTGTGAGTAGTCCGTTAAAGAGAAGGCTTTAAAATGAGGACATTTTTTGTTGGTTTTCACTTTGACTAAGTTAATTCTGAATTATTTCAGTGTCAACGACTAGGTTATAGCAGGTTACACCTACTGTAGGGTTAATAGTTTCTGTTAGATCTAGTTTTTAGAGAAGATTATTTGTAGGTTGCTGTTTGCGTTACAGTTACACCTACAGTTTGAGAAAAGGAAGAGAAAAGTTTAATTTTAGTTTTAGGGTTTAAGGATCTCACTGTAAAATGTATTTTTTTTCCCCTGACCAAGACGGGAGAACAAACCAGCGTGTGTGTGTGTGCGCGTACGTTTTAGTGCCAAAGTGTTATCCGTCTCAGTATCGAGTGATCCCCCTCTGCTGCTAAACATGCTATTGCTTGTCTATACCTAATCATCTGATTCGTTAGTTGACAAGGACATTTCTAACAGTGCTTCTCAAAGCTGTTTCAGTTCTTTCTATTTAACCCCTCAACTCTGTTTTTTCTACCAGATAGAATATCTCTCCCAACTAACTATCTGACCATTTTGGAGGTATATATGTATCTGTTATCTTGGCATAGCATGTGGTCCCTTTTCCAGCCAGAATTTGTGGGAAAAATACAAAGGTCACTTGATTAAAATCACATAGTTCTCGCCTGCAGATTTCACCTCTGCGTCTCAAAACGGGAGGTGTGTTCTTTGAAAGTGCTTGAGATTTGAAAAAGAAGAATATGTGTCAACATTAACGTGCAGGTCTGGTCAAATCCTTGCCCCGTTCTGTTCATTGAGCAACACACTTTAGTTATTGGCATTTTACAGGGAGCACTTGATGTTCGTGTTGTAGGCAGCGTGACAGCTACTGAGTGTTTTTTATTCTGTTTCCAAAAAAACATTTAAGAGTGTCAGATCACACTTGTAATTATGACCCGAACTCTAATTAATGATAAATATTCACATCCCAACACGCAGAGTCATTTCCAGATACTTTTAAAGCTTTATTGGTTGAAATTTGACCAGTGTGGGACTAGTGAGAGAGAAATTGTAATTTCTTTCAGTCTGCCTGACCTTAAATGATACCATGAGTATGTGACTTTAATGTGGTCATTTTTGAGGTAAAACTTGTGCATACTAATGTGTGTGTACAATATAAGAGCAATTGTGAAAGGCTTTCTTAGCGTCACCAAACCAGCTCATCACATGCTTAATGTTGTTGAATGCCTTTCTTGTGTTTTGGAATGAATGCCTTGTGTGTTTAATATTTGACTCTTTTCTATTATTACAACTTCTAATGTCCACTCTGTGTCTGTACTGGATATTGTCTTGTTTAATTTGTGGGTTTGAAAATGAAAAAGAACACAGACATGTCCACACACACACACACACCACACCACACACACGTACGTACACAACACACACACCACACACACACACAGCCACAACACACACACACAAACACATACATAGACACTTTGTTGTGAGTGTGAATGAGACCTTGTCTAAATTATTTAATCTGCGTAAATGTATGAGGAATTTAGATCGTTTTTCTTCAGAAGGGTGTGGTTTTGTTGCCCACTGGCTCAGATAACCGCTGAGAGAAGAACTGACTCTAATACCAATATTATTTTCAACCTTGATTTGTAATTGGTGGTCATGTGCACACAGGAACGTCCTTTCGTCTTGCTTTGAAAACTCTTCACACATCTGTTGCAGCGTGTCAGTGGTAGATATTTGTGTTACTGTGGCTTCGGGTTCATTAAGGGAGTGGCAATATCGACGAGGCAGTATGTGGCATTAAGATTTGTCTTTGTCTTTTCTCTCCCCCTCCAAACACTGTGGTAGAGCAACACATGATTTGGACAGAGAGGACTGACAGCCTTGCCTAGCACCCGGCCTCTGATCAGCCATCTCCACCAGCAAACTGAAGCTTGACCCGCACTTCATCACCAGCCTCACAAGCATCTTCGGAACAAAACGTCATCTAACTGTGAGTACTGGACTGCTTCAGTTTTTATTTTTATCACCTTTACATTTAAGTTCGAAATAACTTAGCTTGAAATAAACATGCATACTTTTTGCCATTAACACTATTGAACTACTCCTGCAGTACATTTTGGCTAAATCCTACCTTATGTGGGTAAACAAATCTGTTAATGTCAAATATGGTTTTATTCTTTGTACCACGAGTGAATTCATTTCTATTCACTGTATGAGTGGATTCCAAATTATAAAGCATTTCTCCACATGTCCAGTTTTTTTTAAACATATATACAGTAGTAGTTTACAGTAATGTGTTGATTCTGACATTTCAGAACCAATATGTTTTCATAAATATATTTCTTCATTCATTGACAGACATAGTGTAAACAAATTATCTATCACATTTTTGACACGTATCTGTACAGTTTCCAAGATCAAAAGGAGCACAGTTACACTGGAAAGTGTAGTGTTTAATAATCATTCAAATAAGGTCTGCTGCCTTACTTAAATTATACTCAAGCAGTTCATATACAAAATAAATACATTTTACAGCAATTATGAAAACCCACAATTTGCACAATTCTTACACTTACTACCTATCTGATTTAGATTTAGATTTTAATTTCTTTTAACGCCTAACTGGGAAGAAAAGCATCTTAAGTTATCTTACACACTGATCAGCCGGGTCACATCTAGTGTATTCCAAGGATAGTTAGGAAGCGCCATCAAAGTGAACACATGGCTAACAAAAGAGGCCTGTTGTCCTCTAAGCCCAGTGCACCACCTAATGGTGGTTGGAGGTATTTCAGGAATACACACTTTCGAGAGGGAAACTTGTAATAATTAGATGGGAACCATCTTAATGGTCTTTCACCATGGCAATGTGTAATTTTTGCACCACGATTCAAATCAGACAAATTTAGCTCAGATGTTGCAATTATTTGATTCTCATTCTAATATTATTAAAATATTTACATTTCCATATCTGTTATCATTTTAGGAATTCTCAACACTCTTATGACTGCCTATAATAGGTATCAATATTACTTATCATATATTCAAATTGATTCTAGAACTGGAACTTGGTAGTGTTTTCTAACACAAGGTGAACACCAATTTTCTTGCAGGCAAGAGAACTTTTTGTGATGCATTTGCTCTTGACTATTCCCATGACTATACATGGTGTATATTTAATTATTCAATTACACTGTTTTATTACTCCTCATATATCAGAAATACTGTAAACCAATAATGGAAATATAATGTTGTTAAATGTGAAAAAATAAGTAGATATACTGAAATTCCTAATTTTAGTTCACACCGGTGTGTTTAATCCACTAACAGTGTGTGTCACAGTTTCTAAATCACGTGTGTTTCTTCCTGCTCGCAGGTGACATCAGTTGCAAGGGGATGACCGAGCGCATTCATAACATCAATCTCCACAACTTCAGCAATTCTGTACTTGAGACCCTCAATGAGCAGCGCAACCGTGGGCACTTCTGTGACGTGACTGTTCGGATCCATGGAAGTATGCTGCGAGCTCACCGGTGCGTGCTGGCTGCTGGAAGCCCCTTCTTTCAGGACAAGCTGCTCTTGGGCTACAGCGACATTGAGATCCCTTCTGTGGTCTCAGTTCAATCCATCCAAAAGCTGATTGACTTTATGTACAGTGGGATTCTGCGGGTATCTCAGTCAGAGGCCCTGCAGATCCTTACTGCTGCCAGCATCCTACAGATCAAGACCGTCATTGATGAGTGTACCCGCATCGTGTCCCAGAATGTGGGCCTGGCTGGGCCGGGGGGGTTCCCTGTTATACCAGGAGATTCTGGTCAGGAAACACCCCGTGGCACGCCAGAGTCTGGCACCTCTGGGCCCAGCAGTGACGCAGAGTCAGGTTATATGCAAGCATCATCACAGCAAAGTATGGATCGTGCATACACATCACTGTACTCCTACCCTGGCCTCTCTCTGCAGAACGGCACCCGCGAGCGCCCCCTGTACATTAACCCTCTGGCGTCAAATTACGATCCGACTCTCAGCACTCAGAAGGACCACCAATCTCAAGATCCGCCCTGGATGAACCGCATCCAGGAGAGATCACAGCAGGTCGATCGCTTCATCTCCACAGCAGAGTCCACTCACTGCCGCAAGCAACCCCGACCGGTACGCTTACAAACAGCAGGGATGCACATAAAGCAGGAGGCCGAAGACGAGTACAGCTGCTACGATAATTTGGGGGACTGCCAAGATGACACTGACCATACTGAGGGTGTAGAGAGTGAATCCAAGGTTGAAAGTTTTGACTCAGGGGTGAGCTCCTCCATCAGTACTGAGCCAGATGCCATGGAGCAGCAGTCGTACCTGACGGGCTTTGGCCGAGACGTGAGCGGGGACGGGCAGCAAGGCGAAGGAGCTCCAGTGCATATAGAGGTCAATGACTCGTCCCCAGAGCAAGTGCAAGAGACAGAGGACGGGGACACATCCCACAGCACTAGTGACAGTAGCATGATGCAGCCCCTGCCAAACTCAGTCATGTCCCAGTCCCTGTCAAGTGCCCCGCACTACATGCGCTCGGCAGAATCACACACCAGCAATCTGAGGATGCCGCTCACCGTGACCAGCAATTCCCAAGTGATGGGCACTGCTGGAAGCACCTTCCTGCCCACACTCTTTCCTACACAGCCGGCTAGAGACAACAAGCCTTTCCTTTACCTTCCTGGCCAGCAGCAACCCCAGTTTGTGGCAGTGCCGCCCCCTGCAATGCCATCATTCCCGAACCCCATGTCGGTACAGCAAGCGCCACCTCAGCAGCAACAGGCTGCAGGAGGACTTGGTTCGGGGGAAAAGAAGCCCTATGAATGCACTCTCTGCAGTAAAACCTTTACTGCTAAACAGAACTACGTCAAACACATGTTTGTCCATACTGGTAAGTCTAAATCTCTTATTTCTGGTCTTTGTTAACTTTTATTATGTAAGCTCAGTTCAGTGATTATAATATCCATAGCTAATGTAATTAATGTAGTTAAGTAGTGGCTGTGCTGTGCAGAAAATACTATAGAAATATTTTTGCTTATGGGGTGACAGGATCTAACATCAAAAGTTTTATATTTAAATTTTTTAATTATTATATGAACACATGGTGAATACACATAACATATTAAAAATGTTTCTTTGTCATAAATCAAAAGTAATTGTGGACCAAAGGGTATTAATTTTTCATTTCTGCTATCATTACGATTACAATGGTTAGGTGTCACGATGATGTCTAGTTGAGGATAGAGTTCAGGTTAAGGTTGGGTTCATATTTAAGTAAGAGAAAACACCAATCAGAGGGGAAACAGAGTTTGATGCAACATCTCAGAAAAAGATAAACCTTAGATATTTTAAAAATAATTGATTTTCTTTGCTAAATTCAAATGGCGGATTAGATTGATGCTTCCTTAACTTTTCCTTCTTATCCAAATTATTATATTAATTAACAAATACTGTAAAACAGTATACTATGAACATTAGAACATAAAACATACTGTATACTGTAATGTATAGTATTACTACTGTATATTTGCTGTGTTTTTACACTGGAAAAGTATTTAAAATATGCAGCCTCAAAATGTACATTCATTAGGTCACAGTTGCCAAGCATCTTTGTTATCATTTGTATCTAACTTACAATGATTGCTCATGCAGCACATCATTACACTGTGCACTGCTTTCTTCCAGCACTGACAGCCTAATCAATCATAAACTGTAGAAATCATCATCACAGAAAGAAAGAATTAGATATCATATAATTAGATGATCTCATAAAAACTGCCTACTCATATAGCCATTATTATTCATTAGAATCCATTACTTTGGCAAAGCCACCTGTGAATGCTATTTCAAACCAAATTTCATATTTCACTCATGCAGTTGTGCGGAGCACACTGATGACACATTGAGAGGGAATGTCACTGATCCGTCAAACCCATGGACGAGAGCTAGACGTAAAAATTAAAAATATTAATCAAAAACCAACAGGGTGTCAGTATGTGTTGTCCCTATGAGATGACCATACATCTACTACCTATACGACATACATTGCCTTTATTTCAGTAGAGAAAAAAGGTAATCAAGAGGTAGTTTGGCAAATGTAATAGATTACATCTTCACACCTGATGCATGAGAAGGGTGAGAAAATCTCTATTTCAAAATTCCTAAAAATGTGAGCGTAAACAAAATGTAATCGATACACAGCCAAAATAGCTAAAAGACAGTGGACACACCAGTTCTGTTGCATGACTCACATTTAGAGGGAACGTGTCATTGGCTGCAATCAAAAAATCTCTCAGAGACAAAGGAGACACCTTTTCAATTGTATGAGTCACTGAATTGGAAATATGCGTTTCTTAAGAAGAGCAAGACAGTAAATACACCTATTTACCTGTTATATATGTTCTGTAACCGACCCTGACTTCCTATTTAGCAGGTCAAGTTAAAGAAAAAACAAAAAGGTTTTAAAATAAAAGTATAAATTATTGGCTTCTTTTAATCAAAGCAGGTATGCTGCAAATTAATTCACTCACTGCAGCAGCAAACAGTAGATACACCGGGCTTCATTAACAACTTGCCTGTTCGCACTGTTGTCCGTCTCTCCCTCTACCTGTTAGTTCTATGTAATTATTATTAATATGTTAATATTTCACAGCCCCTAATGTCAACACAGACAATTATTTTAAAATGAGCTTATACCTCAAACTGACAAAAACACCAAAGAGAGTCACACATTCTTTGGTTCATTATCGTATGGGAATTAACATTAGTGTGTGGTTTTCAATTCTTTTCTAGTAACTCAACTTTTCTGTGTTTGTAAAGGGATTACAGTTTTATTTTTATTTTTTATAAAATATCAATTGTACAGTTCTGTTACAGTTTTAAATAACTGCTACATTATAGGAAACCTTTTTTCACAAAGCTGTAGCACACAGCAGCTAGTGGAACCCGCATCATAACAAAACTAATACAGGTTTGAATAATTCTAGCCTGAGGTATGTTCCTGTACTGGAAAAGTAACTGCTAGCTTCAGGCATCCTGCACAAGTTCTTCCACATTTTGTAAACCTAATTCTCAAAATGTGTCTCTTCTTTTTTCCCCTTAATGCTTTTGTCTTGCATGTACATCCAGGTGAGAAGCCTCATCAGTGCAGCATCTGCTGGCGCTCGTTCTCCCTGAAGGATTACTTAATCAAACACATGGTGACACACACAGGGGTGCGGGCCTACCAGTGCAGCATCTGCAACAAGCGTTTCACCCAGAAAAGCTCTCTCAATGTCCACATGCGGCTGCACCGTGGAGAGAAGTCCTATGAGTGCTACATCTGCAAGAAGAAGTTCTCACACAAGACCCTGCTGGAGAGGCACATGGCTCTGCACAGCACAGGCAGCACCATCACAGGCCTGTCGGGGAGCGCAGGTACCCCGGGCCCAGTCTCCATTCCCATCCCTATGGCTGTCCCTGAGCCTGGAGCTGGAGTGGTGGCCCTCGCCATGCCAGTGAGCGGAGGTGCTGGAGTAGGGGCTGGGGTTGGAACAGGAGTGGGTGTAGCCGCAGAAGCGAGCTGCCAAGAAGGGACCACCTACGTGTGCTCCGTCTGCCCTGCCAAGTTCGACCAAATAGAGCACTTCAATGACCACATGCGAATGCATGTCTCCGATGGATAAGTACTAATAGATAAACTTCTTTCAAAAAGAATGACAAATAAAATGGCACTAGATTTTCCTTTTCTTGTTTTGAGGTATGAAGAGTAATGAGTATAGACACTGGCACATTAAGTTTCCCAAAAAAGATTTTTTTTTTTCTGTTATTCTAAAAGGAAAAAAAAGATGGTGGCCTTAAGGCTTAGTAGTTTGATATTGATCTACTGGATGGATCCTAACTACAGGCCTCTAAATGTATGCTTTCCTAAAATACTGATTTATGTGTTGAACACTACCGAAAGGCCTACGAAAGAAACACATACACACAAACACACCTTTAGTGTAGATATGTCTGAATGAATATACATGTGCATATATGTTTGAGCGTTTGCGTATTTGCATGTGTCTGTCTGTTTGTCCAAGTGTGTGTATGTGTGTGTGTGTGTGTGTGTGTGTGTGTGTGTGTGTGTGTACATTGCCATGAAACATAAATCATGGCAGTTGTGAACCCATACTGACCAGTTTGGAAACTATAGATGTCCAAGCTTACTGTGGTATAATTTACAACAACAATAACAAAAATCATCTGGGGTTGGGCTACATATTCCCTCTAAAAATACTGATGGTCACAAGATTGCCTTCTTATGTAAAATAAAAAAAGGAGAGTAGTTAATTTGACAGTGGGTTTTATTTATTCCTATGGTATTAAGGGATTATAATGCAGCTGTTGTCAAGGTACCAATTTCAATCATTTTACTGAAATGTAACTTCCTGTCGGTGGTGACAGGGACAAATATTTCTCACATGTTTTGTAATTGTTGTCCATGCATTGTGATGGTTAAGATTACGTTTACTAAATTAGGGTGTATTGATGAGACAGTATTTGAGCAAAAATATGTTTCTTTTTTTCTGAAGTTTGGAGTTTAACTCATTTGCATACACTGCCACTAATATCTTAAAAGACTGTTAAGGCTAGTAGACCTCTTCCATTTCAAAACACAAGAAAAAAAGAAAGATTCTTTTGCTGATGGTTTTTTTTTTAGCCTTTCACATTCACAGTTATGGCAGGCTGGCATATGCGACTAAACTCTCTCCTTCATAATTGCTGCTCCTCAACTTGCACCTGACTGTTATGGGATGTAGATTAAAAAAGGATTTGTCACTTTAACTATTGTTGTTATTGAGTAGCCTACACGGTTTTCATTTGATAATTGAATTATAATATCGGGGGGCATTTAGGCTAGTTGTTGATTGGAACAGTGTTAAAGAGGGAGGGATTTAATTTGAATCAAATTTGAATTGGAAATAATTGCCATCCTCATCCTTAAAGTCCTGTATAACCAGTTCAATACAATTGCACAGCTATTTCAGCAAGTGGGAGCTAAATGCATTACTCTTTATGTATTGGCTCTCCCTGAAGGCTCAAATGGCATGCAACGTTTTGAAAGGAAATACAGTCTGAAAGCAAAACAAGTAGCTCCATTGAAATCACACTGTTTCGTGATATACCACAAGTTGCAGACGGACTTTCTAGACAATAGTATACATTCCTGATTTTTCTAAAAACCCAGACACAGCATGTACAGAATAGATTTGGAAGCTAGTGTGCGCAAGTTGTCATCCATGCATCACATCACTTAAGGCTCATTTCTGATATTTGAATTGTTTTTGTAATTGCTTTTTACTCAAAATAGGACACACACACACACACATGCAACTGCCTGCAACTGCAATCTGAAGGATTTGCTCATTTATGTGAGCAAACACTTTCGTAGTTGTATTGTTAAAAGAATAACTGCATACAGTGGTCTTAAAAAGACCTGCTGTAGATAAAAAAAAAACAAAGTGCTACTTTGCACATTTTCTTAAAATGCCTGTGCTTAATATTTAATCATTTTCCTTAAATGAACTTCTATGATTTTCTTTTATTCAATTTCAAAGGAAAAAAAAAACATTTTTTTAAATCTTGATAAGTGGACTGCATTATTTTCTTGCATATATGTTGCACTGCTTAAACCAATAAGTGCACTACTGTTAACAGAGATATTATAGTTTTAGAAAAGAGGATTTTTTTTTTTAAATCTAACATTTGGTTGTAGAGTTCACATGTAATAGAATAGCTTCGTTTCAATTTATTCATTAAGTAATTCAGCGGTTCTTGGCTTTTGTTATTGCTTGCAGTTACCTACAGTATATACTTGTGCCGTGTTAATGCAAGCATTTATTTTTATTTAAATATGTACCATTACGTGTGCTCATCTATGTTTTAACCTTTGAATTCATTCTTTTATGGAGTACGCTCTCTATAACAGTTATTCAATTGCATTTCTTCACAAACAGACAGAATTTTCTTACAAGAACATCCAAGCCAAACAACATGAACAGTGAAACAACAACAGTAATAAAACACAACTCCCGTCCAACTCCGTTGGCGGAGGTAATAATAACTATTATTATATTATTAATAATAATACATTTATAATGTGTGTGTGTGTAACATAAATGATGTGTGTGTCCTAGAACAACTTTCTGTGGGTTTAAAGGTGTGGGGAGGTGATGGAATGCAGCTTCTTTGATATCTGTCTGTCACTTGTACACAGTTGTGTCCCTTCCTTAGTGTTTGTATGTCTGTGAGTGTCTGTGTGTGGTATATAGCCTAATCAAACTGTTGATAAGTGGAATATCTGAACTGTAGGGCTTCCTTAGCAATATGCAACGCAGGTACTATGAGAAGCAGCTCTCCAAACCTTTTGGGCTAATGTGGCACCTGTAACATTTGTTATGAGATTCGACTAAAGCAGAGGTCAAGTACCGTTGACTTTGTCATACGCGTTTGGAGGAGTTATTTCCAGCATTTTGATGCAAAACTTTATTTAATTGCTACTAGATTTCCTGTGGAGTCAGTTGAAGTGAAGTCAAGTGACCAACATGTGAGACACGGAGAGATTCTGTATTCCGGTTTCTCCCCCAGCTAAAAAAAGAAAATATTGACCCACACGTTAGAGGTATGCTGAAAAGGCGTGAGGTTAGTCTGCAGTAAAAGTAGCACATTATTTAACGTTTGATTGGGCCTGTCTCCTATGGTGTGCATATAAGCCTAAATTGTATGGTTCCTGTTTGTAGCTGTTGTTGCCAGGATGGCAATATTGCTGCATGCTAGTGCTATATTTGTCTCTACACAGCACGTGGAGGGTAATCTCATGCCTTAACAGACAATGCACTAAATAGAATATGTAAGCAACTGCCGAGATCTCTTTCCAACAGTACTGCCACATGTATGGCACACAGCTCATGATGTTGGTGTTTGTTGTCTGTTCAGTACCAAGTTAAACACTGCCAAACTAACATCATCACTTCTTTGAAAGCAAAGGCAGAGACATGAATTGAAATGTTTCAGTGTAATGTATGTATCCAGTAATCTAGCATTCCTTCATGGCACCTAAATTTTACATATTTTGTGTGAACACATATATCAAATGCACTATTGACTGTAGCTAGATGAGTACAACCAGCTTTGTGGTATCATTGGTCTAAATAGTAGGTTAAGTAGCTCGATGTTGGTTTTTGAAATATTTGATTTCAGAATTACACTATCAATTGTTTCTCTATCTTTTTATTTTTTTCGGAATAACAAAAGTAGCCAATCTCAACGTTATCTGGATGAGGGCTAATAACTCGTCCCATTGTCAGTTGACTTCTTGTATCATAAGGTGTTTGATAACAGACCAGGCTAGGAAGGGGAAGAACCTTCTCTCCAGTGTGTCATTACATGCTATAGCATACCCCAGGCTTTCTCTCCCCCTCCCCTCCCCTCCCCTCCCCTCCCTCCTCCTCCCCTGTTGCATTAGCATCACATGCTCTTCACTGTCCATAGTTATATATTCCTTATACTGCTTCAGCTACTCGTGGTGGTGCTTAATCCTCTTTTCTCAGTGTTGCAAAAAGTCGGTTGAAAATTGTTGAAAAGTTGCAACATTATCCAGAAAATAAGTCCTTATCTCAATCGTGCTTCTTCTAGTTGTTAGTTTGGAAAAAAAAAAAGTCTAGGCTTTATGTTTGCAAAGTGTTCGCATATTTTCCAGAACAAAACATATTGAAAAGTAGATAATAGCCTTGAGCCTGCAGCTGTTTGTATTGTGTTTCAAATATATTACTGTTCATGTTTTGTTTATCTTAGTGTAGAGACACAGGGTCTACAGTACATTGTTGTCCTTCTTGCAGTATGTTTAATTCATCGTTATACTTCTTTATTTCAGGCTTTCTCCTGCTTTTTTTTTTAATGGTGATCATAGTGGTGTTGTTTATACATACATAGCTTCATGCAACTGGATAAAGGATAGTCAGTTATTGAGTCATATGTCACAGTGTAATATACAGTATATGCTTATATGCTTTGCATTGAGATGAAAACAAGGAAATGGAAGATAGTAATGGTGAGGGTCATGTTGAGTAAGGAACAGGTTAATTTTATTCTGATAAGCATGTGTCTGTCTTCCTGTTTGTCTATCAGTCCGTCTCCACACATTTTAAGTCAGAATTTTTTTATTTAAGCCTGAATAAAGTCACAAAGTTAAGAGTAGAATACAGAAAACACATGAAACCATTCAGATAATACGTAACTGCATTGTTTTTTTTTGCCTTCTACAGTACACATAAGAGTGAAATAAATAACTTCTTACAAATATACTATATATATTTAAGTATCACCATCTCTACACAGATGAAGAATACATTTTCAGATAGTTTGATAAAGACATAATTGCAGCTAGAGTATACAGTACCTTGTGGGATATAGGGAATATGCCTATCAAGTGCCTATCAGTACATACAACTATACAGAATATTCATAGTTTTTCTCTCCTACATTGCACAGATACAGTATATACACAATGGTCTATTAAAATATACTATTTATACTATTACTGCTAAGACCTGGTGGTTGTGAGTGCATCCTAAGAGAACCCTTTAAAATACCTGAAATGTTCTATACATATACAGTAAAGGCTACATCTGCAAGTTTTATTTTGTAACTTACATCTATACAGTTTTGGAGGATTCAATGATATAAAATGCAATCACGTTTTTGACGTTTTATCGTCTAAATAAAAAAAATAGGTTGAGTAGGTTCAGATGGTTCCTGAAAAAAATAATTATGAAACATTGAATGACCTATTTTTTTTTTTTTTTTTTTCAGGTTGCTCAACCTCGTTACTGTTTGGGATATTACACATGCCGTTTTTTTTTTTTTTTTTTTTTCAGTTTTTTGCCATTTGCAAACAAGCCATATGCTGTACTGTATGTTTGTGGGGGAAGGGCAGTGGCATTTTGTGAACAGCAGAGGGAGCCACACATCAGCTGGAAGAGGTGGAGTTAACACGCTGCCTGCCACAATGAACGAAAACCCCAACTCAGATGTTTGGATATTTTTAAGATCTTGTTGCGGGTAAATATTGCAATTCTTCAGATTATAATAACATCTAAAAGCATGGCAGTGGTTACCTCCACTGGTAGGATCTGGCAGCTGCACTACTTTTTCAAAGTACACTATGTGTCCTTTGACCTTGATGACAGGCCCTTCCACATGCAAGCCAATGCCCAGTTTCCCAAGAACAATCATTAAAGTGTTATCTTATCTGACAGCATTATTGTTTACGTACAGCTTGAAATTGTAAAGGGCAACGAGCAACGTGAAAAAAAAAAAAAAGAAAGAAACTGGTCATTAAACGTTAGACTCACAGTAGATATTTATAACCACTACCTGGAGGAAAAAATGAGATTACAAATTGGAAGTTTTGGCAATGGCGAACACACAGGCAGCATTCAAATGTCTTTAAGTGGTCGGTTTAACAACATGAAAACAAAACTAAAATGAAAGTATAGTGGAATAAAAAAACAAATGAAGTTTCAGGACTGAGTGGCTGTGAGATAAAAGGTTTTGGGATGGCTTATTATTCTTTCCCCTGTGGACCAATTACCACAGTTTTCTCTCTAACCTTCTCCAGCCTAGTTACTGTGCCAAATTTAGGAGGAAAAAAAAAACACTTTTTAAATTATGCCACTGTTGTTAAATTAGATGTGAGAACCGAGCAGAAAAGCGAAAAAATAAAAGAATCTTTCTAAGTAAGAAATTTCTGTAAAGCCTATAACATGAACACAAAATGCATCATACCAAAAGCAAGTGATTGCTTCTATTTTGAATCTTTAAATCCTCCATAATACATTGTTTTCAAGTAAATAGGAGAAAACAGCTATGATTAACAAATGCACACTTTGAAGGCTTAGTTTCATATACATTAAATGTTAAAAAGGAGCATTGATAATATAGGCAATGTGATATAGCTAGTCCCTGTCATCCAACCGTCACACACTGACACACACAGACAGCATCTGCTCATATCTTACAGTCAAACCTTCAGATTCTGTTCTTACACACATACAGTGAAGCAGCTGTTCAGATTTAAAAGTACAACTCAGCTAAACTAAGCTATAATAACATCTAGATTATATTATTACTTTCTCCGAACATGCAGTTATTACACTACCATGATGAGGTTTTTAATAAAACGTCTTCATCAGGTAGCTACCATTGATCAGTCCAAATGAAGCATGCAGTCCTGTCTACACAGCTTTTTCCTGTAGGGGGTTACTTTGTTTTTCATGGAGCACAAACTATTTTTGAGTGCCCCTCGATAACAGGATTTCTGTATCTTTTAAAAAAAAAAAAACCTCACTATGGTGAGGAGGCTCAGGCGTGATTTAGCCTCTAAAGACTGAACACTGAGCCTCTTTGTGTTCTCACTCGCTGTAGTCTTTTTGGCTTAGTCCAGCTCGATGAGACAATTAGTTTTTAAAGTGTGCAGCAGCGTAACTAAAAACATGCATTCCTGTTCAAGTCCAGAACATTCCAACTCCTAGTCTGGCATTTGTTTTCCACACTTAACTAACCTAACATTAAGGAGGATTTCCAGCGCTTAATCGTTTTAAAGATCTGTTGGATATTTTATTATGTAGTAGCAAACATTGCCCATTACATCAAAGTTTAGTAAAAAAAAATTACATTTCCCTCAAATAGATCAGTTTTTAAATCTCATCTCGCTGTTTATTCAAATTCTGCCATGAGATCACGAACCTCATAAGCACCGCTTATGCTCGTATGGACTGGTTCTATAGACAACATGCACTATGCTATCACTCTGTTTCTCTATGTAGGTCTCTTTTTTATAGTGCAGCAGTGACGTAGAAAATCAAAAACTGCAAAAAGAGAAGCTCTTCTTCACCACGATGTTGGTCACTGTCTCAGCCAGCACGTCGTCTGCCATAAGGGACACGCAGACTTAGATCAAACATTTTTAGCACTGTAATGTTCCTAAAGGGGCTGCTGGTGGTAATTTGTAAAATGGGGCCATGCTAATCATTAGAGGTCAAATGGGGGAAGAAAAAAAAACTGTACTAGACAATGTTTGTTTTCACAAACCAAAGAAGGGTTAAGATAATTTAAGTTTTATGGAGAAAATAACATTTCTTTTCTGTGTGTGGGGTTCCTACGGTTGGGCTAGATTGCTACAGTTGTTTTGTTTTTTGGGGGGTTTTCTTTGTTTTTCTTCTCATTGCAGGGTGCTTGTGAAAATGCATCTATGTTTTGTCACTTGATCAGTTGTTTATAGTTTTGTGGTTGTGTTAATTTGCCTATTGTAGACCAAAATCTTTTTTTTTTATAAGAAATGCAACAAAAGATAAAAATGAATCTGACACAGTAGCTGTGATGTAAACTATCGCATGTTAAAACATGTATAAGATTGTAAATGTTGCATTGTTCCTCTGACAAAAAGCATAATACTCAATAATCACCGGTTACGTCTTCTATACACACACACATTTAGCAAATCAGTGTAGACCTGTTCACCTTCACATTGGAGTATATCGAAATAGTTTTGTTATAGCAGTTTTCTTCAAATATTGGCACCGTCTAATATTTTCAGGCTGTCCCTAAAATACTAATCTGATATTGTGACTTAAGAGTACATTTAGCCATTTACACTTGAGATGGACCAAGATGTTAAGTTTGCACATATTTGTAGGTTGTTTATTAAGCCAAAAAAAAAGGATAGAGAGAATAAAGATACAACTTTCAGTCAGATCTAGGTGAGGCGCTCAAGATCTCTGAGCAGATATTACAGTCGTTCATGTTCGCTGGGGAAAAAAAAAAAAAGCATCCAGCCATCACTACATGACGAAAATTAATTCAAAACCAAACTGTAACACGAATTTAAATATGACAATGTGGTCCAAATATTTATGAAAGTGATTACAATATATTTTTGTAATAACAACACACATCATCTTCAAGCGGAATGTAAACCATTTGGCAAAATCTGACAATATTTTATTACTGTAAGGTCTAATTCCACGTGAATCTGCTGTATATTTTTCATCCTGTGTGTTTAAAATAGGAAATTGAAATACTGTAATTCGGGTGATGTTTTGTACCTAGGGGGTGAAGACAGAATTTCTCAAATATTGCCATTACAAATCAGAAATGACATGTGTCCTAATCAAAGCAGCTTAGGTTTTTGTTTCATCTGGCTTTCAGGCTTTTTGCTGCCATATCTTGTATGTAGATGCTTTTTGTAAACATGCACTCGAGTTGAACTATGAGATGTGCTTATAAATATGTGTATATTTTGTTAGGCTCTTTTTGGCCTACGTTAGCTTGATATTTTATTATTTCCCTAAAAATACTTCTCCTATATAGTTATGAACTTGGCAGAAGTGGAGCTGTTGTAGTAAAGGTAGTTAACATCACAACTAAGCAACCCTGAAATATATGCTGCAGTAATGTGTTTTCAGTTTGTTTTTGATAATTTATGCTCCAAGTTGGTTTGTATTTTATTATTATTATTGTTATGAAACAAGCTTGTTTGAAATGTATTGACTGCTGTTTTAAAAAATAGGGGATAAAGTTTCTTTTTTTTTAATGTATGTGCAAGGACGTTTTTATAATATGATTTGTCAAACACTGGACTGGAGTGAGTTTTCCAACATTTCCAAGTTGAGAGATGTATTTGACAGACATAACTGCACAGACGACACCCGTTAGCACAGATGTGAGCTGACAGACAAAGCACATCCTCCCAGCTGTACAGGGGAGGGTGACTAACATGGCCGCCATCCTACCCACTCAAAAATAGGAGTCATTTAAATGTAAGAAGTTAAGACATTTCCTTTGTGCTGGTTTAATTGCATTCATTGGGTGATGGGTTATGTATAATAGAAAAATATTTATTAGGGGTTTCCTTCCAAATTGTTGCATGGCATCGACTGGTGACAGATTTTTTTTCTTTTCTTTTCTTTTCTGCAAAAAGAAAGAGTGCTCGCATAAATATTCAGAAAAAATCGTAAAGGGATACCACTTGACAGCTATCCAGTTATCAAAATCACCTGGTGTGTTCTTGCTATGGTAGAGCAGATATGACAGTTGAGTCTCATTACACCAACCACCACTTCTCAAACCAGAAAAGAGATTTGCACTAGACTTATTTTGGTCTTCTACTATCAAAAGCAATATAATTCACTCAACACATTTTTAAACCATAGTATGTGACGGTTGTCGCCCACAGTGGCAATGCTGAGTAAATGGTGATATTTGACAAGTTTTGATTTGTTTTGTTTTTGTATTCAAAGGTACAGAATCGGTCACCTTTTTTAATGCACATCCACGTGTTGTTGTTGTTCGTAGCAGGTTCTTTTGTACCCAGCAGTACCCCGAGTATTAGTGTCCAGATTTGAGGGGCATTAAAACTGTTGTTTCCTCCTGTGATTGTTTTGGACAAATCAAGCAGCTCTTACAGATCTGAAGTGAGAGACGGGATGTATGAGGGATGGAATCATTTCCCATGAGTCAAACTTGTCGATCGTCTTCATCACACAGCCAACAACATTATTAAAGATAAATACGAATACCAAAAGATAACCCCAGCAGTCCACTGTCCTGCACACCTTTAAAAACACTCGTCTTTCTCCGCATATTTGGTAACTTTTGAGTGCTTCTTGCTGGGATGTTACAAAAAAAATGCTTTAAAGTGAAATAATAATGAAACGCTTCTTAGAGGAAGAAAAAAAAAATCAAAATGCACCTTTTTTTGTCGTACAAACACAACATCATTGGCCACATAGGTAGAGAATCTCTGTCCACCAAAATGTATCATACGTCATCCTTTTTCCAACGAGGTCATTCACAACAGCAGTAATTATTGACCTTAACGTCGTTATTTTGTTGATGGATAAGTGTAAATTTTTCAATAATTCACAAACAGCAAAACTTCACCATTTTATCTGGATGTAGTAGCTTTCCTGTTTTCACCGCTTTGTGGTGTTGTTGAAAGATGTTGCGGTTTGTCTAAATATGTTGCGTGTTAGAGGAAGCATAAGTATGTGCCTTCTTGTAATCTCCTTGGTGAGCTTGTTATTATTGAGAAGCTGAAGCCAGCCAATTGTGTTTGCACTAAAACCAAATTGCTTTTGTGATGTAGACTATTTAAGCAAGCTTGTTGCGTCACTTTAACCGTACAGTATGCATGAGGGTGAAATTGGTAAGTCTAGGGCTAGAGCTCTCATCTGTTGACCTGTAAACCAGTGCAGCTTAGAGGATCTTGTGAATATATCTTGGCTTAGTTTCGCATTCAGTTTTCAATTCCATCTCCTTACTCATCAAGTTTGTCACAATTTCAACAGTTCAAAGAAAAAATTAAAAAAATCAAATAAAAAACAAGAAAAAAAAGCAAATAACACATACCATGAATACAATACAGCTTTTACTTTCACATGCCACAGTTAGAGAGTTACACAACTGCAGCAGAGATATTACTTTCTCTGAATCCATGGGAATGCATGAGTATACGAGGTCGCCTCAAGACTATTGGTCAAATTAATTTAGGTTGTTTTTTGAAAACTTGTATTTATTACACATTTTGTTGACATCTAAGAAAGACCTATATGCTTTGAGTCTTACAAATGCACCTTATTCATGTCAGTCCATGTGGGGAAAAAAAAGGCTGGCAATGTAATATCTCTGATTTAGCACCTTACTACACAGCATGTTTTCACTTTATGCCAGTTTAGCTATTCTTCCATATGTATGATTTCAAAAATAAATCTCATATTTTGTGAAATTGTTTTCATGGGATGTGCCAAAGTTTGGAGGCGATCTCCCAAGTGTTTATGCTTATCATTTTCTTTTTCTCCTCCTTCAGTTATAGCAATGGTATGTCAAAACTTTCCTATAACAGTGTGTGGAATCAATTTATCTCAGCAAACAGTATCATTACTTGCCATTTTACAATAAGCCCTGTATTTCACATATATTTACCAGTGATGTGTATTTGTTATTATAAAGAAAATAGCCGTAAAAGCTTCATTATGTTACATAATATTGTGACTTTTTTCGAAAAACTGTGAAGACTTATCTTGCATATACTTTATACAGAAGTATTAAGCCTTAATACAAAAGACTAAAAAAAGTGTGGAAGAATAAACTGATTGTTGCTAAGTAAGGATGATTTTTGTAAATGTTACCAGCACTTTTTTTGTAATTTTCACTCTCTGAGGTATTGTACAAGTTCAAGCTGTTTGTGAAGTTTGATTATGAAGGAATAAAAACTAGTACTTTCCTGTACTTCACAGAAGGTCTTGTTGCTGTTTTTCTTTTTCTGTTCTTCTTTCCGGGTGTTTTTTCTCATGAATATAGTGCCCAGAAATATATACAGAAAGTAACCTTTTGTCTTTAAAAAGGGTAAAGTTTGTGCAATAAAGCTTCCATGTGCGACCTTTCACATGACTGCACTGCCAAGAACTACAAACTGACTTCTAATGAATGCATAAATCCAGATAGATAGATAGATAGATGGTATTCTTGGTGTAAATATAATCAAATAAATGAGCTGTATTAGCTGAAATGAAGCCCATAAATAAATGCTCATGTGTGTTGATTCCAAATACAGTTGGAAGTGACTTAATAACAGGCTGGATGGTATCCCAGAATGCACTGGGCAGAAGGCAGGGAACACCCTGGACAAGCTGCCAGTCCATTACAAATGTAACGGTGATCAATAAACAATCAGTCACACCTCGGTTCACACCTGCTGAACAGGCGATTCGAAGGTGCAGTCCTCTTCACTCACAAGTGTTTGGACTGTGGGAGGAAGCCGATGCAGTCAACTACGTAAACTCTGCACAGAAAAGATTTTCCTGGAAGCAGATCCTGGGTCAGTCCTGCTGTGAGGTGTCTGGACAGTGTCACAGCCACCAGAACGCATCAATATGAGCCTTTATTGATTCTCCTGATTCATTTTAGACTCTGTGCTGCAAGATTAGCTAACAGATGAGTGTTAAACTGATCTCTAATAACCACCTTTAACAGTCATTGAGAATAAATTAATATCCTCTAATGTAAGCGCAGTCAGTTTTTAATTAAAATAGTCTGTTAATGTCACAGTTATGGCTCCTTATACTTGGGTTGTAATCTGGTAAACACATCAGAGAACAATAAAGAAGACGCTCTGCATTGTATTCAAATACTGGATTCACTTTGTATTGAAATATTGGTGTGAAAGATTTATTTGGTGGAATAAATTATAAGCGTTTATGAATTCAGAAGGAACTCGTCTGGTTGGAAAAACGATGGTTGCTTCACACAGGGATGGCTATTTATTTTCTTTATTTATTTTACTCTGGACTGTTAACATTCTTCTTAGCTATCAGGTTTAAATATTGGCTAAAATCACACTGTTGACATTAATGAAAAATAGTGGCAGCCTAATTAACAAAATTATTTATTATTTTAAAAAGAATATATTTTTTTTAATTGTGTGTAAAGTTAATCACAGTCGTACCTGATCATAAATCGGAGCCATAGATGTTAGGAGTAATGTCTGTGACACACAGATCAATAAAGTCTGAGGTAAACTGCAAAATAATATAAATGATCCTTTAATAACCAGCGTTTGCTTATTTATTCATGCAAATATAGTTCATTTATCTTGTGATAGTGATGTATTGCGTTATATTGTGCTATTCTGAACAAAGGGAAGGGGACAAAACAGCCAACCTATAACTTGATATTTACACTAACGCCCTGTCATGTATGAACACCTGTAAACTGGGACTGAGCCTTCATGAAGCCACTGAACACTCTCAGTATGTATCAGCAGCATTACACTGATGCTCCTCCACCTTGGTACACTGGGCACACACACACACACACACACTTAATACTCACAATATGTCTGATAAGGAGATAAATCAGATTCGGCTTTAAGACACTCCTCATTGAGAAACTCGAGCACGCGCAGAAAGGCAACGGGAGCGCGGGAGTGTCGCACTCGTTTGCAGCGGGCGCCCCCTGCCGTCGGTCCCCGGTATCTCAGGCCGGATGGAGGATTAAAACCAGGGAGGAGTGTACCGTCAAACTTCCGCTTGTGTGTGTGTGTGTGTGTGTGTGTGTAATCACCGCTAAAATGTCACGCTGGCGGTGTCTTCTCCTTCACGTGACGTTGCAGGAAAACATCGTGTTTCATTCATATTTTCTATTTAAGAACCTGTCGTGTTTACCTGTCCGTGAAGGGAGAGCTCCTGTGACGCATCAAGATCAGATAATGTCTATACTTAAAGGAGACTTTGTAGATCATCCCGGATCAAATGTAGTCTAATACCAAGTCTGAGGTCTAGACGGGTGACCTGGTTGTCAGATGTACCTGGATGTAGATAGTGAGGTAGGTATTTATGTAGTCGAACCTTTATCAGCCGGTATCTGTCACACCTTGTGTTCAGGTTTGTTCCAACATGTATGCAGTCAAGCGAGGACACCCACACCCACACACACACCTTTAATTCATTCACACACTGGAGTTAAGTTTCATACTGCATTAAGCATCTAGTGTCAGCTGTCAATTTCCATCCAGTTTGTCTTTAAGACAGCTAGGCCACCTGGATGTATTGTGGTTAATCTGCGTAATAGAGTGGTAAGTTGGTCTTAAAACCTCAGTTTTTCCATTAATTTAGTGTAGTATTCATTTACAATCCTTACAAATAGTGAATATTTTATTTCTCTCAAAAACTAGTTATTTGCCTGCTGTTTAATAACTGAGTTAACGCTCCTGAAAGTTAATTTAGAGCTGTTTTAAGAGGTATTCTGAAACTAAATTAACATTATCGGCTACTGACTATCAGCAGCCTGTCAACACACTTTCAAAGGAGCCAACACTCAGGCGTTCTACTCTACAATCCTAGTAGTGACCACGGTCAAACCAGGAAGGCTCAGGAAGAGATAAGCGTGAGTAAATATAGCAGTTGGGTGTAATCCACTTCGTGCATTTCATTATCCAGTGAGTGCTCATCTCATGCACTGACATTAGAGGAGACAGTCGACATCAGTGGTTTAGTTTGTTCCCAGAATAAATTTATTCGAGTTGGGACCATACAAACCTAGTGAATGACAGGAGGAGGTATCGATTTCTTTAACAGGAATGACATTGGTAAAGAGGGTGTGGAACGTTTAAAATCATAAAGATGCACAACGTACAGCCATCGCCCACAGCTAGGGGTGAGACACTATAGTTTGTTCCCATAAATAAGGCAGAATGTTGAGTCCATAGAAATGGAAAGTTATTACATTTAGCCAAATTGGACAGTGATGTGACAATATGAAGACTTAGATGACTTTCTTCAGCTCATCGTACAACACCAGCACGAAGGCGCCGCCCATGCCTCTGAGCACGTTGGACCAGGCTCCCTTGAAGAAAGCCTTGCCACCCTCGTCGCGTGCAATCTTACGCCAGCAGTCAATGGTCCCGCTGTACATGATGTCAGCTGAGGAGGGTAAGAAAAGAGCAGGAATTAGATAACGTGAGCAGACGTAAGCTATCACAAAAAGAACAGTGTCTTTGGAGCAGCAGGCTTCGATAAACACAAATCAACTCACCTCCTTTGCGTCCGGACTGCATCATCATACGTCTACGGACAGTGTCGAAGGGATATGAGGTCAGACCAGCGACGGCTGTGACGCTCTGTGCGATCATCCAGCTCACCAATATGTGGGTATTCTTGGGGTCTGGAAGCATACCTGTAAAGAGAAGAGGGGGGAAAAGAGAGGTTTAGAAGACGTAAACTAGCTTCTTTAGAGGTTTCAGTGTGAGCCAGTGTGCAATCAACCTACCCTTAGCTGTATCATAGATTCCGAAGTAGGCAGCCCTGTAGATGATGATGCCCTGCACAGACACGTTGAAGCCCTGGTACAAGCCTTTCAGACCATCAGACTTGAAGATCTTAACCAGGCAGTCTCCGAGACCATTGAACTCTCTTGTGGCTCCAGCCTTTCCCACGTCAGCGGCCAGACGGGTACGGGCGAAGTCGAGGGGGTAGACGAAACACAGAGAGGTGGCTCCGGCGGCGCCACCGGAGGCCAGGTTACCGGCGAAGTACCTCCAGAACTGGGTGCGCTTGTCGACGCCATCAAGGAAGACCTTCTTGTACTTGTCCTTGAAGGCGAAGTTGAGGGCTTGGGTGGGGAAATATCTGATGACATTGGCAAGGTTACCTCTCCAGAAGGAAACGAACCCTTGCTCCTTGGGGATACGGACAACACAGTCCATGATACCCTTGTACTGCATATCAGCGGTGATCTGCTTGCTGGCATGTTGGACCTGTAATAATGGAAAAAGAGAGAAAGGTAGAGTTTAAAACAGGAAAGCCAATTAACTGCTGAGCATATGTCAATCACACAGTCTCCTTGTTGTGACCTTGGTACATGTCGAACCTGTAAAAGCACCTGTAAAGGCGCCATTAAGTACAATATAACAGAGCTATCAGTGAGAAACAGCAATCAAATGATAATGGCTGCAATGCGTAATATGCCACGCACTTGTTATTTTCGAGACATCTTCTAATAATCAGATAATTTTCATAGAAAGGCGGACGGTTGTCGGTGTATGAAGGTGTAGGAACAATGTCGCAATGCAGCTCGGTGAGAAATGGATGTGAAAGTAGTTGACCCGGCGGTGGATCGACCGTCCCGGGCCTCGACACAGACATCGCACTTACCGCTAGCTAACGTCTTGAGATACATGAGCCACCATTACGACATCTTTGTCAATTAAAGCTCAAATACAGTCCACGCGTCGCCCCCTCGCCGCCGCCTATGGAGTAGTAGAGTTGTATATAAATAAGAAGTGTTGTTATTTCTCTGTACACAATGTCCCGACACCACTACGAGGGTTTGTCCTTTGTTAGCTCCCGGGGCTAAGGTTACCGAGAGAAGCTAACGTTAGCAGCCAGGCTCCTGTAGGTCATTTCCTCCATCCGGTGATGACCTCCACTCCTCTCACACATCACTCCTAAAACTCTCTACTTCTGCATTAAAAAAAAAAACACGTTGTTACCGAGTCCTGTGCAAACCCCGAGTCCGCGGGGACGTTTTGATAAACCGGCTGTCACACGGCAAGCTAGCAAAATCACACAAGCTACCCGGCTACATGAGAGCGCCTTCCGGAAAGAGAAAGACTTCAAGACTTTTACCTGCAGGAGAAGCTTCACTCTCTCGATGGGGGCGACTGCTGTCTTGGAGATGGCCGCAGAGATGCCACCGGCCAAGAAGTCCTTGGCGAAGGAAATCGCTGTCTCATTCATGCTCATGATCTCGATGTGCCTTTGAAACAAGCAGTACAGATAGATATAATACCCCGCTGCCCTCTACAGCTGATGGCCCGCACAGACGAAATGGCCGATTGTGAAGCTGCGTCGGTGATTTATATAACGCGGTGGCTCGCGATACTAAACGGGAACTTGTGATTCGACGACGCTCGCCAATCCCCGACGTCACGAGGCTCTCTCCGCCAATTAAAAGAGAGAGAGAGAAAAAAAAAACCACACAGTTTAGGCGGTGACGTCATCACGTTGCGTAGGAACGCGGTGTCCCGAACAGGCTAAACGTAAAGTGGACTAAATTTAGGGCAGAAAGCCAAATTAGTTACCCCGGGGACTTTGTTCTTATTTGGTTCTGTGCCCAGAGTCCCGCCCCCGGAGGCAATAAAGACAGCTGCCCCCGGTCGGTCACACGTCGGGGCTGTGCATCATACTTAAGGAAAGTTATAGGGTCGTACCGAGCTTCAAGGACTTCACAGAGAGCCACCATGATACTACATAATATTAAAAAATAAAATAAAACAATACTTTACAGTGAGGTGCATTCCTCTATATGAACAGGATTTATATAACCTGTAACTTATTTACTAATTATTAACATACATGTGAGCTGAACTGAACTAACACTTGTGTGCTGTTTGTAAAACATGGATGTCAATGTCAGTGATGTTGTTGAGCAACCCGCTGTCACGTGTCTACACTTGCTCTGCACGCAGCACAAGTTAACGAGCTCACCCGCTGAAATGCTGCATGCTCGTGTTTATGGCGAGAGCTGGTTTATGTTACTGCGTATGTCTGCATTACATTAGGCCCCACATTTCAAAATAAAAGTTTCATTCATCCCTTCATCCAGTTCGGGTTCGATCAAAGTTGTCCACTAGAGGGCGGCAAGAGACCTAATGTCTTTATTCAGCTGGAGAACATAACCCACACAGATCTGCTGCATGCAGATGGATATAAATTACTAATGAGCAGAATAACTGAATATTTAAAAATGCATTGGAGGAATATTTTGAAATGCCAAATGGTGACTATTTAAAAAATTATCTATCTATCTATCCTAATCTATCTAATCTATCCTATCCTATCTATCGTAAATCTATCTATTATCTACTCTATTCATGAATGAAAAGCATGTAAACTAAGTGCCATTCATTACATTATTTCCACGATCCAAGAGACTGATATGACTTCCTGTTGCACTCATGATCTCAGTGTTGTGGCAGTATGTTGTAGTGCCTCTTATATGTTCCTGTGACAGATTGAATGTTTTATTTAAAGTCTCATTCAACCACAGAACTGGAAAAATATGTTTCTCATTCAGATGATGCCAGCTGTTGAATGTAGTTGTGTCCAGGGCCTTGTTGATATATTATTATTCATATTATTATGCCAAACCATATTTATATTTTGAGCCTGTTCTGATTAAAACTCTGGCAGTGCAGTAAATACCTTTATCTCCCAGTAATACACCGGTGCATCTGTTCATTGACCTGTGCATGTGTTCTGTAATGAACAGTGTAGACCAAAGGGAGGAGCTGCTGTGCTGCATGCAGTCTGAGGGACGCCACAGATTGACTTCTAAAGCTGGAGCAGGCCAAGATAACAGTGAATAAAACACACTGGGAAACTAGTTGTACAAGATAATTCACCATAACTGTAGTGTGAGAGCAGTGCAAGGTCTCCTGCTGCCATAGTTACTGTTGCCTTATAGCTTACACTGCTTTGTTGTTCTTGTTTGGTTGGATGCGTATTTTAATGACAGTCACTGTCCTCTTGTATTTTTATTGCCACTTGAGCATCCAGTTGAACAGGATGTGTAAATTAATCCACTAATCTCCCCGCTGTCTTTTAATTAGAGTGAGGACAACAGGTCAGTGACATGCACTTTGCAATTTTAAATAGCTTTTGTTCTCTTTTAGTGAGAGGCAGCAGTGGGTTTATTTAATCATATTTTTAGTGCAGTATTTTTCACTGTAAATTGGATAATTTAATGAACTTTAGAGAATTTGTTCTACAAACATTTATAAATGGCTTTAAAGTGAAAAAAATAATCAGTGTTCAGTTAAAATTTATGATCCAGTCTGCAGTCAGTCTGTTGCTGCTGTTCTTGTTTCCTTCAGAAGGTGCAAAAATTGCAGCTGCTGTGTCAAACTCACAAATTTGTGTTTATATCCTGAATAATGCAGAGAGTGGAAGCCTTACAGTATCTCTACAGACACAAACTTCATAGTGAAGCTGTTTGTTTGGATAAATAAAAGAGACAAAACTCAGGAGAGCACCACTCGCTTTGAGTATTTCTCAAGGCATGTCACCCCCCCAGGACCAACCCTCTCCACCCACAGGTCAGCCTCAACAGTGGAACAAGTAAAGATTTCACACTCCCAGTCCTGCTGTAAGCTGATACAAATGGAAAAGACTGGTGGTGCTGCAGACTTGTCTCAAGGCAGAGGAGGGAACATATTTAATTTAACATTTAAGCTCACTTCAGCAGACACATAAAGGCACCTGTGGGAGCAAACAAACAAACCAATATTTCTTCCAGAAACAAGGTTCAGTCAGACAGGTCCAAATGGAAACAGCTCAGTCTTGCTTTGTCTGCTTCTTCAACACTTTTTTACTGAATGGTACAAGACCCATTAATACAGTGTCAAGGTCAAAGCCACTAATGTTCGTTCTGTGGAGATTTCACTTTAAATCCATTAAAAAACAAAAAACAGCTCGGTTAATTAAGTGGATTAGAGATAATTCTTTTGCTAAACACAATTGACTTTTCAATGCAATCTATAATAAACACCTTGTGTTGTCCATCATGTTGATGCCTGAACTTGGCTGCATCAACCCAGCTGTTCTCCCAGAGGAAACATTTTAACATCTCACGGGCATATGTGGGGGGGGGCAATCAAATTGCGCCTTTAACAGAGATGTGCCATATGGTCTCAGCGCCCTGATCTCAACTCCGGCTGGACAACTGGAGCTGCGACGCAACTACGCGCAAGTCCAAATGCGACACAACTCACAGATGGAGGCTGTGGTCTGACTGACTGACTGTCTGACTGTCTGACTCTGACTGACTGACTGGAAGTGACTGGCTGATCAGCGGAAACTTTCTTTGGATCAATGTTTTGGAGATTTACCGAATGCGTCCGCTAGAGATCAACACAACTGGGATCCGAGAAATAAATGGGACAACAAAAATCGCGAGAACTTGAATTGCTCCGGTTGTGTGCACGGTTCAGTTTGGCCAACTTTGTGCACTAGCACCCTCCGATCTGCCTCAATCTGTCCGTGCGGGCGCAGCAGCAGCAGAGGAGGAGGCGGCTGGATGTGGCAGGAGTCGGGTCACTGAGCTGCAACGAGCCGGGTGCGAGTTTTCCCAGTCCACAAGTCCCCAATGTCACCGGACAGGATGATGATCTTTGGACTTCTGCTCAGTGTCTTCTCTCATGGTACGCAGTATATTTATTCTTTCCAACAGCTGGCTGAGATGTAAAATAGCCCTTATAACCACACCGCTGAGATTGTGTCATTAATTTAGTCTGTGGGGCTCAGAGTGTTTGTTCTCTTGTGGAAGACACCTTGTCTTTCAGTACCCAGAAGTTTTTTTTCTTTAATGCAAATGTCTGTTGAATACCAATAATTATAGACTCTAACGAAGTCCCAGAGGTCAGACCAGATGCAAGAACACTGGATTTCAGATTATAATGCTGATAATAATGTTTTTGGCTTGATTTAAATCCCCCAGACTCTGATAATAATTTAGACATGGTGACTTTCTGTAAATTATCTGCAGATAGTTTAGCTTATGTATGTAATCTGACAGAAGATCCTTATTTAAAAGAGAATAAAGGGGGAGAGTCTGAGATATCTCACTTTCAGATGATAACATTATTACCGGTTTGAGTAAAACTTTTGAGATGACCCTCAAAATAACATAAAATAAGTAACTATAAATCAGTTTAGCATCCATCATATCTGCAGCAATAGATTTTACATCTGGATGACATCATTGGTTCAGGTCTGTTATTTCTACCTTGGACTCGTTCCAAAAAAAGAGCTGTTCATCTCCCAAATATTGATTGGACTGTCCCGGATCATGGAAATATCACACATGAATAGTTAAACTAAATAAGGTCCTCCTCTGCATGAAAGCATTTTGGCTTCCACATCATGTAAATCATTGAGATTTTATACGAGTTGTGCATTAGAGGATGATAGGATGAAATATGAAAGCCAAAAAATTCCTTACTTTGTGGCAGCAGCATAACGGAGCAGATTGTGGTGTCACTGCTTTAAAAGTCTTTGTCTTTGCTGATGATCAAATGGGCAAAAGATGGTGAAAGAACTGTCTGTGATGTGTGACAGTACAGTAGATTAAATTGAATTCCTCAGCCACACATGCACTCCTGCAAAGTGAGTTATATTCATTGAAGTCAATAATGTGACTGTGGCTGGATAAGAAATCTCCCAGCGGAGCATACAGCTTGTTGATCTGTGGTCATTTATATTGAATTATGTCATTTTGGATCATAAGTGTTCTTCAGTGCTTGAGCTGGAGCAGAAGTTATTTTTCATTACTTGAATGCAGTTGCCTACAGGTCCTGTATCCTCTATTGTTTAAGACAGACCACAGGAAACATGAAACATAGCTCCACCACTGTGCTCTTCACTGTAGAAATACATGTAAATGCTGTAATTGTTAGGATTATTTCAATATTACCGAAGGTGTGGGATTCGCCGCCTCCAGGAAAATTCAGATAATGTCGGGTGAGGCTGCCATTATAGAGATTAGTATCTTAAAATGATGAATGTTTTCTTGTGAATGTCAAACCTTTCAGGCACCCAGTATATCAGCTGGTGTGTCAAACCCACCTGCCAGGGACTTGGGTGGAATCACAACAAGAAAAACTGTTATTTTCAAGCGCTATTTAATAGACATCTGAGCCATTGCAGATGCAAATTAGACAGACTGTCATGATGTTCAATTCTTCCATTATAGCTAATTGCAAAATAAATGATCGAATGTCTGTTTCGTCAGTTGCCTCCACTAGAGAAAAGAGAAATCTATGCAAAACTCACTAGACTTTAATCTGGTTTTCCAGCCTAATCAGAGACTGTTAAGTCTAATGGGCATTTTCTTCTGAACTGTTTTTCAGGTTGTACAATGTCATTTTTACCTT
Source organism: Morone saxatilis (assembly GCF_004916995.1). Classification (NCBI taxonomy): domain Eukaryota; kingdom Metazoa; phylum Chordata; class Actinopteri; family Moronidae; genus Morone; species Morone saxatilis. Next base: position 14,934,810 of record NW_023339763.1, on the reverse strand, counting down.
GTAATATATCTGGCCAACCCTGTGACATAAACAATGGAAGCGGGGACTTCAGACAACAGCCTTCCCAAAATGTCTGTCACCACTGAGGCTCCACAGAGCTCAGGGCTGACCAGTGCTATCGTTAATGTGTCCTTACGGGATTGAAACGTCCAAAATGAAAGAGGGGAATTGCGCCTGTCTGTACAGATTACAGATTTTCTAACTAAAAGTCCCACAAAAAGATTTGTCGTCTATAAAACACATTTTACAATATATAAACTGTCATTTTGAATGTAGCCTACCTTTGTCAGAAAAATCAATGGAAAGCTGGCTATTGTTGAATGACATTAAACCTGACTTTGACCCTTTGCTGCGAGGCCTAGATTATTGCTAAAGTCCCAGTACGGTCGGCAACTGGTGAGTGTTGCTATTTCCGTTCTTCATTTAGTGGACGAGATTGAGCTGTAACACAGTTGTCATAAACTTACTAGAGCTCCTTTTCCAGCTGTGTAAAGTTACACGAGTTTTAGGTGGACTGATATCCACAAGCTCGAGCTCTTTCTATCCAGGGTTTGACTGTTTGATATACATACTGTCTGTAGGGGTTTGACACTGGTTTATCCAATCCTTGGCTTCTTTATCTTCCACACTGTGCTGTAGACTCTTCTTTTTTTCCCTCTCTTTCTGCTGAGGTATTGTCTTCATGTACTCTGCCTGTAATTCAGTTTCGTTTAGGCCGACAGCACACAGAGATTAAACTGGCATCTTGCCCACTGGACATTACTTAGATAAAAAGAACATAAAATACAGTTTCTGAATATGCTATTATTTGATGTTGTTCTTTAAAGAAGTCATTTTAATTAAAATGCTCACATCAAGGATAACTTTAACATGAAAGAATGTGGGTTTCTAAATGCCGTCAGATTTCTACAATATAAAGTTCATTGAATGTTAATTATTATCATTTTTGTGTCATTACCTATTTTACTTAATTTGTATGTGTGTGTGTGTGTGTGTGTGTGTGCTCTGCATCTTGATTGTCACTTGCACACACACTTGATGGCACCAACAAAAACCCACAGCCTGATGGAAACAGTCGATCTGTGTGTCGCTGTCTGGCCAAGAAATTATTTGGCACTTGGTGATTTAGGACCCCACCAGGCAGCAGAAGCCTCAAATATTCACACAGCTCCACACATCCTGGCTGATGCGGCACCTGATGCAAGTATGTATTTCACCTGGACTACAGAGGAGGGATGCTGCCTGCGTGATGTGGCTGCTCAATCTAGCGGCACAGCTCATTAAACAAGACCTTATCCATGTACTGGATGCTGCAGGGCAACTGTTAATTCAGAATATTAAATGACGATTCTTGTGCAAACTAGTACAGTTGTCCCCTTTGGATGCTTGGACCATGTCGGATTATTATGCTGAACAGGCATAATCATTTTGAACATCTTCGAACCCGCCCTTATTACTAACAACCTTCATGTTATGTGGTCTCTTTTGGTTGCTCCTATCTCTACTGTATGCCATAATAATGAGAATGGTCACACCCTGAGTTGATTATTCCTCACTGCAAGTGTTCATCTTGTAGGAAGCTGCATCGAACTGCACATAATTCCAGCGCTGGAGTCGTCTCTGTGGGGTGTGCGCACAAAACCTGATTAAAGCAAGTACAACTGTGCTGCACCTTTCAACAGCCCAGTCTCACAGAGCGTCAGTCTTGTTAGCTTGCACAAATTGAGGCGCAAACAAAGGTGTAAATTGACTATACATGCAAAGCAGTTTTGGGCAATTTTGGGATCAATGTGTCAGATTTTATTCAACTTTTGGGACAGAAGCTAGCAAGGCACCTGTCTCAGCTGGTGTTGCATGATTAAATAAAACTGCAGATTTTTGTGTAGACAGGGTTTTGTTGACTTTGAAGTGGACTTTGTACAGAAGATGCATTGTTATTGCTCTGGTTATTGAATGAGACTGTACACTGTGTGCAATCCTGGCACTCATTTAACCTGCCATAGCTGTGATCCTGACGTGGCCATGCGAAAAAAGCCACAGGAGCCACTTGTGGAAAGATGTGGAACGGACACATGCAGTGTGGAGAGATTTTGGATGATTTTGCCAAATTGGAGGCAGAGAGTTAGAGAATAATGAAATCCAGCAGGTACAGCAAAATGGAGGGAGCGAGGTGGAAGGAGCTGCTGAGAGTGAGAGAATAACAGGGGAAAAAAGATTAAATTGATCATTGAAATTCAAGTTTTTATGGGGCAAATTCATTTGTTTAATAACAGTAACTATAGCTGAGGTACTTGGAAGCTGTGTTTAGGTTTTCTGTTCATGTGGAAATTTACTCTGGGAAGTCAGAAATCCACAGTGCCTAACACATCTGAAGAAAATGTCATCTGGGTCAAAACGGCATGTACGGAAGTACATGCCGTTTTGAAATTGTGTGAGGTAGTTCACTCTGAGAAAATAAGTACTTTTTTTAAAAATCAAACAGAACTTATCCTGTGTCTCTACCAAGAACTATTAGAATGAGGTTGCCCAGGGCAACGCCTCAATATGTGCAAACTTTTAAGCATATGTTTAATGTTAATAGATAGTTGAATGTTAGATGATTGGTGGAAAGTGCAAAATTTAGAGCTCAGCAGAATCGACTGTGTCAATAATAGCTCACACAAGCTTTAATCAGCACTGATTAACCAGCTGTGTCCCTCCTGAGGAAACACGTCCCTCCGCTGGTCCACAGACACAGGACAGCAAATAGGAAGTTTGTTCCAATATTCAATCAAAACCAGCAGTTTTCAACAAGAAGTCAGAAACTGACATGTCAAAGTGAATCCGTGCAGAGATGGTGCAGCGTTTTTAATTAAACTTTACTGTGTTTGATTTTAGGAATGAGAGTTTTTTTCGTTTTGTTTATTTTTAGGCTTTTAGGCTTGGTGTCTAATCGACTAGTTACTAATGTTTATAAAGACCTCCCTTGCATTTGCCATCTGCTCCAGTTTTAAATAAATATATATATTTTGAATGTAGTAGCTTAAATCAGAATTAAAACAGGCATTTTGGCAGGAAAATCATTACTTTCACTCGAACATGCTCTATTGTTCTGCAGCTTACTTGCTTCCATTTATTAGTCCAGTGTTTTCTCTTAAGGTCAATTACTGCGTTTACTTGAACATTAACAGTCCATTAACTGGGGATATTTATAGTTCACGAGTAAGAACGTATCAATACTATAACCTATTACATTTATATCAACCAGGATAAAATTATAAAGCTCAAATATGATGGTTATAGATAAGTTCTGCAAACACTATCTCATGTTCAGTGAATCACAGCATCGAATTACTGAACACAAAAGAACATTTGTTAAAGTTCAAAGCTGAAAAAGTCATTTCAGCTATGAAAATACAGTTGAATTTATTGTTTGTTAATTGTTGGCTCTATAAAATGTAAGAAAAATACTGTAATGTCAAATGTCCATCACAACAACACACTGTAGACAAAGAGAAAGCAGAAAATATTCAGATTTTGACAAATCACTTCAGCTCAACTCACAACAAAATATAGCTACAGATTCCAGTTCACACCATAGCGGGCCTTTAAGTGGCACATTAATGTGCATGTAAACACATTGAGTACAGTCCACTCAGGAATCCCACTGGTTTGACTGCAGGTGAGGTGAATGAGTGTGAGTAGTAACAGGTCGTAGGAGTCATGTGCATGTTTCTCCAGTCTCACTTTTTCTCCATCCATTTATTCACCTTGCTGCCATTTCCTCCTCGAGCCTGCCACTTCCTTCCAAGTCCTTTCTGTCACGATCTCCGAACACATTTCACATCAGAGTCACACAGTCTTGCCACAGTCTCCTCTCAACTCAAATTACTGCCCAACAATCTGGACGCTCTGCTACTCATCCCACGCGTTTGAAAGAACGGAAGAGAAATTCGCCAAACCGGTTCGTTCCCTGTGAATGTGATGTGTGGTTTGTCGTTTATGGCGTTAACCTTCATCAGCTTTGCCTCACAAATTCTATTAATCACCCCAGTGAGAAATCAATAGGGTGTAGTATTATGGCTCCCATATCACAGTAATTCATCTCCCATTCGCTTTTCTCTCCTTTTTCTTTAAACATACACTTTGTGCTCAGGCTAACAAGTCTTTTGCTTTGGCGATTTGTTGCATTTCAAAGAGCACAATGTGAGCCTGGTGCTTCTTTATCATCATGGCATTAAATAGTGTTCAAGTTATTAAAATAATTATGACCTATCTGCTGGCTACTAAAGATTTAACAGAGCTGCTCTGTACTTTATATACATTTTTCTTATCTATGTGTGTGTTGTGTGTGTGTGTGTGTGTGTGTGTGTGTGTGTGTGTATGTGTGTGCAAAGAAAGTCTCTGAGAAACTAAATTTGCTGATAGTCTCTCTTTATCAATGGTAAGCCTGAGGGAGCAAACACTGAGAAGGAATAATGAATGAGACTGTTCACTGCCCAGACAGGAGATTACATGAAGCTGGTTTAAAATGGCAGAATGTAATACTTTAGTATAATTATCAAGGTATCATGATACATAGATAGACAGGTAATCATCACCTTTACATACCTAGGGGAGCTGTGAATGTGAGTATGACTCGTTGCTTTGTGTGTTACTAGTATTTTTTCCCACCTCTCCCCGTGGATTCGCTGCAGTAGCCTTGGCAGGTTTCCTGCAGCGGTGATGAAGCGGAGCCTCTGTTTATGATATGTCTCATGCCAAAGTGAGACGTGGACCTCATGTGGAGCCTGAGATTGCAAAACATGCAGCAGCAGAATTGGATTGCAGCCGTGCTTTGTGCCACCAGTCAGCAGGAGCTTAATCGAAGTGTGTGACCGATGTAACACAATGCTGTGTGTCTTTGTGCACGAGCTTGTGTGATGTATATGTTAATGTACTGAAGCATAAATACATGTGAGGATAAAATAAGTATAGATATTTGTTAACAGGCATGCATTAGGTTCAAACATAAACAGTTACTCAATTTATTTCTAGTTTTAAATGTCTGCCAGTCTATTTCTTCTTTGCAGTCAAAAAGTGACAGGATATAGCAAATTAACAAGATAAAGCGGAAACAGTGTGTGCATATTGCCTACCCAAGCTATTTTCTGTCTCTGGAATCACTGTGTATAAAATGTAATTTGTGGGAACAATTATGTGTCACATTTGAGAAAATAATTTCCTGAAATGCTCCATCAGAATGCATTTTTATGAAGAGGCCTTTCTTTTTTTCTCTCTCTCGCGTCTCCCTTAGGCTGCCTCTGGCCTTCCTGTATTGTGTTTTCATGGAGAAACAATCATTATTATGAAATGATTTGTAGTTTTTCACTTTCAGTTATTCTAGACAGAACACTGACAATAAAAACAGTCCTAATGCTTAATGACCATGGACCAACACAACTGTTTTTCTACTGAATAATGTATTCGTTTTAAAGGAATTGTAGTTGCTGATATGCAGCACATATGTACTCAATGACCCTTGTATAACTTAATGGGATGAATCCTTTAAAATATATATATGGCTGATGTAATTCTACAATATCTTCAAGTAGCATATTTTGTAGGTGCAACATGTGTTGATGCATCTGTCAGATGAAAAGTGAAAAGTGTTTCCCTCAGACTATTTGTCTGGGAGAACTTCAGGGGGAAAAACATCCTCATAGTGGACATTTGATATGAGCCGCAATGTCTCAATGTGATATCCAGGTTGAGTCTCTGTCTGAAAACAAAATTGGAAGCAAAAGTATATTGGTTTGGTGGGAAAAAGGATGAACTGTGCTGAATAAATTGGTTTTGTCTCTAGCATTACATGTGGAGACAGTGTCTGATATTGGTGAAAAGCTTGTTCCAAGTAGAAGGGACCCTGCTGCATAAGGTTTTGCCCCCAGCTGCTCATGTGTCCTTTTACAACAACAACAGCAGTGCAATTGTACAAGACATCCACGAGTACATGTCTCTGAAGATACTAAATATGTCACATATAAAATGTTCGAGCACCACACCAGTAATGTTTTAGACCATTGTATCCTGTATATTTTACATAGCTACCTATAATTGTCAGTAGCATATCACAGGTTTTTAGACTAATGAAGCACAAGTTTGTATTTACACCAGCATTTAAAGAGTAAGATAAGGTATTACTTTACAGTAAACCTCATGTAGCCTTTACTTTTTGGTCAAAATGTTGTTATTGTCACATAGAAATGGATTATTTTGGAAAAGGCTCTTTGTTGGTGGTTCACATACTTGCAGGAAGATCCAAGAGCCATCCAAGACTTGAGAGCTGGCTGTTGAATGGCATCCTCTTTAATGCAGGAAACAAACTCTCTCTTCTCTATTCACAACAACCCTGCTTGGGCATCTTTGGGGTTTTATTTTAGACTAACTTTTGAATGCATTTCTGCTTGGCAGCTGACTCTCAGATCTTGGATGCCCATGTTTCTACGAAGCACTTGAACAGACCAAACAAACATTGCCAAATTCCTCCTCTTATAAGGCAAAAAGAAAAAGGTGCAGGGAGGAGGATGTGACCACAGCCAGGTGTGCAGCTTGACAGGATGGCACAATAAATTGTTAAAATTTCTCCAGATGTGTGATAGTGTTGAGCTCACTGATCTGGGAGTATTATTGTATATGATAAGAAACATGAGGTTAACTCTTGGCTCCACAATGTGAGGTGACTGGCAGCTGGAGTATTTCCAAAAACTTGGATGGACATGTAACTCTCGTCTGTACTCAGAGACTGTGCTGAAAAAATATGGTGCACTAACAAAAAGCAAAGGTACACTGTGAAACTGTGTACATAAAAACTGGAGTTGAGCAAGTACTCGGCTGTAACAAGTATCCAGTACAGGTATCATGCTTTATCATCCCTTTATCATCATTACAGGATGAGTAATGTGTCAATGTCAGTTTTCTGATAAACGATAAATACAGCAACTCTTGTTTAAAGAAAACTGTAAATAATTATATTATACTACTATTGTAATCCAAAAAATTGCTCTGAAGCTCAGTTCTAAGGCTCATTTTCTAATTAATACAGCAACTTCTGATAAACTTCTGATTTGTCCTGCCCACGTCTGGTTCAAGCCCCGCCCATTCCACGTACAGATAATGACACAAATAATAATATAATAATGTACTCACTCATCCCAGATAAAAAACGTAGGGGAGAAAGACAACGAGGAGTCCCAACGAGAAGATGAAGAAATAATTATGAAATAATTATAACCATAGCATAACCCTATAGTGTTGTTAAAATATCTAAGATACTGTGTTTCTATGCGGAACATTGAGGTTTCGCCCACATATTACACTTGTGTGCTTTCAATTTAATCTGCCTAGTTGGATATAATAGTAACCTGTAGTGCAGTGGAGAGTCTGTGGAGTGCACTCGCCCTTCTCTATTGTCTTAATTACAGCCTATTTAACTTAAGGACTACTGAGTGGTGGGACCATAAACCCAGCTGCTTTGCACAATACAGCAATACACACATTGGTGTTAATGTTGACACTTTCAACCTCTCCTCCAGGTAGTGTGCCGGTATCTGCATCCTTAGACTGTCTGGTGGCGGAACAGGGCTGCATCCAGGAGCAGTCCTGCATGGTGCTCTATCGACTGCTGGAGTACTGTGCGGCTGAGGAGGCCGTGTCGCCTCTGGGCCCAGATGCCCGTTTGGAGTGCCTGGAGGCCCAGAACTCCTTGCAGCATTACCGCCCCCTTCAAGTTTGCAAGTGTCAGCGTGGCTCTCGCAGGGAGGAACACTGCCTGAGGGTCTACTGGACTGTGCGATTTGCAGGTGGGTTTAAGCATTGGCTTCTCTGTGTGTGTTATAATCATAATTTTATAATCATAACAAAACTCTTCACTTTTGTTTTAGCATATGATGAGTATGAAGTGTCTCCATATGAAGAATTGCAGTTAAATCTGGTGAGAAACATTGAGATGTCACGGATGGCCTCCATCATGGCAGGTACTGCTCGCAAATATTTAAACATTTGGCAGATAAATCCCTGTGTGTCATGATTTTCCTGATATACATTACACTGTTTTCTTCCTGATGACCTCCAGCTTCCTCTCTTTCTGTGGACGGCCAAAACCAGTGTCTGAAGGCAGCCCAGGACTGTGGCCTGTATGAGAAATGTGGCTCCCTGCGATCAGAATATGTTGTGGCCTGCACCAAGCGAGCAACAGTCTCTGACAACAGCTGTAACCGCCAGAAATGCCACAAAGCCCTGCGGCGTTTCCTGGAGCGCGTGCCAGAGGAATACAGCTTCGCTCTGCTCTTCTGTCCCTGCTCTGACACTCTGTGTGGGGAGCGCCGGAGGAAAACCATTGTCCCCTCGTGTTCCTATGAGGAGAATGGGAGAGGGGAGGAAAGAGTGGGCAAGCCCAACTGCCTCAGCCTGCAGAACTACTGCTCCAGAGACGAGCTGTGTAGGTAAGATGGTTGTTTGGGTGTAATGATACAGAACATTAAGTTCTCTTAATAAGGGTTTCAGCCTACAACAACTCAGAACAGAGGAAATATCTACTACAAAGCACTGAGGTATAAAGTATCAGAATATGTGCCAAAAATACTACAAAATTCATCACAAAGAATAACTTAGCTAGTATGCCCACATCAAATGCAGAACTAAAAAAATACATCAATATTTAAGGCACAATGTTTGTATCTCATATAGAGCTACAACTAATTGTTTTCATTATTGATGAACCTGCTGATTATTTTCTCAAGTAATTGTTTGGTCTATGCAACATCAGAAAAAATAGTGAAAAAGGCCCAAAGTGGCATTTTAAAATAGTTTTTGTTACCTGACCAACATTTCGAATACAGAGTATAAACAAGACATAAATTCAGTTTCTGGTAATATAAGAGAAGGATAAGCAGCTACCATACACTTTTAAGAAGCTGCAACCATCAAATATTTGGTATATTTGTTTGAAAAATTATTGTTAAATATTAAAGCTAGTTATCAAAATAGTTGCAGATACATTTTTGCATGCTTGTGTATGAGTGCATGTTAGCATTCTAGCACCGTGAAACACATCACAGCTAAATAAAGAGGACAGCACTGCAGTTGTTCTTGAAAGTTATATAACATACAGTGTCTTGGTTTCACGCTATTCCACCGATCAATGTTTGGTAGCGGTAACATGCCTAGATGACTGCTAGCTGGCTGTGTTCATTCTGTGTGCCCACAAGGATAAATGTTTTTTAGACAGAAAAGAGGGATGGGGGCGCTCAGAGCTGTTTGCTTTCGTGGTCCAGAATTCATGGCCTCACAACTGCCTGTCAGTATGATTATAAGGGCTTCTGTGAGGCTAAATTTAGTTCGTACTCTCCTGCATATTGTTCATAAATGTAGAGGACTTGCTTGCATTAATTACAGTCTAGTTTGTGTTTAAATGGTACAGAGGGTATTAATAAGAAGAGAAAACATACTTAGAGTATGTGAACCTTGGAATACAATGCAAACCCCCCACTGTAGTATGAGTATAAGATTTAAAACAAGAAAAGAGAAGAGCATTAACTACAGCTGACACAAGGTTCTTCTCTTCCACACGCATGTTTCCTCTGAAAAGCAGCACTGGAAAAGTACAGAATTTGAATGTGAATGTGAATGTGAAGACTTAAATGTGAATGTTTTTCATACCACAAAAGAACGTTTGTTGATTAGGTTTCCAAAGAGAAGTTTTGGTTTTAGTTGTACTAAAATAAAACATGGTTTTAATGATACATATGGTTTGAGTGCACGGTTATCAATTTCCCTGTCTTGTGTTTTGCACTTTTACACAATGTTGTAGTTTGTTTTGTTTTTGTTTTAGCTCGACCCCGGGTCCCAAAATGAAAATGTAAAAAAAACAACTTTAAAATGCACACTCTGTTTCTCTGTGCCGACACATGAAAAACAGTTTTCTCTTCTGTGTTTTTGTGTTTGTGTGCGTTTCAGATCACGGCTCGCTGATTTCCAACACAACTGCCAGCCCTCCCCTCTGTCTGCCTCTGGCTGTATGCGAGAGAGCAGAGCCATGTGCCTCAAGGCCTACGCTGGACTCATAGGTGAGATGGAGAAAAAGATATTAATGAGGTAGAAGAGGCTGAAGGAGGGAATAGTTCATAAAAATAGAGAGCTGCTCAGTGGACTCTTTATTGGAAATCATCAGATGGTGTCTAACAGTGATATTTGACTCATATCATTTTTATTTTGTTGCACAAAATAACTCTACAGGGGTTCATAAATGGTCAGCAGCCAGAAGTTGCTGCTCTGGGGATCCAGTCAGCATCACTTTAAAAAACTTGATTTAAAAATTGCATTTCCAGCAGCTCTACAAAATGAACCAGCTAATATTATTTCCTTCTCTTTCCCACACTGTATTTTCTTAAATGTAATTGTGTGTACCTGGAATTATTAATATTAAGAGCTGGAAAACTGGTGACACTGGATCCCCAGGGCACTAATATTGTTGTTATACCTTCCATAGACGTGTGTGCTGAAAATTAAAATCTTCTGCCTGAGGGAAATATGACATTAAAAGTGTAAAGTTGCACCTGTAATACAACTTTTATCTTCTTTCTATAACCAGGCACCATCATGACTCCAAACTATGTGAGCAACAGCAGCACAGAAGTGTCCCAGTGGTGCACATGTGATGGCAGTGGGAATGAATGGCAGGGATGTCAGCGCATCCTGCACATGTTCAGCAACAACATATGTCTGCGTGAGTAAAACATCACAAGGTTACAGCAGATAGACCTTCGGGGCTGCATGTCCATAGGGAGTAAAAACATAATAATAACATTTTGGGAGGTTCCTGCATGCAATATGTATAGCTCCCAGGAGAGAAGATGTGTGAGTTTCAAGCTTAAATTCTGAACTTTCTGCATGTTTAAACTACAGCAAAGATGTTCATGAGGTTCATCTTGTTTTTGGTCTGCAGTGAAATAAGCCCAAACATACAATTTAATAATGCGATGAAGTTAGATATTAAGCAAACTAGATCAGGATTTCTGAATTCTGAATATACTGATACCATTGTATTAAGCCGGACTCAGACTACAGGAGTTTTGCGCCGATTTACCTCAGGTTCACCTTCTTGACAATCGGAGGAGAAATTTGGTCTGGCACCTTGGTCAGTACCGACGTTCAGCCCAGGTTATCTGGTAATGTGAGGGGGTTAACAGATCCAGGCTTAAATGTCCCGACCCATCCCAGACTCCCGATAATGATAAAACATGTTTGTTATTTAGAAGTTAAAACCTGGATGACTGCGTTGGTACGGTAGTGAATGTGAGGTGTTGCCAAGCAGCAGTTAACTGTTTAGTCCTTAAGGCTAGTGTACTATTATTATATTATTATATTAAAACCTCACCTTCAGTTCTCGCTGAAGAATAGACAACCCGTGTTGACCGCATCTCCCCAACCATTTTCTTGATTAGCCTTCTACTTTTGTTACTTCTCACTACAAAGCATTAGATCACATGGGGAGGTGCATGGCTCCCTATGGCACAATAATCTAATATCCTGTTGTAGGCCTTCTTGATTTTAATGTAAGAAAACTTTAAATTGTAGGAAAGTTGTCTAATCTAACAATGGTCAAGTGCCAAAGACAAGAAAACACAGAATTTGTCAAAAACAAAGCCTATTGTATGTGTATTATTGTTAAAAATCATACAGAATTTGTCGAAATCACTTGTTTTACACAAACTTCTTGCAGTTGTTCACTATTTGACTTTATTGTACAGTTTTGAATACTAATAATAATATGAAATATCCATAAAAGGTCAGGGTCGTCAGTTCAATGCAATGATAGAAAAAAGGGTCCCTTTTGATTATTATTACAACTTAATCCATTAATTTGAGTGACAAATGTTTCCAAACTTCAGACAAGGTTCATTTTGACGTTAAGTAACTCATCCTTCCTGTGTCAAGATAATCACAGAGGAAATGTTATTTTTTAAGCTGTCAAATCTGAGTATAAACCAAATTGATCTTCTAATCGAGCATTTTATAATGTGCATTAATACAGAATTCAGATGAGATGGGTCATAATTGATGGCTGTGAGGGCGAACCATTGAACCATAATGTTTTCTTATGAATAAATAAATAGCAAGAGACATTCTCCCTTGTGTCTGGATGGCTGCCAAATGTGAATGTGGTTTCCAAGTTTTGTGGAGTCAATGAATCCTTTCCCCAAATCTGATAAACATAAAGTGGCTTCATGTTGAATTGTTGCCAAGCCAGCGGTGGGGAAAGAGCATCAGAAGATCCTACTCGAGACGCACTGTTTAAGTATAAAAGTAACTTTGTCAATGATAACATGCTCACATGCTTACCATGGTCACCATCTTAGTTTAGAATGTTAGCATGCCAACATTTTATTTATTATTCATTATCTATAATTCATCGTGAGGGCGTCGTGGATAAATCTACCACATTTAATGGCGATCCATCCAATAGTTGTGGTGATAAATCAGTCTGGACCAACTTTTAACCTGGCTTAAAATGACAAGTAATTTTCTTAAAAAAAATATTTTGTCTTAACATGCACAGTATTTACAGAGTTAGTAGCTCTAACTATGCTTATAAAAGTCACTATTTTGGCAAAGCTTCAAGGATGAATAACGATGTAAACCTAATGAAGACGGCCCCTGCTGATTCTGTTTCAGGCAATGCCATCAGCTCCATGGGAATCTCCGCACCTCCTCCTGTGGAAAACATTCCCGTGCCAGCTTCACAGCCCTCCCCGCGCATCTACCAGGAGAGGGTCCACGTCAGCGTTAACACTCTCCCTGAATTCAACAGTGTAAGGCGCTCCCGACTTCTTCACTGTCTTACCATATGCTAGTATTACACACTCGCTACAAGCTAAACTGAAGACGAGATTGACTGTGTATCAGGTGGTAACACCTAAGTATCACCAGGGACTGTAGCAGTGAGTCGGGCCCAGCAGCTCCCTCCTCTACCCCTACCTTTTACTGTGGCTGAGGATTAGCCGTAGGTGTTTGCAGCATTACACTCAACCTTTACTGTTAATATTCATGTATGCACACCCATCTGCTCCATATTCCCCATCTTCTCACCATTGTAATCCTCCCCATTCCGCATATTCTGTTCCTCCTCTCCCATCCCACAAACCCTGCCACTCCTGGGCTGCATATATATTGGACATCCAGATATATAGTTTATTTAAAGATGCTGCATTTGAATTTAACTATAGCACTGAAGTTGAATTGATGCATTCTCATGCCCGCAACAAAGCGGAGCAAATGTCTCCTTTAATAATAGTAATTATTATTTATTTAAATAAATTATTATTTATTTTAAATTGCCCATTAAAATTAGAAAATGGAGACTGAAAATGGATCATTATGCTTCAACAGAAAGTGATCTCCTGTAGTTTTGATGCCAGTGACATGTCAAGGCCATTTTTAATAAAGGTAAAAATAAATAAAACTAAAGCTTTCAACAGTGAGAGGCTGTGCAATTATGATACTGTCCATAATTTAAAATGCAAATGGGGAAAGAAGGAAACAAGTTCCTTAAAACATTATTTTGATAATGCAGATAAACCTTTGGTATTTACTTATTTACATAAGCACCTTTAGACAACATTAAAGAATCTTTAAGAGTAAGTAAATGCCGCACTGAGTAGAAAGCGATATTTCACCGTCCTCCTTGGTTGAAAGTTTAAATTGTGTTGTGCTGTTCTGTTGCACCTGTAACCACACCCAACAGTGACATCACTGTGTACTGACACACCCTGGAGTACACTTCTACATCATTGCAGCCAGCTGAGAAACAATATTCATTTGGGATGTTGACAGGAGACCACTGCAGGGGTAGTCTACGTGGGTAGCACATGCTGACGAGCTACCTGCTAGCACGTTTACTGCCAGCTGGCTGAGTGAGCTATTAAAATGTTATCTAGTAGACCACAGTGCCTTGGGTTGGCAATGTTTTTATTTTTACAAAATTTCAGTGAGTGATGCTGAAAGTGAACATTTGTTTACAATAACATTTTGCTGTTAGTGTTTCCTCTTAATGTTATATTTCCACAGTCAGATATTCAGAAGAGTTGGTGGAAATATGCACATAAAAAAATCTGTGATAAGATAATTGTAATACAGAAATTGGAAGTAATTTATATTGAAGAAATTCTTAAATGTAGTTCTCAAAATATAATTAACTAGAAGATATTTTTGCATAAATATTCATAATGGCAATATTGACTTACCCATTATCTTACCATGTCAGATGTGACTTCATTCTGAGTGTCCCTGTGTTTAAAGTGCTTATGAGGAGGGACACAAATCAGATGGCAAAGGCCACTCCTGTCTTTACACTGTGTCTGTATTTGTATTTCTGTCAGCAGCAAACCACTGACACTTATTCTGGTGGACAGATTGGTTTTGAGCCAAGTAATTATCAAATAGATTTCGGTGTTGATCTAGATCTGGGATTCCTGCCAATACATGGTTATTGTTTTCTTAGCCACAATGATACATGATTGCTTTTTATAGACGTCTCCATATCAGTACGGTATAATAATGTATAAGAAATGTAAGTAAGGCTTCGTGTTGCTGCACTGATATTATCATTTTATTACCGTTATAAACAGTTTCAAACACCAGGAGGCCTGTTGGTTTGTCTGGTTTGGTCTAGAGTAGTGCTCATGATTAATATGCAGATGTAGAAAATTAGATAACATTAGATAAATTAATGGTGATCATTTATGAACATATGCTTCTATTTTCCGACACAGAGAATACAAAGAGCGGACACAATAAAAGCAACACCTGAACATGATTATCAACAAACTTTCAAGAGTTACCGAAGAGATGATGTAACACTGTTATGGCATGTCTTATTCTAACTCGGTTAACTTCTTGGTTGTTTTGGCTGCAGCATTAGGATATTTTTAAAATGTGAATGTTGAATGTTGTGGACTTTCTCTGAACTTCCCTCCACGCTCCACCACTTCTGTTAATTGGAAGAATCACTCTTTCTCCACTTTTACAGATGGAGGACAGCGAGGAAGAGGAGCAGGAGGAGGAGGAGGAGGAGGAGAGCGAGAAATTCAACGTCATCCCGCCGTATTCTGAAAAGGACTCTAACATCGAGTCGGGGGCTAGAGGGAGTAAACGGGGAGCAGCTAGCCGAGCAGTACCTGTGTTATCATTACTGCTTCTGCCTGCACTCATCCTGGACTGGGAGTGTCGGAGCTATTGAATACTCCGTCTCATCCCCTGCACATATTTTACACTCGCTACCACTTTCAAATCCATCACAGCACTCAGAACGAACCACAGAGGATATTTGCGAGGAAGAAATGCTTCATTTCTTTTTTTTCTTTTTTTTTTAAATACCCTGACTTTATTTCATGATTCAGTTTCTCCTATCACTGCCTCCTCAAGAGTTAAAAGATATCAGTAGTCCCGCAGTATCTGCCGTGTCACTGCTCGAGTCCTCTCCTATGAAATGAAGGGAACAACGTGAGCAGATATATGAGTGCATGGGTGAATTTAGAAATGCTGCCTGGGCAAATACTCTATCTAGAGCCTGCTTCACACTCAAAAGTACATCCCCTCTTTTAACAAGAAGCACATCGCCTTAGGCCACATCCACTATACACCCTCCCAAAAACCATAACCAGTCTACTCCACTGCAACCAGGCCCGAGCACGACTTTTGATTTCTATTTCATGACTCATGTCACATCCGTTTCTCTGTTGCCCCTTCGGCTCTTCCTCTGCTTCCTTCATACTATGGTTGAGTAAGATAATCCACTTTACAACAAGTTAATAAGAAACTGCACCACACTTAAACAGCTTTGTACAATTGGGAAAAAAAGAACGTTTTAAAATGGCTTAATTTAAAAACTGATAAGACACGAACCAATGTGTTGTCACATTATGTACGAGAGATCTTATGCCTTTTCAGCCTTTGCTTCCTTTCACTTTGTGCACCATAAAGTAGAGAGCTACAGTCGCTCTGATCTGCTTCTTTTGTTAACACGCCACTTAGTATTATTCCTACCAGGGTGAATGGCTGAGAATTCAACCACGGGCAAAAGTAATGAGATCAAATTCTATTGTAGAAATGACAAGCAGAGAAAAGCAACAGGAGCAATTATAGCACAATTTAAATTGCTCAGCATGCAGGGGAAGTCTGGAGTAAGGCTCAGGGGAGGAAATAGCCAATTTACTGCTGTCATACCCTCTCTTTTTTATCCTTAGGAGGTGTGTTTTTAGTGCTCCTTCCCCATTACATGCTTTAGATGTTGTGAGAGCGAGATACAGAGATAGGGACGGACACAGGAGGCTGTGAAGCCTGCTGGCTGCTCTGATCATTGAGCAGCACATAGAGCCATTCTCTCTGCCTGAAATAGCTTTTGCTGATGTTAATGATTTTTTTCTCTTATGGCTCATTTTCTTGTGAAATTACGCAGCTGTAGGGCTGTAGGTAAAGAGAAGTAAAGTGAAATTTTTGTTCAAGCATAGTTTGCAAGAAACAACCTGTCTGAGCTCTGTGTTATATTGTGCTTATACATTGATTTTACTTTTAAAAAGTGTTGTATGTAATGTAATAATATCAGTCCTACAATGGTGGGTGACTTCAAACAGCAGTCCATCAACCTCACCGTCTTCAAACAGATCAGAACTGAACATTTACTAAATAAATCCATTCTTGGATGTTTGAATATCACTTGAGGAGGCAGTATGCCCCCCTTCCACTTTTTTGCCCTCCCACTTCTGGACTTGTTTACATGATGGTTTCTTGACATGAACTTTTGATAGGGACACATAAAGGCAGAAACGCACTGGAAGCGTCGGAGCTATGCTTCTGCAAGTCCATCACTACTTCAAACTTGAGTTTGATTTTTAGAAGTCAAAAGAAGACTCAAATGGATGTTGTAAGGTTAGCAGAGCTGTAGTGACTGTTGCCCACCTCAGAGCAAAATGACATCATGCAGGCTTTTAACCACTTTCTTATTGAGGGTTTGGCTGCAGGAAAGTAAGAAGTAGGTGAGGAAAAGGCCAGTTAACAAAGCTCTGAAGTGTGACTGCAAACTTAGTGGGAACAAAAAAATATATAACAGAATCTTTTAAATAAAAAGTACAGCTGTCAACAAGTTGGTATCAAATATGAACCAGATCCAGACCATAGAGGTGTTGATGAATACAATGCTAGAGAAACATTAGCCATCACAGTGTCACAGCTACAGTTATCCGTAAAGCATCAAATGAACAACATCCAGTGACATCAGGTGTCAATATTGCATCCAGTGCGCTCTGGCCTTATGGACTGAATGTGAGTTTACTTGTATTTTCACATTTCAATAGGTTTGTTTATATTTGTACAATATGTAAAGTAAACATTTACATTAAACATGGCTTGTATTTTTTGATGAGTTAAGAAAAAATGAAAAAGAAAAAATGTTTATTCTCCACTCATAAATCAAAATTCTTTAAGAAAATGTGTGAATATTCCCCAAAATTAGTTTTTAGATTGTATCTTGAAAATCCAGTTAAGAGACTATGTACAGTACTATGTTTCACATGCTAACCTTCTTTTGAAGACATATCAAACATGCCAAATAATTCTGACTGTAATGTGTAATAACTGTGTAATTTTGTGACATAGCCAAACAGTGTGCCAATTTGTTAAAAGAAGAATAAAAGTCACATTGGAAATTTTCACGTCTGACAGAAAAAAAGTGCCTTTGAATGACCAGGAAATGACTACTGTGTACAAATGTCTAACATTTTAATATTTTCTTCTTCCTAACACATCTTCTTTTTACAAGTATTACAGGAAAAGACTGATACATCCTGGAGGGATTGGGAGTTTTGCTGACAAGTTTAATGTCCAGTGCAAATTGGTGAGTTAATCACCTTAGTCGAATTTTTAAATACATGCTAAAATATACAGCTTTAGTGCTATTTGGACTTTAATTGCTTTAATTAAAAACTGAATGGTTTAGAATCTGTAAATAAATGATAAGTCAGTGGTTTTGTCTGGCTCATAGCCACTTTGGACACACTGAGCCAGGACTCTCGTGTTTATATTTTACGTCTGACTGATGGAGGTGATTACAGGGTCTTGGGGCTTCTACATCCAAAATGACACCACTGTGGCAGGAACAAGCTACAGTGGAATGATTTTGAGGGAAAAAAAGAGAGGCTGTAATGGAAACTGGCATCAGCCTGCACTTTAATTATAAAAAGTACGGCATGAGGGCTCTGGCCCTTTGTTTTTTTTATGTCCAAATCCAGCCAACTGTCTACAAAGTTAAGTTATGCTTTATTAATCCTCCTGAGGAACAAAATTCCTCTGCATTTTAACCATCCTTACTATTCAGGAGCAGTGTGAGGCCACTCATTTCTCAAGTCCTGGAGCCAAAACCTAGAGGAACTATATCAGTGGTTTGCATGTTTTACCCTGTTTACTACAAATCATATATACTTTAAATCTCAGCTTAACATTCTGTGAACAATGGGGCTCTTGCTGCTGTCAGAAATCATTTCTCTCTACAATTCCAGGAGTCATTGGTTTATGTTCATTTCTCTGAGTGAAATGAACAGACTCTTGGAAAGTGCTTGAGCTGTGTAATCCATCACGATGAACATTAAGCCACTTGTTGTTAAAGTTACATTATTGTTATGAGGTAATGCAGCACAAACCATTCAGATAAATCTGCACCTAGGTCCAGTGTGTAATAAAAACATTTAGGAGGAGCTATTGGCAGATGTGGAATTTAATATTTATGTTTTCATTAGTGTATGATCACTTGAAAATAAGAACTGTTGT
>NW_023339763.1:14904394-14915883 GCF_004916995.1 Morone saxatilis | reverse complement strand
CCGCCATGTTGAGCCACCATGTTCCTACAGTAGCCCAGAATGGACAAACCAAACACTGACTCAAGATAGGAATCTTTTTGTTTGTTATACGGCTACCATAGTATCTTCTACACACTTGGAACGGGAGGGTGAGGCGAGGGCTGGATGCCAGTGGATCCTACACACTGGTCCTTTGAACTATAGGACACTGACAAATCAGAACAGAGTAGTAAGTCTTACTATTAACATAAATTATGGCTCTGTTGTATTCAAATGTCCCAGTAAGCCCTGACAGTGTGGCAGTGAGCCAGCGGGATCAATACCAAGACCCTGAAACCAAATGGAATTCAGCCATTATCAGTGTTATTATTTACACCTGTGCTTTAAATGTCCAAATGTCTTCTGTGAACTGTGAGGAAGACCTGTTGATTCTTCACTTTATGTTCACTGTTATGAATTCAAGAACTCAAGAAAGTTTGAAGAGTTTGCTCGTTGATATTTATGCTAACGATGTGTCTGCAGAGCACTGGTTTCCAACTTTTTAAATACAGCACATCTTTATAATAATTATTTTCCATGGCAGCCCTCGGCTTAAAGTATTTATTTTCTTTCAGATGTCTTTTGAACTTATTTAGCACCATTGCTGCATTTGACAGTTTTTCCAATAGAGGATCCATTTAGGTTTGGAACAGTTAGCTTTCCCTCATCACGAAACCAAGAAGGGACGTATTTTTCACCACACAGTGTAATTTAAGGCTGTATGGCGGCTCTGTGTGGAGGCTGATAGATGAGGTAGATATTTTAGCAATTTGACCATGGTGACAAGACTTTTCATCACTGCTCTGACAGTCATTATTTCTGACTACTGATTTTTGTTAAAGTTAAATTATTGTAATGAGGTAATTAATGTGGTTTCACAAGTGTGCCAATTAAATTTCAAGCTTGAAAAAATTGAATTGAAATATTGAAATTAATAAAAAACCAACAGCTGCCTGGAACAGCAAATTCATTATAAAGAAATTGAAAACTAAATTGCATGCCTTTGAAATTGATCAGCAAAAGCCTACTACTGGCTCAACATTTTTTACTTTGGGCTGTAAGAGAAAACATGAGACAGGAGTGAACAAGTGCACTCACAGTACAGCTCTTTGGGTTCAAACTCAGGACCTTCTTTCTGTGAGGCGACAGTAATCACAACTGAGCCACTGTGCTGCCCCAGGAGGCGCTTGAGCTGCCTAATATCCCAGCACTGTCCTCATAATATATATATATATATATATATATGAAAGATAAGCACTTATGTTAATGTGGTTATTAATTAAGTAAATCAGTGCATTCATTTGCAGATAATCCTATGTCAACATACAGCACTTGTCTTCACATAGCATATAGAATGTATTAATATGAACTCAGGCATGAACTCAGAATCTTAAAGTACGAAGGAAAATTAGCTTTTCTTATTAATATGATAATTTGTGCAGCAAGAAACTCCGCAGTCTAATCAGATCACCCACTTAGTTTCTCTCCAGTTTCTAACATTGTGTGCAGTCCTTGTGTTTTACCAAGAATTTGTTTTCACACAGATACACAGGCATATGACGCTGAGTAAGATTTACTTAAAATGTTAACAAAAGCACAAATCTTATCGAGAGTTTTCACCTGCTTGCTAAAGAGATGCTGTCAGGACTATAAATGCAGGGTATGTGGACAAGACAGACACACAAAGTGTAAATGGATGAATAACTTTGATGTTTTGTGATGCTTGGTATAATTTGGATGAAAACAGAAGGGAATATGGAAGTAGCTACATGGCAAACTCAGTAGAGAGTCCCTTACATTATGGAGAGCAAAACAAAGCCATTGGAAATCTCTTATAGTGGAATATATTTTCATTTCTGAAGTAACAGTGTTTTAAATTTCTCTCAAAAGAAATCTGGTGGACGACCTACAAAGCACAGTTGTAACATTACATGTAAACATTCACAATCAGAGGGATTCTTGTAAAGGGGGAAATTATTATTATTTTTTGTTACAAGACTCCAGGTATACAAACATACATATATTGATACATAGTCCAATCATCTATTTAAGAACAAATATAAATACTTAGATATCCAACTATATATAAAAGATTAGTATATATAATTAAGATCCAAGGATTTACTAGTTTAATAATGCTGCAAAAAGTTGTGCAAAAGTGATTGTTTCTGTTGTTTGTGTCTGAGATTATTTCCGAAAGGGGGAATGTCTGACTCTCTGAGGTAGGCGTTATAACGAGTTTAATGCACCAGGCAGGAATGATTTTCCTGGTGCGCTCTGTGGTTGCATCTGGGTGAGTAGGAAGTCTTCTGCTGAGGAGCTCTCTGCTGGGCCAGTGTGTCATAGAGA
Organism: Morone saxatilis; assembly: GCF_004916995.1. Classification (NCBI taxonomy): domain Eukaryota; kingdom Metazoa; phylum Chordata; class Actinopteri; family Moronidae; genus Morone; species Morone saxatilis. The sequence continues at coordinate 14,913,516 of NW_023339763.1, read as the reverse complement.
GGGTGTGAAACATTGTCCAAGATGGACTGAAAGTATGACTGGACTGAATGTATTAACCAAATTAGTTTTTACTATTATTATAATATTTTCTTATTATAAATACAAACTTCTTCCATTTGCTCTGCATGTTCCAGTTGACGTGTTTTACTGCAACCCTGTCTCATAGTTTTTTCACAGCAGCCAATTTAGAGATAGTAGAGTAAAAACAGGTGTTACTAATGGCACTAATTAAGGTTCTGTTCCATTTAGTGTATCAGAGCTTTTCCAGTGAGCCACCAAGCACAATAGCAGCAACCTGACTCTGTTTGACCCGAATGGAACCGAACCCTAACTAATGTCACTGGTAACACCTGTTTCAGCTACTATTGCTCAGAAAAGCACGTAATCCTACAGTTTATCAGAGCTTTCAGAGTTTAAACAACATGGCTGAAGCCCAACCACTCCCAGCCACCGATGGCTGCTCGGTGGCCATCAGACAGTGGTTGTATTGAAATATGATCAGGGCCTGAAAGAATAAAGGTTAAAAAAAGATGCCATTAAATCCAACACACTGCTCCTTCATGTACAGTACGTGAATTAATACATTTATTTACATCCCACCACTGAATTCAACCTGTACATTCAGTATCATTTAATTAACATTTCCTTATTATGTTTATAGTAAACTACTAAAAGTAGTATATAAATGTAGGCTAATTTAGAGAGATGTTCATTTACTCACATCTCCTGTAAGAAAAGCACACGTGTAACTTATTAAATTAAAGACCGCTGAGTTCCATTAAGCTGCCTCAGTTTCAGGGTCCTGGTAGTGTGCATGTCATTGTTCACTGGAAAAACTTGAATAGAGTCATTGTTAATGTTATTACTTACACCTGTTCTTTCCTCATATGACAAGTCAAAATGTCTGCTGTAAATAAGGCCTATTGTTCTCAGTGAAGTTCCCACCCTACAGCCCATCACCCGAATCTCCTGTTAGCAACTCTTTGCTAGCTTTATCACAACTTTCAAACAACTCTGTTTTGACTTCCAGCCTGTATGAACCTTTGTTACTAGACATATGCCTGTAGTTGGATGTCGTTCTGACTGATGTGAGATTCAACATTTCACAATAATAGGTGGGTGTTGAGAAATGAAGCAAGCTAGTCAGCAAGCTTACTATTTGTTTAAATGACTGTAACTAATGCCCACAATTAATCTGTTCCTGTTGCTTGGACAGTCTAACAGGATGTTAACCAGATGTTGTTTTCTGACTTCCAAAGAAAGAGCAAAAACTACTCAGCACTTGTAAATTGCACTGGCAAAAAAAAAAAAAAAAAAATAGAAATTCCCTCAAAAAAACACACTTGAACAAGAAAATCTTTGAAACAATGAACCCTGACCGGTCAAGTGTCTGCAGGCTTTCATCATCATAAAAGACAACCATAATTTCATTGATTGGCACACCTTTATGCAGAAAGGGTAAACTAATCAGTGAAAGTGCAAAGTTGTTAAAAGAACCTCATTTCAGATTTTTATTGGAACAGCCTCACTTGTATTTTTGGGATGTTTTTTTTAACTGTGAAAGAACAGACTGTACTTTAAAAGTTGTGGATGTTACTCATTTTCTGTCACTATGATGTGCTGCAAATGGACTTCAGAGTTATGTTTGCTGAAGGGGTACTGCATTGCTTTTACACTGCGGTGCATGTTGTGATAGTGGTCTGAGGGCAGCAGCTTTTGATAGAACTTAGGATATTTAAAGGAAACGTTCAACTTTTTTAGCAAATAGGCTGTGCTTTTTCACTGTCTTTCTCAGAGTTAGATGAGGATATTGATACCCCATGTCTGTATCATAAATATGGAGTATCTGCTGGTTGACTGACTCCTGACTCCTAAACTAACTGTTTGCTTCTCTGCTGCATTTGGTAATAATTTGGCTGCATAAAATCAAAACATCTATCACCATATTATTTTGTTGTTCTCTGTGTTATCTAAAACTCTGTTTCTTGTTAAATTAGAAATGTTGACAGTAGTGTGAAGATGAACAATCATGTTTTTGTGTGCCCAGATTGTTTCCTGAGTCATTGCTGTTTCTGAAACCGAAATATCTTTCCTGAAATTGTCCCGCCTCCATTTCACAGAGCTGGTTCACCTGCTGACTCCTGACTGACACACACACAGACCAACATAGCTACTTATACTCATGTACTCATACATATACTTATGTACACAGCTCCTCTTTGTGTGTGACTCAAGTAAATTAGACATGCCAGGACATTTTTTTCCCACCTACTTGATGATACAGTCACAATTAACATTAACAGGATTTTCAAGCACATTATAACGTTGCATTTGGCTAATTATTTGTGATTGCGTCATTAAATACTCAGTCCTTACTTTAAAGGGAAAAAGAGTGCAGTGACATTTTGTGGCCTTCAAACTTTCTGCAGAAATAACAACAGTCATCACACCTGTAAATACAGTACTTGTGGAGCAGATTTCTGTCACACCAATAAAGAATGATGGCGCGCAATTACTTTCAACCATGTGTGGGAGAGCTTGATTGTAATGTGCCCTGACATTTTGCAAAGAAAATAGGCCTACTTTCAATTTAGTGGTTTGATGGTGATTGCGTGTGAATAGATGGAAGGTCCTCCTGCTCTGTAACTGGAGGTGATCTAACTGAGGTGAGAAATACAGAACACTTATCACCTGTCGACACTGGGTAAAAGTGTTAACGTGAAGAGACTGCAGGTGCCTGAATAGCTTTCTGCAATTACTTTGATGCATTGAGCTCTATTTCAAATTATATATAATTAGATGTCCTACAGTCTAATCAATTATGAGCAGATTTTATATTATCTGGTCACAAAATAGCAACATGTTGTTGCAGTTAATTACAGTTATTACAGAAATAGTGGAAAAAGTGAGGGTGTGTGTGGTTCAAGTGCTGAGATATCTTTTAATTTCAATACATACTATATTCCTGTTGATAACAGATACAAACATCCAAATGTAACTGTAATGTAACATCCTGGCTCTTGGTTAATGGTATGTATGCAAAGAAATGAAGAAGGTGAATAAATAATACTTTCAAAGTAATTTTAAGTATATTGTATTGAGTCAAATTTAGTTATGGTGTCTTAAAGAGATCATAAATAATAAATCAATTTTAATCATCTGCAACTTTTATTCTTAATTTTCTTTTGTTGGCTTTTATTGTTCTACTCAGACATATGACAATGATTTGTACTGCTGTGGTTCTGCTGCCATGTTGTTTAGAAATGACTTTGTTCAATAAAGCATTTTAAAATAAAATCTTCTTGAGAAAATAAAGTAAAACAATCCTGACAAGCGGGCTTTTATTATGGGCTAATAATGTACTTACTGCAGATCTATTTTTCCCTTAAATATAACAACAAGAAGCTGTCTTTATAGTTCCACCAATCTATGTTTCAGATCCACACAGTCCATATTTTCTATTAGGTTGTCCTCGTCTGACTGACTGAGTTGTAACAAAGCACTTTATCTTTATATGGCAGTGAATGAAGCCTCAGAGGCAGTTGCGGAACAGGGCTGTTATGACAGCCATGTAATGTCCGAATCAATCTAAGGCTTTTGTTGTTTGATGATGATGATGATGGTGATGATGATGATTTCAGGCTGATGAGCTCAATTCGATATAGTTTGTTGTTTGGCACTAACACTCACATTGTTAGTGTGTCTTGATATAATAACGTCTGGCACTAGAGAGGGAACAAAAGTCTTTTTTGTCTCAGTGTTTCCCTTTTGAATTGTGCATGAGTCTGTGTGTGTTGTATTCATTATGTTATTGGGACACAGATATGTTTACATATTTTAGTCTCCAGTGGGAATTTCCTCTCACCTGAGGACATATCAAACTATTGTTTTAGCTCAGACTTGGTTTGAAGTTACAGCGATGATTAGGTTAATGGTTGCGGTCAGGAATTAAATTATAATCATTGTGGTTATAGTAAGCATCGCAAGTCCTTACAAGTTTGGTAAATCAACGTCTTTGTGTATGTTTTCAGAGCTCAAATGTCATCGAGCTTGACATTTCTCCTCCTTCCACTTAATTATCAATTTTTTGTTTTTGGCTCTTTAGTTTGCTAAATCAGATAGATTGAAGACTTTTTTCTACTGCTTTTTTAAAATTTTGGTCGCCATTTTTTCTTACATCTAAATAAGCTCTCAACATCTCATGTCTCCCCACAACTCGTGTCCACAGCCAGTGACCAAATCTTCACTTCCAGAAAGACATTTCAGTGGTTTCTAACATAAAATGTAGATAGATTTTTATAAATTAACTTAATATGTTCGCTTGCTTTGATACAGAGAGGTAGATAAGGAAACTGATAACACTCTCACCTCTGCACACTAAATATGTAGCTGGAGTCACCAGATGGTTATCTTAGCTTAGAATAAAGACTGGGAACTGGTTAACAATGTATAAATGCACCTCTAAAGCTCAATAACTAACATGTTTTATCTTTTTGTTAAAACCATACAAAAAATGAAGTCAGTGAAGACAATTTATGGTTTGCGAAGGGTTATATAAAGAACAATTCCTTGGCTGGACAGTGAGTCGACACTAGGCCAAGAAATAGTCTCACACAAAGCCACAAATTTCTGTTTTTACACTTTGCTTGTTGTTGTCAAAAATGACATTGGGAAAAAGTGACATTTTATTCAGGTGTGTATTTGGAAATGTACCACTTTATATTATATAAATGCTCAAAGCTGTCATTTATGTGTGAGACTCTGCACTGGTTTTTATTTGACAAACACTACCTCTCCATTTGCCACTGTTTGCTAAATGAAATCCAGCAAACAGTCCTGTCTGCAAACACAAACATATGCGAATGCTCATAAACACAAAACCTCACTGAATGCACCTCAGACTGTTGATTGCCTAAATGTTTGAAAAAGTGACAATTTACACAATTTATTCTATATGGACAGTTGTAACCCTCGCTGTAGTGGCTATGCATATAAACTGTGCCCTACAGTGATACAGATCCACTGCTAAATATCCAGTATGACAATGCTGTTATTCTAGGCCTGCCAGGCTGCAATAGGATGCTGCTAAAGTCAACACATTTTGTGAAATGAGTTTTCCTGAGAACTCTGAAATGCAGATTTTGTTTTGTGGACACAAATTTATGTGAACATTGTGTTCATCTACCATGGAAGGATTATCTGATGATGCCATAAATTGGACTTTTTGATTTTAGTACGTTCATAAGCTAAGGGCCAATCTGATTTTATTGACCATATAGGCTATAGCTGCAATGACACAGGTCATTGAGTCTGTGCTGTACTAGATAGTTTTCAGTGATGTCAGCACGAAGTTGGCTGTGTGTGGAAGGGTTTGTCAAAGGATGCAGGATGTTTTTATACCTCTCTATGGACAAGAACAGAGTGACTTTTAGGTCTTGACATGTGAGCAGATCTAAAGATGTTGGTTGATCATGAACTCATGAGCTGTATTACAGTACGTGCTTTGAGACTGAAAGACTGACCCGAGAACAGGTTTTATTTCATCCAGATCCTGCTCTGCTCCGTCCAGCTGAGTTTCTTTAAGTCCTCACAGTTCAGCCTCTGACCCTGCTTTGCTTAGGAGTGTCCTTTGACAAGCCTCGCTGCCTCCTCTTGTATTTGTTCCATAACCATCTCTTTTCCCCGATGGCCCTGTGGCCCATGTTGCACCTGCGCAACAATATCCCATCATGTCTGAGCGCTGACTGTGCCTGTTGGCTGTATCTCTTTACTTTCATTTGTATCCTGCTGAAAGAGTCCTGCAGCACTGGCTATTAAATCTTTAGGCTTTAATGCTGTCAGTTTCATTTTACAGTCTACCTTGGTACACTTTTCAATTAGTTTGGATAGGTTTGTTTCACCTGTCAATACAATGCCACTCTAGGAAGCCTTTAATTTCTGAATCTGCTGTTCAGCATTTAAGGTTGCACTTTATAATCTCTCTAAACTCTGCTGGGCTGTGAAGAAATCCAAATGCCAGATAATAGCAATTATAGCAAATTAGGTGAGAATTGTGATTGATATACTGAGTGAGCCTGCAGTATTTTGATTGTATTCATTTATTTTGAATTTACAATTAGCTTCCTCTTTGCTGACTTTGTTTGTCTTTATCACAAGAGACCAAACTGTCACACATTAATATAGGAAATATTCAAGCTTTAAGGTTTTCTCCTCCACATTTAAGTTGAGTAGAATATTTATTTTTTATATTATTCCTGCACAAGTTGACATAAATAGCGTAGGTAATGTGATATGTACCTTCACCATATGAACATTGCCCTTCAACTACCACTGCTATACAGTATGACAATACTGCAACAACTACAGACCATGGTCTGGATTGATCACCTCAGCAGGCACATTTGACAGAATTTACACCATTACCCCTTCTATTAAAAACACCAAGATAAGGGTGAAAAACAGTGGAGTATTCCTTTAATGAGAATCTAACTATATGTGGACCAAATCTGTCCTCAACATGTCTATCCAATCTGATATTTCAGGTGACATTTCAGCCACCACTGCTCTGATTTTGATGAGGGATGATGCGTCATTATATTCTGTTGTGTCCTTGTCAGGCTGCTATAATTAAGGGAAGTGGCCCCAAACTCCCTGACACACACACACACACATCCCTGTATAACCAGTTCATTTAAACAGGGCCTCTTATTCTCCTTTGTTATTTAGTTCGTGTTTGAACATAAAACAAGCTGAAGAACAAATCCAAATCTCCAAATCTCTTCATACTTTTAAAGAGAGCTATATGCGCTATACACAAAAAAAGATCAAAAACTAACAAACTCACTGTTTATTAAGTTAAAGGCTCTAAAATTCAGATACTTGGTAGATGTTAACACAGAACAAATCATGTGTAATGTCAAAAACAAATATAGTATTTAAAAGGCATTAAAATGAGAGAAAGTTAACTATAGTTTGATGAGTATGTATGTTTAAATTGTGAGAAACTGGAAATGTTGTAACCTTGTAAGTTTAGAAAAAGTAAAAGTTTTGTTGTATGTTTATTTTTCCTTTGCTTCCACTGGTGTTAAAATGCACCTTTTCTGGGGTATTAGATATGACTTCCCATTCTCTGAGGTCAAATTGCATTATTTAGCCAAGTTGTTAACAGGTCAAAACAATTCCAAGTTAAAACCAGTTTTTCTTGTTCTGGGAAGTATTGTCATTCCATCGCTCTTTCAGCAATGGGAATGAATTGAATAAATGTTCTAGGAGAGCTTGTGCAGCACAATCGCTCAATTAAATTGGGCATATTGCAAAACTGGTGCAAATAAGTTGATAAAGACTCTTTGAAAACTGACCAACTATATTGTCCACGTAGAAATGTCTGGATACAGAAATGATAGATTATTAAGAAAGGCAGAGGGAGGAGGGGGGAGAAGAGTCTCTGCCAAAAACACAGCTGCTGGCTGAATAAGTAAAGCCACCTAGAGGAGGAACAGAATGATGAGAGGAAGCAAGACAGAGGAACAATTCCCACAGACTCTATCAAACACAAAAACTGAAAAAGGGGTTGTATGAGCTGCAACAGACAGCTTCACTTTATTACAAGAGTAATGCCCACAGACCTGAAACTGTGTGTGAAGAGGGAGTGAGAAGGACAAGGAGAAATGGATGGCTTAGTTTGTTTTTGACAAATGTGGGCCAGCAATATTGCAGATCCTGTAATAGGCTAAAAGCAGCAAGGAGAGGGATTCAGAGGATGTGGAGTGGTGGCTTTTGAAGGGGAGGTTGGTTGATGGGGTGGTGGTAGTATTGGTGGAGGAAATGTTTCTGTGAAAGAGCACATAGTGAGAGACATGAGGCAACAGATGGAGAGCAGAGGCCCAGAGAGGCTGACAGCAGTGATACTCCACCTCCTCCATGGAAGGGGGGTGAAGCCCTGCGTCCACTGAATAACTATCAGAACATTATTAGGAGAAGCAGTAATAGCTTCAGAATTAGCCGTGAGACAATGTTTTGTTGATTTAATATTTAAAACGTAATGGTAATTTTTTACCTATGACCTATTTAGTGCCATGAGAGAGTGTCATTATGCCTCATCATCCGCCAAATTGCACACTCTAACACAATGGCACAATGTGTCCGCCTGAAGAGAGGGGAGATAGAAAGAGCAAGGGAGGGAGGAGGAGGAGGAGGAGAAGGAGAAGGAGGAAAATGAAGATGAAGTGTTTGATGTATGTCTTGAGAACAAGAGTGGCCTTAATGATAAAACACTGCCAATGAATAAGTCTGCCAGTGGACAGGGCAGGGCTGTCAGCATAAGCATAAAAGGTGATGAGTGAGAGCTTTGCACTGTTAAACCTTCATGCTCCAGGATGCACAGTGTTGAAGGCACAGAGGAAGTATCTGAATATAAAACAAAGCCATAATTAAGTGCTGGCATAAATGTGGCGGCACCCACTCTATTTAACCACAAATAAAAAAAAAAAAAACATGATTTGCTCCTGAATCAGAAACTTCAATTTCAGTAAATTGTTTGCAGCATGCACAATGTGACTAGAATGATAGCGTTGTTTACAATTTCAGCCAATGAAACTCAGCGTGTTTAATCTATGCTCATTATTTTACAAAATGTATGCAATAACAGACTCAAGTGCGACAGAAATAACTTGCTGTATAAGCATGAAAAACTATTGGTTTATTCAGCGTTCATGTCAGGTTGTAATTTTCATACAAACATTGTTTATTTTTTTTCAACATGTCTTCTGTGAGCAACTTTATATGACAGGCCTTAATAAATTAGAAGCAGAGGTGGCTGATTTGAAATGGTGTGTGTATGTTTCATGTGTATCTACTTTATGGGGACAAAAGCCTGTTCACACTGTTACATTGTGGGGACTCAGCTCCTATGAGGACATTAAGGTTAAAGATCAAACTTGCTTGGGAGCCAATAATGACGTTGGTATCACATGATATCTCTGTGTCTGTTTGATAAGCGTCCAGCTTCACTCTGGTATAAGTGCTCATCGACAAAAGGAGAAGCAAGAGCAGGGTGAACATTGTGACAACGAGTGACAACTGATGATAGTGCACATTACCTATGTTACGACCCGGCTCGGAAG
>NW_023339763.1:14878274-14904294 GCF_004916995.1 Morone saxatilis | reverse complement strand
GTGGCCGTAACAACCTATCTTAGCTTAATCATCCGAACAACAATAACCCATATTGTTACAATTCGGCATATTTAAACAACATCAACAACAACTGCAGACAGTTGTAGTTCTTACAATGTTAACAAATGTGTTGTCAGATTATTAATTTTTAAAAATAGCTTCAATCCCCAAAGAACTACGTTAGCATTGGTGATGGTTGTGTCCAGTTACCTAATGTTAATGTTAAGGTCCCTCAAACTATGCATAACAAAGATGCACATCAGTTTTAAGTTGGTATCTGCAATACTGACTGAACAATACTGAAACAAATAAGCTAGCAATATTCTAAGATTACCATAAATTACATCACATTACTGAAACACCACTGCACAAAATAACCTAAATCTAAAGATAATGTATATGAATTCATTACTCTAGCACGAAAAGATTCATCACTTGACATGACTGAGTCTGTTTGCATCTTGAACACAAATTATGTGCCATAAACTGCAACCACTGGACATCTTGAGGCTGAATGTTATTAATGTTATCAATAGCACCACTGAAGGAGAACTGCACCAATTTTACACATAAGTTTGTTTACAGGTCAACTAATATTACTACATATGTGAAAACAGTGAACTAGTGAAAGAAGCGTGCTTACCAAACGTCTGTAGTCCGCTCTTCATCTCTGCTCAACGCTAGCAGCTCAATCTATATTAGCTGCTGCTAGCATAACGCAATCAGATCTCTGAGCGAGTTGCATTGTGGATAATGTAGGTAAGAAGTTTAGACAAGGAAGAAGAATGCATGTAATAAATAAAAGAATGTATGTGCTGCATCAATGTTAATGCTTTAAAGAGTCAGCGTGCTGTTGTTGTGCATGTTGGTTTACTGTAAAGTCTCTGCAACACTGAACTGAACTTTAATTAGTATCATTGGTAACACCTGTGCTTGTTGGCAAGCAGGTTAAGTCTTCAGGGAATGAATGAAAGTCAATTTAATGTTCTCAAAATTAAGTGTGGTATGTAATTAGTTTAGTAATCTACAATTTACAGATTAGATTGACATTGTAAGTACTCTGTTTTCATGTTCATTTTCACTACCGCAGTCAATCAGCATTAGCAATTCTGAATATTGCTGGAAGCCATGATGTCAAAAACAGTTAAAATCAGAAGCTGAACCACTAATGTTTAATCATGAGTTTTAGCCATTTTTGAGGGCCAAGAGATTTTCACACTCAAATGATTTTTATTCTGCTCTGCTGTTGCCATATCTACAAGTTATCAAAATAAATTATCATTTTAGCCAGTAGCCACTTCTATCAGATACTTGAGAACCTTCTTTAGATAGATTACCCTGCATGAAAAAAGTCTGTGTTTTAAAAGTCGGTATATCTATTTTGAATTTGGTCTTGAATTAATTTTCAATACCTTGTAAACACTTGTTGGCTAACAAACTCACACACAACTCACATACACACAAATACACACTGAATGTAGTCAGTTTTACTCAGGTTCTTCCAGTTAATTACTCAAGCTTATCTCATTTTTCTCTCTCTTGCCTGGTCATCTCATATGTGTCTTCCTGTTAATCATTTGTCTGGTACAATTAAGGAACACTGCTTCTAATCTAATACTACCTGCAAAATGAATGACAGAATTTGTTATCTGTCTACTGACGTTTTCATTCTTTGCAAACTGTCAACTTTCACTTGGTTGTGTTTCACCTTGAGATTTAAAGTGCTTGCATGCATACGGCATAATCTTACACAGCTACAAGCACACTTAAAATGACATACACACATGGCAAAACACACTGCTACAGTTACCCTCGCATACACACAAAATAAGACTGTTATTACGTTATAAATGCCAGCCAGGGTGTGTCTCTGGTGATGTCACTGCACTTACTTCTGTCAGACTGATATGACGGCCCTTTCTTCTTACAAATTCACTCAGTATTATACTGTAAGGAGGCATAACCAAGGCACACACACACAACATGAGAAAATCTTACCAGAAAGATAACATTTGGAGCTTAAATGCATTTTTATGTGAAGTTGTTTATGATTTTTTTCATTTATTATCAGTAAAAGTCATCTCAGGGCAGATGTCAGCTGATTACTTGCTGGCTTTTTAGCCCTTTGAGTACAGCAGGGCCAGTGGTCAGACCTTAAAAGCCTACAGTCTGCTAGGGTGAGGTTTGCACAAAAGCACTTCCTCTCTATTGAAACACGCACAATGGCAGAGGCCCTTTTTAAGACTTTTGCTTTGCGGGTAAATTGTGCTACTTAATGGATTCATCTCTGGTCCTCTCTGCTGGATAGATAGGCTGGAGAGAACAGAGCGAAATGTCTGGGAATGTGGAGAATTACGGCGGGATGAAGAGATATAAGTAAAGAAGCGAAAGAGAGGAAGGAGAAGGGGAGATGGGCTATCTCAGAGGTAAAGATACAGCCGAGGGCTTTAAAGCTGTAAATCCTGTTTCTTGAAGAGAGGTGTTTTTTTTCATCTTTATCCTTTACTCTCCTCCACTTTTAGCCCCCCTCCCCTTGATCATAAACACATAACAGACACTAACATAAATGCACAAACACACACTCCAACAGACGTTCCTCTGCACTACCCATAAAATCCAGCCATTTATATGGAACAGCCTGAAGTATCAGAACAGAAGTAAATATACTCTCATGTTGATGACAAGGGAGCAGTGTACAGAAAATTTTAACTCCAGGAAATTATCATTTAAGTTACCTGTGAGCTACTGTGTTTCAGCTTCTGTGTCATTCAATTTCCATTTTATTGAGCTCCCACGGTAACAATTTGTCTTCTTACACTGTACAGATTGATTTCAAATTGTTTTAATGAAATCTCACTTGAAAACATGTTCACGTGTTCACTCCTGAAACAACCCTTGGCAGTGTCAGGATATCACTGTTTTGGCATTTGTATTTAAATGTGTTAAATAAATATTAACTCATTTTTAATATTGTAATATTTATAAACCAAGGTTTTTAGACTTTTTAGTTGCCTCTGTATCAGTTTAAATTTTCTATGACCCATGCACTAGACACACAAAAAAGGGTTGAATGTGTTTTTTAAATGTATCTTCATCTTAAGTCTAAAAGTTAAACTAAACAAAAAATCATTAAGATTCATGATAGTCTGCCATATGCAAAATTAATGTGATGCACATAATTTGAAGGTTTTATCTATTTATGACAAAACATCCTACATCCTTGGGTAATCCTATTCTAGCCTATAATGACTAGAAGTGAGATTAGAAACAAAAAGTATAAAGATAAAGAAGATAAAGAACCGTCAGTGTGACAGACTGAAGGACATACATTGAAACCATTGTGGGACAAAAACAGGGCAATATGTCAGCCAAACAGCAATAATGTGTTGTGAAAATAAAAAGCCTACAGATTAGAGGTGAAGAAAGTGGATGTCTGTGCACGTGTGATAGAAAGAGTCAAGCAACAGTGAGGAAGAGTATTGATGGAAGAATGAGTGGTCAACCTATCGTCTGTTTATTAAATGAAACTGGCATTGAATCAAGACACTAAAGACGGTGGGTGAGCGCAGATAGAGGGAGTTGGAGAGGAGGTGTACAGATTAAGAGTGGTATTAATTCTGACCCATAATCTCTCTGCCTCTGTAATTGAGGTCGCACACCAGGGGAGGCTGAGTTTGGAGAGAGACTGGCTTTCTGCTTTACTAAGCTCTAAGGAGGGAGCAAACAGACACATAAATGAACTGAGGGGATGCAATCCTCCCCAGACCTTCTGTGGAGTTTGTGTTTAGAGTCAAAGTGAAGGGAGACAGCCAGAGACACACTGAGGACGACCTCAGTAAAGTCCTACAGACGTGAAGTCTAGTTAAATTAAACACAAGAGGAAAGGAAGGTTTGGGCAGAGTGGACCAACTATTTTGAAAATGTGATGGCAGTGAAACTCAGCAGCAGTGTTTTTCAGTGGGCTAAATCTCTAACGGTACATAACCAATTGCTATACGTGCTAGTTGAGAAAGGGGGAAATATTGTATCGACGTTCGTATGCTACAGGTCTGTGACATGTTTGTAGCGAACCATAAAAGATCTTTTTCAGTATGTTTCATCTTTAGAGTTTATATGTCCTAATGCAAAAAAGTGAGTAAGATTTAAATTTTAGGTATACCACAACTTCCAAACTAACTAACCTCTAAATAAAATAAAACACACACACAAAAAAATTTCAGAACATGTTCTGAACTGACGAATCGAGAAGCTACAAACATAAAAAAACATTTTCCTTCTAGAGAGAAACTTTTTAGTAACCCCTGTTGGTCTGTCACCTCCTGTGATAAAGACCTCAAAACAAAACAAAAAAAATAGAAAAATCATCATCATGATGCTTAAACTGTCTATTTCTCTTAGAGTACCTTAGCTTTGTGTGCTCGTATGTGGTCCCAACCCATCGATTTCTCTCACGGCCTCTGCTCTTAGTTTCTCAGCTTCCGAAACTTCACTCCTCTATTCACTCGGTTCTTCTGAATCTGTCCGAGATCAATATTGTAATAACTGGAGAGGAGAAAGCCTCATCATAATCAATAAAAGCAACGTATAGCAAGGCAGAGGTAGACAGAGAGAAATCATTCTGCCCAGCAGCAGAGCTGAATGTTTCTGACACCTCATTCATTACACTATTGAATAATCCATCAGCTCTGTCACAGCCACAGAAGAACAGAATAAGCTCCAGTGCGAGCACATCTACAGGCGCTCGCAGCGGGAAGAAGACCTACAGAGAGCTTCATATTTCCTTTGATTACACAGAAGATTCATATTCATTTAAGAACATATTAATGTATCCATGGGAGTCTGAATGAAATTTGAGGTCACAAGACTGTCGGAGCAAAGTCTCAAGTCGAGTCCTTCAAGGCAAGTCACAAGTCTAAACTGGAAATCTCTCAGGTTTCTGAAAGCTGCATGTCAGTGTTGTCCTTTCAAAGTATAGTGATTACTGAGACACATTACATTGCTGCACTGTTTTATTTGTTTTGTCTTATTTGTTTTTTATTGTTACCAGGACAAAACTTGAGACTTGATTGTTTTTGCCTTCAATTCTCAAGTCAAGGATGAAGTCAAGTCATGTCTCACTCAGGTGAGGCAAATGTCAAATCTACAGCTCTGAAGAACAATGATACTAGAATTTAATTTAATATGTAATAGATTTATATATGTTGTTAATGTATGAATGGTGTGTTGGAATATTGCAAAAGTTGATAACACATTTTCTATGTTTGGAGACCATCTGTATACTGAAATGTTGATTGGCTTGTTGGCTCAGAACAGAGCTTATCAGTGACATTTCCCTCAGTACAACCATAGACTGTATAATTAAAAATGGACGTAGTTTCTGTAACATCACATTTATAAAGAGAGTAAAAAAAAAAAGAGTCGTTTAACTTAGTGTGGTCAGCTCTGGCTCTTAGCAGTTCTGACTCTGCTGGGTCCCGGCTAATACAAAAATGGGCTAAAATGTGATGCGTTGGTGGATCTAAGGTGGGACAAATAAGGCCTGGTTGCTGAAACCAGCCACCTGTGACGGCACCTACCTGTCATTCAATTGGCCATGATTTTATATACGCATAATTTTAAGACTTAATATAATTTAACCAGGCAAGTTACATAAAAATTCACCCCTCATTGTCATGAACAGAGAAATAGCTATAGCTATAGAGACCAAAACAGTAAACGTGTTTATTTCTGCTATAAAGTTAGCCATTTAAAAATGTTGGCTTAAAGAGATTGATTCACATTTGGAGCCAGCCTCAAGTATATCCATTTGAAGCCACTTGAATAAAACATCAGTGTCTATATACATTTCAGTAGTGATTCTAACGAGAACCCCCCTTAAAAATGTGATGGTGCATTTTAAGGTGTTTATCTAACCTGACTGTGCCAGATGGTTTCTGACAAAAGGGTATCTAGGAAGTCGTCGTTGAAAACTGTTGGGAAAGCAGCAGGCACTTTAAAAAATACAGGTGATCGGATTAATCATTTGTCTGTCACCATCACAGGCAAATACTCTCTAGTGCTGATATAACTGATACTAGCAGCATCTACGCTAACTTCTTTAGCAGTCACTTCTCACATACCAAGCCACACTACAGCTCATGCCATTGCCAGTGGTTCCTCATAGGACGCTGATTGATCACAAGTGCATAGCTTGAGGCCTGACAAGATGGATGATTTTGTGAGTCCAGCTGCCTAGCAAGGTTAGGGCTTATCCTCAAATTTAAAAATTTGAGATAAAAATAAACTGTTCATCAGTTCATTCCATCACCTCTCACAGTTTGAGATGGCAACAACATGCAATAATTTAAACATTTGGGATTACAGCCTTAAAGAGAGCAATTTAATTCATTACCAGTTTATCTATCGACAGTGACATCGGTTCACTAAACCCTGAGGAAAAAACATCCTTGTACCTTAGTGGCTTATGACTAGCTACCATAACCCTGGAACCTGTTTCTAGTTTCTGGGAACAAGTAGGATGCTTACTGATGATGTGATCTTATCAAAGTGGCTCTGGGAACATTTTCTGCTTGATCTTCTGTTTAAATGTAATCTGACCTTGCTCGGGTCAAAATGATTGCAGCTGCTATAACACACAGCCGACACCCACCTCCACTGAAATCATCACAGCCTGAACACAGACGCCAAAGTGGGAGGAGAAACTCTCAGACATAAGATGCAAAGTCATCAACTCAGAGCCACATGTGTCTGACAGACAGAATGAAACAGTTCTTAAGAATTGCTCTTGCAGGGCCTGGAGGGCCTGTCAGTTGACTTTGGTGCGCTTTAGACTCAGGGCTAATAAGGATGTGCTGTTGGGAATTTGTGTGCATGACAGCTAAGCAGAAAGAGAGGCTTTGATTAGCTACGGGGCCCGTGAAAAGGGAATCACAGCACAGAGACCAGTCGTAAACCTGAACCGAAAAGGAATGAAGGTTCAAATACTGCAGAGGTTCAAGACGGTTTAAGGAAATGAAAGCATACAGGCACCACCTTCTTCTCTGACAAGATGTAGTGCCTTAAAAGGTTAAAAGGTCAAACAATCTCAAAGTCAAAGATTTCACACCACTGACAAAAGCCACAGATTGACCATGAATTATTCTGAGATAATGCAAACGTTACTCATCCATTGCTAATATGTCCGTGACAGCTGTAGCAAACACATCAGCAGTGGGATCATGTCAAACACCACAAAGACCTTTGTGGCGTTGTAGCCAATAACAACATGTGAAATTAAAGAATTTAAACTGGAACATGGCGCAGAACAAAGAGCAAGAGATTGTTGTCATGCTTGTTCTTCTACCTGTAAACAAGCTTTGACAGTGCAGAGAACATCCTTGCTTATAAAATGATCTTAGCATAGGATCTCCGGTCTAGTCCGGTGGGTGTTGTTTTCAGTCTATTTCACACTAAGAGGAGCTCATTAAGATGTTGTGATTCATTTTGATTGAGGGTTGCAAAAATTATACTGTGACCACTTTGGGAAATAAAAAGAAATCGATGTCAAACAGCAGCAATAACAGCAATTCAGAGTTGAAATCATTTCATCTGTCAGAAATCCATTCAGTTTTACTGTCAGTTCACTGTCACTTAATTGAAACATACACAGTATTTATCTCATGAAAGTTACCTTTATGTTTACACTACAAGCTTAACTGATGTCATTATCATAGAATCATGGGGTTATATTTGTGACATATTCTTGACACATTAATTATATTTTGAAGAGAAATTATGTTCAAGCAAAAAACTTGGGCTTAAGCAAACAAATAGTGCTCAATAAATGTATTTGCATGTTTATTATTATCCATACTAACAATTATAATGTAATAATAACCTCTCTGACTCATATTCTCTCTCACAAACTCTCGCTGGCCAGCTTCTGTGTACTCGCTCGCATTATCCCTCTTCCTCTCTCAACGTCTCCACTGTGCACGCTCAACTTGGTACAACCTTACAATGTGCCACAAAATCAGCCAATCGGAGAACTGGAAAAGGGCAATTGTGATTGGCTGTTAACTGCTGCAAAATATATTTTTCTGCGCTCCAAGGAATGAGGCAAAAACAAAACGTCATGTAGAATTATGTACACATAGTCTTTAACAGTTTGACACTACTAGCACAAGGCTTGTAAAATCTGGAAGAACTCATATTTCAGTGCTATGAAGACAGTAATGAAGACACCAATGAAAACAAATGAAAACGCTAATTACCCCTGCAGTTATCATACTATAACTTTGATGGAAGAAAATTCTATTATTTCTTTTTGTCTTTATGAAAATATATTTTTACATTTTGCTGTGTTTCACTTGAGGTGCTGTTTGTTAAACTCTTTCTTTTTGCATTGTTTCAGTATTGCATTATAGCTGAAGTAGTAATAACTGCTGTTTATCATCCATTCAGTAGCTAGGTTTGTTATTGTTTTTTGCTAAAGCTGTTCAATTGTTACCTGAAAATGTTCCCTTTTTACTGACATCAGCAGTGATTGACTTATTATATTCTTAACGTGTGTCTACATCTGAAGTGACTGAATGCAGTACAGGATGAATTTAGACACCTGTTTGCAATAATGTGATATGAGCAGAACAAAACATATATATTTTGTTAAGGGTCGATTATTATACTGTTTTTCCACTGACAATGCATGCTGACTTTGTTATGGGTTCACCAGAAGAGAAATACAGTAATACCACAGACAGAGGTCATTCAGACCTCCTTTGTCATCCAGCTGAACTTCTTCTTCAGCAGGTTTAACATGATTGACCTCAAGGGAAACTGAACTGCTGCCTCCTCCAATCACAGCAGAAAACAGAAGGATGGTCTTCATCGTGTCACACTCACTGGCTGGGAGTTCGGGGAATATGCAGCGCAGTGGGGGGATGTGTTGACACAGACGCTGCAGCTGTTAAAAACTCCCAAATTCAGCTTCTATGAGCAATTGTGTCCTTCTTGAACACAACATTTCCTGCCAGAGGTGGAACAGTTTTGGTTATTTCACAGGAATGTTTTTCTTTTTTTTTTTTTTTAATATCTGTCTCCCTCTTCTCATGTGATGTGAGTGAGTGGCGCTCAGTTGGAAAGATTTGATGTCACATACTTCCATGGACCAATCAGAGTTTAGCAACATTTCAGTCAAAATGTAACGGCAGTTGGCGGGCTGCTGATGCTGCCAGCACCGTCAATCAAATCTGATCACACTGAACCAACATAGTCCTAATAAAGCAGTTTTCAAGACTCGATAAATAATAACAAACAACAACTTTGATTGTTGCTAACTTAGTCACAGATATTTTATGCTATGGACAAATACTACAGACTAGGGGTTCAGGGGTCTTTAAACATGAAAACCTCTGCAAATTGGAGGATGATGTTTGATATGAACAGAGACTGTCCAGTTTGCCTTGTAACATTCACCTTCTGATACAGGACCTAGCAACACTGCCAAATCCTTTACAGACAACATGTCTGTTTTTTTGGAAGTTCAGGACACCAAAAACATGTCAATCAGGAGAGACTTTATTAAGAGTGAACAATATTTATTGAAATGTGCACCATAAAGATGAGAAATGTAAATAGTATTTGACCCTGTGTGTGAAATGAAGCAGTGTGTGGTATAAGATACCTCTCAGATGAAGTCTAGACACAAGTGGTGGTGTTGATGGATGAGATCTGGATGTATGTTTAGAGGAGTTGGCTTCTGGTGAATTCAAACCTGGGCATTGGAAGTCATGGAATTGGAGGTGAATGGAGGAGAGGCACACTAAAATGGCAGCTGAGCTGACAGAAACAGAGAGGGGAACATGTTCAAAGTTTGAAAGGAGAAAAGGGGGAGAGAAATGTGAATGAATGAGTTGCATAGTCTTTGATTGAAAGCTAAGAGACATTATAATGAATGATTAAAAATCACACAATACCACTGCTTTGTCCTCTCCCCGTTAACCTTTCTATACATCAGATAATGTCCTCTTAAAAATCAAAACCAACAAGGAAGTTCTACACATCCATTTACTGTAAAACTCAATTCATTAATTGCCGGGGCTTTTATAAACTGAACGACTGAATTATGGAGAATCTAAGCGATCTAACAATGTGTAGCATGTGTAGCATTTATATTTGTGTATGCGATCTAAGCAGCCCAACTTCTATAAAATCCAGACCAATCGTCTCAGACCTGGATTTATTTGTCAAAACATGTTGTAACACCAGGCTAGTAAAGGGGACCTGCATCTATTTGGGACCCTGCATTTTATGGTAGTTTTTCTTCCAGAACGACTTACTCTGAATCCAACAGCAAAATAAGGAGTAATTCCTAGATCAGGATGCAGCATTCATGCCTTATTAGACAGTGTGGGGAGGAGAGAGTGAGGAAATTTGTGAGAGAATTGGAGGGGAATGTGTTATAAAGGTCATATTTTGGATTTAAATCAATAGTTTGCACCTGGTAGATTTCTATTCTTTTTTCTTCCTCCGCACATCTGTTTCAATTAATCTTACAAGATAAAGGGTACTTTATTTTTGGGGTTTCTACATGCATCCATGCTAGCATGACTTAAGAGCTCCTGACAGAGCAGTTGACAAGATGACAGTCTGGGGAAGGAGTGGAGAGGCAGTGAGAGATTCTTCTGGACAGCTTCATATTACTTGTTATTCCTCCACTGCATAATGATTCTGAAGCTGTTTACTCCCTGAACTTTAATTGGCACAGCTCATGTAGATGTGCAATGATTTACAATAAGGATCAAGAATGCAAATAAAGTAAAATGGGGACATGTTTCAAAAGCCACTGTGTTCCCCTGACTCCTCGTCACAGCTACCAACGCTGAGATTTCATTACTACTAAAAGCAAAGCATGCAATTTTTAGTTTTATAACACTGCTTTTCTCACATAGTAGTAATGTATAACTGTCTCTGTGTTGACATGAAAAATATCATATTGTCAATCAAAAATACTTTCAGGTATACAGAGACGCCCTGCTGGCCCCACTCTGTTACCTCAAAATCAGCCGGAAAACCTCAATGTGTCTACAGAGACGAAATAAGTGTGAGGAAAGAGAAAATTACAGAGCACAGCTGTGATTTGAGCCAACAAAATTGTGAAGAAGATGTACAAATAATACAAGGCCAGCCAGGCCAGCAAGTGCAGACAGATGGCTACATCTCAAGGCAAAGCAAAATGAGAGGAAGAAATATGAGTGCAAGTACACCAAAGAAAGATGATGCAATAAAGCTCTGACACTACAGAGAAAGATGGAAGAAGAAGAAGGAGATGGATGGACGGAGAGTGAAATAAACAAGAAATCAGTGGAAAAGAAGTTTTAAAAAAAAAGCTGGACGGCAGGCAGCCGTTCGTAACCATGCATTTACAGACGATAGAGACATGGAGCAATAGAGGAAGAGAGGTAGAGGCACAGAAGTGGGTGGCCATCAGTGCACAAGCCTGAAGCGATGAAACATTACGCCGAGATAATGAAGATGGTTCTGCTCGGTCACACTCCACATTAGCCCAGAGTCAGGCCGACCCCAAAGTGTCAACAAGTTAATAGACTGGGTATCAGTGACTCTTTCACACTACTGCTCTCCACCACAAACACCAATTATTTACAGGAATCTTGTGGATAAATAAACATAGATACCTCTACATGGGAATTAATAACACAGACAAAGCCTGAGGTAAAGCCAAGGGGGTAAGCATTAGTGAGTGTGTTCAGTTGTTGATTGCCATGCGGAGCGTGTGGACACTGGTATGATGCTATTTCTGTGTAGGCAAAAGACAAAGGTAGAGAAAAGTCAACTGTGGATCATGGTGCGTCTTTGTCAGGGGTCTTTTGTTTTCTATGTAGAGGAAATTGGACTTCAGTCACAGTGTGAAGCAAAATATAAGAAATTATCATGTGATGTTGATTGTTAATTTTCTGTGTTTTTTTATATAAAGGATGTTGGAGTAGGACATAATGTAGGGAGTGATTGAAAATTAGTCATGTAGTAAGAGTTTTTATTTGATGGGAGGGTGTGAAGCACTGGAACTGGTTGGTGTTTTTGTCTGGCTACTGGTACAGCATAAAATCCAATCTGAAACTCACAGTTTGCATCCTGAAAACAATTTGTTTTTGATATAAGATAGGTGTACATAAATAGATTAGATGTCATTTTTACGCTTCATATAAGATTAATTGAGCACTACTCTGCCACCTTTTTTTAACTTTAATGTACCAGTATTTTATACAGTCATAATGCTGTGCAATAAATTGTATGGCAGTGAAAAACAATCCAATATATGAAAGAAAAACCTTCACTGCACAGGAGCAGTGGCTAATGTGTTTTCCTTGGCAATATAAAATTGGCAAATACTGTATTTATTGAGTCTCCTTTCAAAAATCTGTGTGGGATTTCTTCATTCATTTACTATTATAACCTTTAAACCTTCACTCTCAATAATACTGCAGGCATTAGGTTTCCTTCATATTCTATAATACAACAAAACAGTTTTACAGCCCTGCTAGTGCCTATAAATATCTTTATATACAGACTATGGATTGTATTTAGACATGGTCATCGTTGGAGTTTAATAACATTAGCACACCAACATGTACACAATGAGAATGTTGATGATGACGTTTAGCAAGAAAAGTTCATGTTCGCCTGAGGGGAACATGACATTTATCCACATTTCATCACAAATGTCCGCCTCATGTCAACACCGGATCCCCAAAGTCTGTCGGACTCATCCTCTGGGGATCATGAATGTCTACAAAATGTCATGGCAGTCCATCCAATAGTTAAATAGTTTAAAATGAACTATTATGCATTCTGAATCCCAGTATTTGAGGTGTTGGTAGCCTCAGTTAGACATATTAAAAGTATTTTGAGTCATTTTTTTTACCAGATTCATTGACTCTGTACAAAGTGAAAGACATTTAGTGTGACACATTCCAGTGACATTACAATGAAGACTAGCTGGTTGGAATTTGAATTCACTGATGAAATATACAATTCTTTTGGTTTGAATACTTCAGATGCCACACAACAAACACATTACCAATCTGTGATCATGCACAGAGTTGAGAACAAACCACCACATGGCTCAGGAAGTGTTTCTCTAATATTGAAGTGCCAGTAGTGAAGTAGATACTGTAGTCTGTCATGTTGTGATATCGAAATCAAATCCTTCTCGAACTACTAGAAACTGAAGCCACTCTCTCTTTGTTTTGCTTCTAATGCAGTAAACATTCAGTGGAGGCAGCTATAAGCAAACCAAGCATCTCCAAGTTTTTATTTGAGCAAAATTAAAAAGAGGGGGAGCTCTTTAAGACAATTTGCAACCCTCTATCTCAACCAATTATGTGAAGATGGGATAGACAGCAGCAGAGAGCAGATGCAGAGATGTGACAGGCAGCCAGACGCTCTCCAGTGTGCTACACCCAATGCTCCTAATGCTTTGGCTTGTAGATAACTTTACAGATCAGCTATGATTATGTTGCTTATTAATTCAATCAGTCAGCTCCGGCTGGCTGCTCTTTTATTAGTGCAGTCTTTTTACTAATTCACTCTACAAAGGCAGATGTGAGTGATGCAAGCAAAGGGAAAGCAAAAGAGGGGGAGACAGGGAGAGCAAAGACAGAGAGAAGACCTTTGGCAAACTCTGTAGTAATTGCCTTGAGTCATTTAAAAAAGGGTTTTGAGGATGAAAAATTGATCCATAGATCTATTTAATCAAGAGCTAGCTGGCTCAAGAGCTGTCCTTTAGAGTACCTGCAGACTGCAGACAAGACTGAAATAAAAAATGGGACGCTACGTTTCAGATTTCACATTTTTGACATTCAGTGTATTTCTTTTGCTTCTGACACATCACAAAGAAACTGTAATCACATTACAGTTTCATCAGAACATGATATAAACAATATTATGAACCTGTGTAGATTTGATATTAAAGTGTGTTTTCTTTGTGATAGATTATAAAACCAAGACACTAATTGTAAAATGTGCACTCACTTCACAGTGTTGACATATGAAAAATGTATTTTGTGTCCTTCTTTCTCCCATCCCTCCCTTTCTCTCTCTCTCTCTCTTTGTGAGTGTGGGTGCACATGTAAGGGAAAAACAGCCTTAGAAGTTATTCAAGAATACATCTTATTAACTAAAGCATTTGACACAAAATGCAAAACCTAAATAATATATGGGGATGAAGGACTGATTCATGGTAGCTGCCATTTTCTCACACACTGGAGGTTTTATAGGAAATAAATGCGTGACTTACATCAAATGTTGGGAGAAAGCTTTTGCAGACAGTCATTTTAAATCAGTTCTGGACATTATAATGGTAAATTCAGATATGCTGCTCTAGTCTTATGGTATAATTTACAACAGACACTGAAACTCAAAACTCTGGTGTCTCTAAATAGTTTTCAGAGACCTAATTAAGGCACTATTTATCTTAGCTGCACATGTTCTTGCAACAATGCTTTTCACTTACACATTGATGTCATGTTTTTACTCTTTTTTTTACTGGATAACTTCATGTATCGCTGCTCTGTACCCATTACTGTAATGTTTAATGTTGGTTTTATGATGTAAACTTGGCTCAATTGTAAAAGAGGGCGACTGTTCTTACTTCATACATGATTTTTTAAAAACGTTGTATGATGTAATACTGCTCAAGACAATCATTAGCAAATCATTTTGTTGCTTTTCTTGGTCATCTTCTTTGATGGGTCCCTCATTTGAATGACAGGTGTTATATAAATAATGTTTATTAATAAATTTAGCATTTCTGTCTCTGCACACCACCAAAGCATCTAAGTCATGTAAAATAATGAAAGAGTTTAAGTTGAATACATGCTGTCACAAAAATGTTTTCCCTGTCTGAAGGTATCTTGTAAAATGAAACATGTTGGATGTAAAAGCCCATCATTTTGAGGAAATTAGCAGCCGTTAGATTTGCCATGTATATATATAAAAATGTCACTCAAAATGAAAATTTTACTTGATATGCAGTAGATCAAACGCTTTCTGGAAATCAAAAAACACAAAGTAGAGAGTCTTTTTTAAATCAGCTGTCTAGTCATCTGGATGATTCTTTTGTCCTTATTCACACCAGTTTTTAATTATTCTGCTTAGTTTTTAATTAATTTGTTTCAAGGCCCCTGCGCGTATTTAAGAGCGTGAAACAAAGAGTGAGACAGAAAGAGAGGGAAGAAGGGATGTTTTTTGGCTTCCAAATTGATATAGCTTCCTCAACTTTTAAAAGCTCAAAGTGTTTCGCCATGTACGAGCATGAATAACGCAAAAAGCAGTCTGAATCTGAGGGATAAAATAGAGGCATAATGGGGGACTCAGCGATGTTTCGGCTCTCTTCAAGCCTTGATGAGGTCTCCAACATGCTGCTTCTTCTGGGCCTTGATCTCAAAAAAGAGCAGTTCACTGTCAGCGGCTGCGATGGTGCACATATCTTCACACACAAAGATTTACCGTGTGATGTCTTCGTGTCAGCAAGTTCATCAAAAGTGTCCCAAGCAAGCTGCAATGAACATAACCCAGTTTGTTCTCTTGAAACAGTCCCTGAGAGGAACAGCATGACAGACAGTCCCAGCAGAGCCTGTAGGAGCAGGCGGTAAGCATCAGTGTTTGACATAAAACTCTGCTCGACTGTTTTTTGTTTTGTCCACCGGGGCATGTCATCTGTTGCTTGTCGTTAGGGAGCTCAGAAGGCAGATTGGTGTGGTTAATGTTACCAAACACGATAACAGAGCTGAGCGTGGGAACCTTCCACTGAGGAGAAAAGTTGAGCACGCACACAAAAGAAGGCAGTGGCTTCCAGCAGGAAGTAAACATTGTTACAACAATGGGAATGAACTCTTGGCGGGAGAAGGGACTCTTTGAGGTGAAAAAAAGCAAATAACCTCCCTTTAAAGTCTCATTTCACCTGTCATCATCAAAAGTAGTGTGGTCTGGATGGGTCATTTAAAACTAAAGATTGATGTTTTGGTTTCTAAATAGTTTGCAAGAGTTTTGGTTTTAAAACTGAACATACAGCTTCCCCACGCTATATTAAATATTTTTATTACAAGAATGTTACTCGTAGTGAACCTACAGAGAATTATCAGCTTTATAGCGTTATAGTTTCAGCTCTACTCCACTGTTTTGGTTTGCTCTCATAGCAGTTTTTGGCTGCAGCTGTTCTAGTAACACTGTATACTACCCGTTCAGGACCAAACAGCAGACAGACTTCAGCTGGTTAACATAGTGGAGCATTTAGCAGCTAAAGTGCTACATATTTCCTTTAGGAGTTGGTAGAGACCAAAAACAGAGGTAAAAGAGAGTGAATATTGGATTTGTCAGGTAGCCAGAAACATGACTCCAAATGAATATAAATGTTGCTCTACAACTGCTGGTGTGAATAACTAACTGTTTGCTAACAACTTCACTATCCACTTTAAATGTTGGGTTTATAACTTGTTGCTGCTACCCCCAAGTATCCAAAATAATTGGTTATTGCAAGTTTAAGGAGGGAAAATCATCTCATTCTATGCTGTCTGACATATATTCTGTATCATCTTGCTCCTGCTCTTCATTAAAGCTTCATGATTTATTTCTATATATTTTATACTGAATGAAAAATGAAAACCCAAAACTCCATGTGTTTATGGCTGCATTATTCCATCAAATGGAAATATTCTACATGTTTTGTAAATCATTTTATACACAATTCATCAAAGGTCAGCTTTACATGTGTGGTATTTTCAGAAACTTTGGCACCTCAATACAATTTTAAAATAAAGTTTTATGAATTTGGAAAATGTTTGGTTCCACAGTGGGAGTTTGTAGGGATTCGTCTTTAGTGAGTTTTAAGAGGTCAATCTGGCACCAGTTGCCAAAGCTCGAAAGGACAAATAGTGTTGATTTCTAGAGTTCTGGGCATCTAGGACGGGGGCAGTCTTAAAACTATGTGTGCACTTTGTCACAGATATTTAGAACTTCCAAAAAACCTGTTATGACAAGTTGGTTGGTGCATTACATTTCCATTGATCTTGGATGCAGTCATCATCATCAGTCTCTGTTCCGGGCCAAAAAACACTTTGTTTTCTAATATTGATCAAACATTTTTGTCAATTAATTTTTGAGGCCATCATTTGAAAAATGAGCTAACTTACAATAGTAGACGAGGCGGAAAAGGTGTAATAGCAATAAACGTTGTTGATTCCTTTTTATTAATTACCTGAGAGCGTTGAACCATTTGGTGGAGAGAACAAAGAACATGTAGCCCTGCTATACATTTGTAATATCTCTCCTGGGTTTCATGGAGGAAAGAGAATTGATATCAGAATTCATGTATAAATCATAAAATATTAAATAATGTATTTACATAGCCTTGGGTACAGCAACCTATCATCCC
Source organism: Morone saxatilis (assembly GCF_004916995.1). NCBI lineage: Eukaryota > Metazoa > Chordata > Actinopteri > Moronidae > Morone > Morone saxatilis. The sequence goes on along the minus strand of NW_023339763.1, from coordinate 14,886,866 downwards.
CATCCCCATTCTTTGCTGCCATTTCTGACCTGAATTACATCTCTTGATAATTATTGTTTGACTGGCTTATTACATGTCCAAATTCATCCGTGCACCATAACTCCTGCAGTTGACCAAGGACCCTGTGATATGAAATGATGAAACCCGGAGGATTTTTTATTTTTTTCCCCTGTTTCAGTTAAAATATGATGTAATGTCTGGTTTAAATCAAGGGTAACTCAGACTGACTTGGTATAATTTGTTGTGACCAGCTGGCTGCTACCATCCCAAATCCATATTGCTCAAAGAGGACCAGGAGCAAGAAGGATATCACATTACAGGAAATAGTACCACTGATGTAAAAGCATATTGCTGACAGAGATTTTCCATATGAATCAGTCAGTTACATGTTCCCAGTGTCCTGTGAAGTTGGATTCGGAGGGAGCTGGGGGGGTGCATGTAACATTAGATTTATTGTGTCTGCTCCCACTCCTCTCAACACCTGTCCCAAAAGGCAAATTAATCCCAAACTCAAAACATATCCCTCTCTCCCCCACTGCGTACAGACGTGACACATCTGTCTCAGCCATTATCCACAGCCTGACATGTTTCTGGGACACATCACATGCCACCCTGACGTGAAGGATGTGGTTACTGCAGCACTCAACCTGTCTGACACAACGACTTATATGTAAAGTTGGTGTCCCTCCCCTTCTGCTCTTCCTCCCCTCTCTTCTCATCCAACCTCAATCAAAAGACTTTCTTCATGGTAAAGAATAGACATCAGATGAGAATAAAAATGTCACCCTGTTGGAAACAATCTATATCTGCACTTAAAAAGACACAAAGTTGAAAGGAAGGAGACTTCAGATCTTGAGATTGCTTCACTATCATGTCAGAGAGGAGGGTTTATGTATTTTTCAGTGGTAGAAAGTCATACATTTACTCAAATACTGTACTAAGTACAACATTGATGTACTGTACTTGAGTATTTCAGTTTTCTGGTACTTTATACTAACTTAGGGGGAAATATTGCACATTTTACTACATTTATCTGACAGCTGGAGTTACTTTACAGACCATGATGTTACACAAAGAAACATATGATAAATGATAAAATACAACACAAGATCGGGTTGTGTGATTATTCCCAACCTTTTTGTCAATAAGACCCCTTACAATAAAAAGCTATAGTTGATTTACAGTTATACATTTTCATTGAACATAGCATTCACAACCTATATTCTTATATTATTTATTATTATAGTTATTATGACACCTTTTTTGTCACTTCATTACTTCCACATTTTTCAACTTAGAAACTTCTCTCAAACATCAAAATATTCAGTTCAGTTGGGATATGTGTGCTATTTTTATTATTATTTTCAAATTTTCAAACATTTTCACAGTTTCTCGTGCTTGTTCAGCTCTTACTCATTCATACTTTCAGCTAGAACCTCCAACTCAAACTTTTATTCAACTTAAAAAAAAAAATAACAGCTTGGTTAAGTTTAATTACAATGGAAGACAATTAGAAAAATCTTCAAACCCACTCATCTTCAACCTCTTCCCACTGCCATCTCAACCCTTCTGAGATTTTTGCATCAGTGTTTGAAGTGAACTGTTCAGAGCTGGAGTGACTTAACAGTTCTATCTTTATCTTGCTCTCATTCCCACAATTTTCACTCCACAAACATAATTTATTCATCAGAACTTTTGAAAATTTGTGGTGGTTGCAGATATGCAGCTACAGAAGCAAACTGACACTTACACTTTTGGCTTAAGAAGCCTCTAAGCCACAGGAGCACCAACCAACTGCCACATTGACTCCCATATTAATTGAGAGCACAAATTTCAGGAGGAAAGCAGAAAGTTTTCTCGCCTGCTGCTGTCCTCACATTTCTGACATTACATCCAGTAATTTCACAAAGTGTGCTCAGCAGGGTCTCCTGTGTCTTAGAATATCACCATTTAGGCCATACGAGTTACAGTCCTAGAGGTAGAGTTAGTTGATGAGAGGTTAGACTCTGATATTATTCTTATTCTCTGAGCCAGAAGTTGAAATAGCAACTACCATCACCAGGGCAACGGTTGACCGGAACACACAGCCGAATGAGATGAGTTAATTAGTGTAGTTTGACTCTCTCTCTCTCTCTCTCTCTCTCTCTCTCTCACACTCAAATACAAACATCCACACATACAACACAACACAAAACAACGAAACACAACCACACACACACACAACATCCTTCATAAAAAGTTAAGACAGCTATGCAGTTTTGTTCCCAGCCCAGTTTAGATCTCCACTTACACTAACAGCCTTCATCCCTTTCCCACTTTTGCAACTATTCATGCTCTTTCCCACACTTTTCAACTCTTCTATTCATATTTTAATTTAGAAAACTCAGATCTAAAATGTTACACATCTTCCATACATTGAGTTTTATTTGTTTAAAATCCCATTCATACTAAATAAACCCTTTCCCACTTCATGCATTTTAACTCCCAGTCAGTAGTGTAGAAATGCAGTTTAGCTCCCAGTCAATAGTCACACTCCTTCAGCTGCTTTTTCATGCATATTAAAGCCAGCAATTCAGTTTAGTGCAAGCTTTCTAACAAACCATAAACTATTCTACCTTTCATATGTTATTGATGTTATTAACAGCAGTTCAGATTAGTGTCAGCTCAACATGCAGCATTCACAACTGCAATCTTTCAATAACTGGTCAAATTATCGAATATTTCCTCAAAACACAAAGATTTAGATTTGTGTATCAAAACTCCATCTTCTTCTTTCCTCTCCCATTAATCATCTCACTGCCCCTCAGATTTATGCTGTGACTCTTGGTTGGGGGATTTTGAGTTAATGACATTTACTTGTGAGGGAGTGTTTTTAGACTGATATTTTTTACTTAAATCATAATAATTCTTCTGCCATTGGTATTATTTTATTTCATTATATTACAAATAATCCCACAGGCCATAAATACAGCCCAGTACAGACCAGTGCGTGACTGTATTCTTGTGAAGGCAGTGTGGCCCAGTGTGCCCAGTGCTCAGGTGGGGGCTGCCCTGAGGAGACATGGCTGTTGGCTGCCCTTGGTCCAACTAAACAACATCAACAGCCAATCACAGGGTCCTGCGCCGGGCCCTGAAGATCAAAACCACAGGGACTGGACATGCCTGTAAAGCAGCGTTTTCACGCTTACTTACATAAATGTAACAGATGCACACAAATGTTTCACTTTAAGGAGGAAATATTAATACATTTACTACTGCCTCAGACATTTTGGCTGATATTATATTAAAGTTTTTTTTGTCACTATCTCCCCTAGCCATACCAGTGGAGGCAAATCTACTCCACCATCTAATGCTGCTTTGATACACAGCTGCAAAGAGAAATAAGAGAAGAAAAAACAGCATTAAGTAACAGTATCCAAGCTTTTTTTCTGAGGATAGGAGGAAGTATGTATTTTCTGGTTTGGAACAGATAAAAACTCAGCCACATTAAGCTAATTTGAATCTTTGATCTCTACCTTTGAAGAGATAAATTGAAAGCATTTGCTTTTTTATTATTTACACATGGAGAATTTGTTCTGATCATCAGCTTCACACGCACGGACATTATTGGAGTATTTTGGTCTAAAAAGTGGCTTTTGCTTAAATACCCCAGCAAATCAAAACGACATATAATTATACATTATATGGATTTTTATGTAGGGCTTTGAATCCCAGGGTAAAAGTATATACACACACAAATAAACACACACACACACACACACAAAGGAAACAATCAAGCACATTGCTGGCATATTTTCCCTTTCAGTTACACAGCTGTCTCAAAATTCAGTCTCAGCAGCTCCATTATGCACTTCAGTGCTCCATACCTGCAGGATGTGTGTGTGTGTGTGTGTGTGTGTGTGTGTGTGGGATGTTTAAGTGAAGTACTATAGAGACAAGGAGAAAAAAAGACATCAGAAATGTGTGTGCGCATGACTGTGTATGTGTAAGAGAACGAGAGAGAGAGAGAGAGAGACAGAGAGAGACAGAAATTTGATGAAAACAAGAAAACGAAGAAGGGTTGAATGAAAGGGATGGACTATATGGCCCTTCTCTGTACCTCTTTCAACCTGCTCAGTGAGCCATATGTGCTCGGCCTTGTAAACTGCAGTGCTACTTGATTACTTTGTCAGTCTTCTTAACTGGCTTTTGCTCTGTGGAGAAAATAGGGAGACATGTCCGACAGAGGATGTCCAACAGACAGTAGGAAGTGCAAGGAGGTGAGAGGAGACGCTGCATCTAAATGAAGGGAAATCATATTCTACTGTCTTGTGAGTGAATAATGGAGTATCATCAGCCACGTCAAGTTTTCTGACATGCTGGATTTTATGTGCCGTATCAAACCAAACAACCGGGAGCTTAGTATCTATCTCAGCACCTTTGTGGAGGACACGTTCTCCCTCTGCTGTGCACATAGTTAAAAACTATGTCATCCTCACATCTCCTTAAGGATAGCTGAGGGACCAGAGTCAATTAATTTCTCATATCAAATTCCCAGTTCAGTTCTTTGGATAAAATTCAAGTAATTATGAAAGACATTTCAAACACACTACTTCTGTTTCAAGGAGAGAGAGAGAGAGAGAGAGAGAGAGAGAAAGAGAGAGAGAGAGAGAGAGAAAGCCTAGCTCTTTTAACTAAAACACATAATCAAAATTAAACTTATTTTAGATCTACACAATGTTTTTAAAAGAACTGTTTTAGAGTAAAACACTACATTAGGTATTTTCTTACACCTGAGGTGAATCCAGTTAAACAGTGCCACCTCTTGGCAATATCAGGTACTCACTTCTTACAATCTGCCAACTGCTGCCCACTGCTCTCTACTCACAAAAATATCACAGCTCAAAATGAATATTGGCACAAAAAAGTACATGACAAATAAATTGCTTCAGTGTTTCCTGCAGTGGAAAAATGAAAAGCAATTAAGAAGATAATTATCAAAGTAAAACAAAAGCTAAACATTTATTTTTAAGTACGTCAATAGAGCTCAAAAACCTGCTTCACAAAAACATACATGATACCTGTTTAATTGCTGTACCACTGATGCATTCGTGGTAGGAGGATTTATATGGGCTATTATTGTTTTCAAAGCTTTCTCTGTCTAATTTAAAAACAAATCTTATAACTTTACAATACATAACTGCAGTTTTTTAATTAATATAATGCACCCAGACATAGCAATTAACAACAATTAATGCAAACAATCCATGTAAATGCGTGACCAAGCAATTTTGTCCTGTCACCGCAACTTTTGCTTAAATTTGACCAATCATTGTAGTTTTCTGCACAAAACATTGAGCCATACGTCACCAGACTCACTTCTTTGTTTCTAGCTGTGAAGATGCAGAGCATGCAGACATGTGCGATGCAAACGTCTCACATTTACCTCGTTCAAACTGTGTGATTTTATTTTCACTGAAACAAGTTACCTTCGATGTTTAATAAAGATTTTTAAAAAATGCTTAAAAACATTGCAACATGAATCGCAATTCCTTAGAAAAGCTGTAGTGAAATCAGGTATTTTAGGCTGCAATAATTCCCCCCAAAAAACCTGCAAAATCCTGGATGGACTGGTTTAAGTAAGAAAAATGCATTGCGTGCTCATATTTCAAGGTTGTATACATGAGTTTGACTGAATAGCTTTCATACTATACCAAACTCAAATAGTTTGTTCAAGTGGAGAGCATGAGAATTTATTGATCCTGCATTGCCCACTTACATTGCTTTTGCTCTTCTCTATTGATGGATAAGGCAAAAGTGGACATCAGCCTGTCTGAGGTCTATGATAAAAAGACACTTCTGGCTGTCTGTGGTTCCTTTGTGTGTCTGTGTGTGTGTGTGTGTGTGAAAGACATGATGCCATTCTGCTTCAAACTCTACAGGAAAAATAAGATCGAAGTGCATTTGGCAGTTGTCTTGTGGGTTTTAGTGCAATTTCAGCTTGTGAGCACTTGTTGGTTTACTGTTTCAAGGGATCATGCTAGTCCTGGATTTATTCATTGCACCTGACACATTGTCATTACATACTGTATATTTTCAGTAAACCTTTGGAAAGGGTGGATTTAGAATTTCTCTCACTTGCAACTTTTGAACTTTTAGTTAGTCCGAGCTGTCACTGAACTTCAAGACCTCACTCCGTTTCCATTTAATGAGGGTCGTTATCATTATATCATACCAAGCGGAAAAAGGTTAAAATTTGAACATTACACATAAAGAAGCCATGCTTGTACTTCTGTGCAGTGTGGTGGAAATCCCAAAGCCAGTGATGCTGCTGATTTTGACGGACAAGAACATGATGAGCAATGTCAGCTCTGCACCAGTGAAGCAGGAGGAGCACAGAAGCCAGTGGCAGGAGCAGGGCAGGCAATCAAATAGGACACATTATTGGCACAAGAGAGAGTCATAATGTCCCTGCTCTTTCAAAAGTCCCTACTGAGTTAGAAATTGATAGCAAGTAACAGATAATAGAGATAATAACAGAATATTAGTGCATTTTATGGTCACAGGCTCACATTACTAGAGAGGCTTTAGTCATTTATAGTCCTTCAGAAGGTTAAATAGTTGGAATACTTTGTGTATACTATTAAAGTGCCTGAATTGGGCCATAAAAGGTCAGTACCATAATTCAGCACAACCCTAAACCTACACACAACTTCACCTTAACCCTAATTCTTTTGGCATTTTTTTAAGAAGGACATTTCAGTGCTGTTTTCTTAGCCATAGGCTAGTTGTTTTTACACTGAGACACAGTTAGGAGCACCAGCATTGCTATAAACAAGTTTTTAGAAATACTGAGGTCCAAAAACTAAACTTGCTTGGGGAGTTTTGGGCCAAGCATCAAAACACATTTTAGGAACTTTGGTAACTTTTATTGTATCCCCTTCAGAAAAAATACTGAGATCCATACCTTGGTGACCTTGGTGGCGGTACTCAATTAAAAGTTATTCAGTACCAGTAAGTACCAGCCCATTTCAGGCACTGTTATACTACCTAAGAAATGCACTATGATTACAAGAAAGGATTAACTTTTGTGGCAATGATTTTAAAATGAATTTCAAAAAGTTTATTTGAATGTAGATGTCTAAATGACATGTGACATTCTGTCTTTGAGATTTCTTCTATGTAACATTTTATACTTTAAATATGATGATCTGAAAAGTTGTTGAAAGTGAAGGAGATCAACCCCACCGTATCCTTTAATGAGCCATGCAGGCAGGTTTGTGGTCGAACTATTCAACAGCACAAGCTCAACAAAGAGAGGTCTGAAAATAGATTAAGGGTTAGGATTCGTTTTGCTGTAAATAGTAACAGGGACATTATAGGGGTCACCAACAAGCATTTGAAAGCTAGAGGTCATGCTATTGCTGTGCAAATGCCATATACAGACATGATGACATGAATATACTGGAATTAACTGTACTGGGGACGAAAAGGAAGTTGGTATGTATGTAGCACCTGTTCCAAAAATACATCCAAATAAAGAGTTTTCACACTAACCTGAGCTCTAGTTTAGAAAGACCCTAAAGCTAATTAAACCCCAGGTTAGGTATTTACAGGGCCCAGGGTCCACATCTTCAGAATACTGAAAGCATTTGACTTGGTTACTGTAGCTTCATCACACTGATCTGACTGGACAGCAAACACCCCATTGCTTTGCTCTAACTTCAGTTCACATCCGTAATTTTAACGCTGATCTTTTGTGTATGACCTCTAAAAGACAGGGCTTAACCTCGCCCTGCAGCAGGGTTAAACCCTGGGCTGAAAGTGGGGATATCACACATTTGAAGTTTTGAGTGAGGAAGGTCTGTAAGCTGATGGCTAACAGAGCTGTAAGCCCTGGGCTAACGTAGGTCTCAGCCAAAAGCTAAATATAGAGTAAAAAGTCCTGATGATGTTGTGATGTCTTTTTCCAGTATATGATTGCAAGTGAAGAAAACAAAGCAGCACTGTTATTATTTTAAATGGATACAACTCATAATACTGGATTCAAAGACCGTGTGTGTATAGGCTACTAAGTTACTTTATATTATAACTGTAACAAAACAAATTTGTTGTTAGGTAGACATAATTAAAGTGTATTGCCCCTTTATACATGTGATATTTCTGCATTTGTTCCACAAAGCTGAAATTACTGCAGGCGGCAGACATTTATTACCACTAAAGCGGCCAGGGTTCAGTTCCAACCAGCAACCCTTTGCTGCATCTCCTATCTATAAATAAAGGCATTAACCCCCCCAAAAAACAAATCTTAAAAAAAGAGAACAAAAAAGGAAATTGAAGCACTCATTAATATGTCTACAACTTATCTCGTTTGTATTATGTTTGAGTTGTTTGTTGTTTTTATATTTTTGCCAAGAGGAATGCCTTGTCCTTGTCTTTTACGGCAAAACAATACCTAAGGGTACAAATGTAAATGTAACCTTGGAGTTTGACCTGAAAGGTTTGTTAAGTAGGGTGTGAGTTTTATGGAGGACTATACTGATGTGGTTTAAAACACAACCGCCTTATGCTTTCCTTGTAGCAGGTGGGGGATCCGGTCATGGGCTTGGATTT
>NW_023339763.1:14876176-14878249 GCF_004916995.1 Morone saxatilis | reverse complement strand
AATGCCTTGTCTTTTACTGCAAACGAAATCTACCTTAGGGTACAAATGTAAATGTAACCTTGAAGTTTGACCTGAAAGGGTTTGTATAAGAGGTGGTAGATGTTACTGGAGACTATACTGATGTTTCTATAAACAACAACCGCCTTAGACTTCCTTGTAGACAGGTGGCCATCCGGTCATGGGCTTGGATTTTAAGATACTGTTCACCCTCTGTGTGAAACCTCTTTAGTTTTGTGGAGAAATCTCCATGATTCTAATGCACATGTTGGCAAGTTACCATTTGGGAACCCTGACAATCATATTATTACTGAAGAAGTTGAAAACAGCTGTAAACCTGTGCATGTATTCAGATCTTAAAATTGATTTGCACAACATAATACATATTCTGAGACAAGGTTTTGTTTTTCTGTGTTGTTGTTTACTACATAACTGTTTATACTGTTGATATACTTATATACTTGTTCTTTATTATAGCCTTTGCTTGATAATGTTGTTGTTTAATGTCATATGAAATGTTATGAAAAATACACATTTTGCATTGAATAGTATGCCAGGTACATGTGACGGTGACTATGAGCAAACTGGTTAGAAGTGCTAATGCTGTTTTTTCTGATAAGATAAAAACAAATACGACTCTTATTTTGGGACCAAGCCGGAAACGGAAGTGATGTCACTCCCGGTGGGCGGAACTACCTCTTTGTAACCACCAATAGAATTGTTGCTCGGTAAAATATGAAAATGGCGGATCTTTGTAGTGAGTTTGGAGACCTGGTACAAATCAAGAAACAGCTCATATCGGTGATATCGCTTTGTAAAGAAAGAGGACTTTTACACAGCGCGAAGTGGTGAGACCGACTGTGACTCATGTGCGATAACCTGTCTGTCTCTCCGCTCCGTTGCCTCGGCAACCGAGCGTTAACGCTGGTTGACGTTAGCCTCGTTAGCAGTGCTGTTCAGCTTTTGACTGAAAACTCGTTTACTGAATCAACGTTGTGTTCAGCAAGAGCGATGTTAAAGGACTAACGTCGCTGAACCCAAGAGGAGGGTTGTTTTTATCGTTGCAGAAAGTCAAAAGCATCCTTGGGCCAAAACACTGAGCTTTAGTGAAAAGATAATTTCACTGCCAACTCAGTTTCATCACACAGATGTTTATTACAGATGTTCTCAAGCCACATGCTGTTTATCAGCTTAACTATAAGTGGGCTCAAGTTGTAGTTAAATATATGTGGACTGGCTCAAAAGAAAGCAACGTTTATGGTGTTTATTTATTATGATAGCACAAAACTTGTAACCCTAAAATAAAAGCTACCCTGACTGTTTATCAATGGCAGGTATGTCACTTGTTTCCTGTGTTTACTTTTCAGGGCTTCTGAATTGGCATTTGCTTTGGACCCTCTTCCCAAGGATGAATTACCCCCGTCACCTCCTTTTACTGAGGTTTGTGCTTTTGCCATATCTGATGCTTTTCTGTTTCCATTATATAACTGTACATAACTCAAACATCACTGTATCAATCAGTTTCTTTATCAACTTGTTCAGTCTCTTCATTAAAGCTACAGGATGTTTCACTGAGTGAAATATTCAAACTTAAGATTTTTTTAATCATTGCATCAAAAGGAAATATTCTCTGTGCTGTACATCATGTTTACACATTTAGCCTCACTGAATATGTACATCTTATAAAGAGGTAACAGATGTGTAGTTTCATTTTGCAAGAGGTTAATTAGTTTCATAAAACAGCTGGTAACTGTAGTCCTTACCAAAGGTGACTCAAACAGGAGTGAATGGTGAATTTGTTGGGGACTATTTTCAGCAGCAGGACGGCGGCTGCTGTAATTTCTCACTGGCACACCGATTGTGTGGGATATCCTAAATATAAACTGCAGTGCCCATGTTCTTTGTAATAAAGGAATTGGCTACACATGATTAATTTAGGGTTAGTTGTGGTCTTTTTGTGGAGTTTTTGACAGTAAAAAAAAAAAAAACAATATATATCACAAGACCTCTTCTTTGACACATTTACAATCAATCACAACAATCAGAAACATGCACAAGATAAGATAAGATATTCCT
>NW_023339763.1:14875968-14876161 GCF_004916995.1 Morone saxatilis | reverse complement strand
AAGTGGATAGAGAGAAAAAACAGTATAAAGACAGAATAAGAACAGATATGTATAAAAAATATATATAATATAATATAAACACTGTACAAGAGAGGAAAAAAAACAGTAAAAACCACAACAGATAAACCGATAACACAATAACACAAACATTAGCAGCAGTTGCACAATGGGGCAATAGATTGCACAGTAATTA
>NW_023339763.1:14864635-14875876 GCF_004916995.1 Morone saxatilis | reverse complement strand
CCAGGACAGAGCTGGCCTTCTTAATCAGTTTGTCGAGTCTCTTCCATTTTTACTTACTTTAATTACTTGCATTCGAGCTTTACAGAGTTAGAAAGTCAACTGTCTCGTGCAAAGTTGCAGCTCATCGATTCTCACATATTAAGTATTGTTTTTGTTAATGGAAATCATTTTTTTCCTTCTCTCAGTAAGAGAAATGTTATACTGCCCCCTGGTGGCTAAACTGGCTGTTAATCGAGTTCAGAAGTGGCCCATACAGTTTCTACTTTTATGAAGCATTTTAGTGTTTTGTTATTCAAATTAATCCTTTTTTTTTCTTCAGCAGTGAAGTTGACTTGACAACAATGTTTTTTTCTTTTTCATTGTCTGCCTGTCCCAAACTACAGGAAGATGCACAAGATCTGGACGCACTTACACTGGCCAAATCCTACTTTGACCTGAAAGAGTATGACCGTGCTGCTTACTTCCTGAAAGGCTGCTGCAGTCAGAAGGCTTATTTCCTCTATATGTATTCTCGCTATCTGGTAAGATTGTGTAGATATCTGGCATGCCTGTCTCGTTTGCTCCTTGATTTCAGTTGGTGACTTGACTGCTTTGAGCATAATGCTTGAATATAAAACCATTTTGAAAAGTTTCCTTCTTTGTCTCCAGTCAGGTGAGAAAAAGAAGGACGACGAGACTGTGGACAGCCTGGGTGAGGAATCCTATGTTTGGACCTTTTTTAAAAGAGACCTGACATTACTTTTGTTGCCCTTTAACACTGCCTTTCTTTGTGGTTGTAGGTCCTCTTGAGAAGGGTCAGGTGCGCAACGAAGCCTTGCGCGAACTGAGGGTGGAGCTCAGTAAGAAGCATATTGCAGGAGAGTTGGACGGGTTCACCCTGTACCTGTAAGAACTTTGGCTGCAAAGTGTACACACTGTCCTCAGATTATGCAAAGGAATACAGTGGACTGATCATAAAGTGTGTGTGTGTGTGTGTGTGGGTACACAGGTATGGTGTGGTGCTACGAAAGCTGGATCTGCTGAAGGAGGCGGTGGAGGTGTTTGTTGAGGCAATTCACGCGCTTCCTCTTCACTGGGGAGCCTGGCTGGAGCTTAGTAACCTTGTCACCAACATTGAAATGGTAACTGTCTTTGTGTTTACACATACACAAATCGTAGATAGCATTGTGTTGTTAATTTAAGGTCCACAGTAACCATTTACAGCATCGTAACGCCGCCTCGTGACTTTTAAACTACTAGAAAACGAAACAAAAACGTTCTTATATTCACTCAATGCACAGAAACCTCTCAGGTAATTATATGACTGAAATGATTCCATCCGCCTTGGTCTTTCTCCCCAGCTGAAGTCACTGTCTCTGCCAGACTGCTGGATTAAAGACTTCTTCATGGCCCACATGTACACAGAGCTGCAGATGATCAAAGAAGCGTTGCAGAAATACCAGAGCCTCATTGAGGCCGGCTTTTCTAAGAGCACCTACATTATCTCACAGATTGCTGTCGCCTACCACAACATCAGAGGTTTATTTTCTACCTTTTCGATAAGATTTTTGCCTGTCAGAAGAGTGCTACTGGGACTGGTTTAGTCTTACAACGCGCTGACTCTGTTCATTTCAGATATCGACCAAGCTTTGGCTCTGTTCAATCAGTTGAGGGAGCAGGATCCGTATCGCATCGACAACATGGACACATTCTCCAACCTGCTCTATGTCAAAGTGAGGCCACACACTTAATAAAAAGTACTGATTAGCGTTGAAGAAGTATGTTTTGACTTGTTCCCCCAAGTTACAGGTCTAAATAATAATAAACCCATTGATAAATCCAGAATATTGAGAACATTTTTAGTTCTGCGGCTGATGGAAATGAATGCTTCCACAGGGCATGAAGCCAAATTTGAGCTACTTGGCTCACAACCTGGTGGAGATCGACAAGTACAGAGTAGAGACGTGCTGCGTTATCGGTAAGTGTGGTGCAGGTGTATTGGCTGGTATTTCTCTATCTATCCTAACTTAAAGTTTGTAAGCTGGTCCGACATTGTTTTTAAGACATAATTTTCAATTTGTGTAAGAAGTTATGTGTCTCATCCACAGGTAACTATTATAGTTTACGCTCTCAGCACGAGAAGGCAGCTCTGTACTTCCAGCGCGCCCTCAAACTGAACCCTCGCTGCCTCGGTGCCTGGACCCTCATGGGTCACGAATACATGGAAATGAAGAACACTTCGGCCGCCATCCAGGCCTACAGGTCAGACCGAATGTAGAAGAGCAGTGTGGAAGATAAATATCACGCCTGTATTGTTGTTGCAAGTGTTGTTTCCTTGTTTTTACGGTTTCCTTTATTGTTTTTTTCCATCAGGCATGCCATTGAAGTAAACAAGCGTGACTACCGTGCCTGGTATGGCCTGGGTCAGACATATGAGATCCTCAAGATGCCCTTTTACTGTTTGTACTATTATCGAAAAGCTCACCAGCTCAGGTATGAGGGAAGAAAAGGTGTTTAAGTTGGTGTTACTATAAATGATTTAGAAACAGTGTGTTTAAATATCATAAACTAAATAGACTGTGATGTATTTTTGTAGGCCCAATGACTCACGCATGTTGGTCGCATTGGGTGAAAGCTACGAAAAACTGTCGCAGCAAGTGGAAGCAAAGAAGGTGCGTATATTAAAACACTCTGATTCATGGTTTGTGTAATAAATCCACTATGGTTCCTGATTTAGACCATGACGTGATTCTATTTCTGTCTAGTGTTACTGGAGGGCATACTCTGTTGGAGATGTAGAGAAAATGGCTCTACTCAAACTGGCAAAGTGAGTATCACTGTAGAACGAGAAATACGACTTCTCATGTTATGTAAAAACAAAGTAGTTTACATCACATTTTCTTCGTTTAGGTGCAAAATAAAGATGCGATCTGCAGCTTTTCTTTCCCCGTTGTTATCTGCCAACATGTTATGTGTAGCACCCAGAAATAGACACTAAATGTGAATTCTGCGTATTTCTTTGGCAGACTCCATGAACAGCTGAATGAGTCTGATGATGCTGCCCAGTGTTACATGCTTTACATCCAAGACATTTTCTCTTGTGGGGTAAGCATTTTAACACATCTGAATATAAAGTCTGTATTTGTAGTTTTAGTTAAAATGAAGGGAAATGTTAATACAACAGCATACAGTTGTGGCCATGTGTTGCATTTGTGCAGAAGAAATCCATTTCTAATAAAATCCCGTCGTCACAGGAACAACTGGAGCATGCAGAGGTGAGCACAGCCCTACGGTACCTGGGTCAGTACTATTTCAAGAACAAGCTCTACGACGAGGCGTCTCTCTGCGCTCAGCGCTGTTGTGACTACAATGATGTAAGTGTGCCTGCATAATCCGAGCACCATGTTCTAGTTGCTGTAGAGAAGTGTGAAGCCCAGTTCAGACCAAAGATTCATGACGAGATGAAACAGTTTTATAATGTTGCAGTGGTGTGAACTGTCTCAGCTCAACTCAAGCTGCCTGATGATGTTGCAGCGTCAAAATGTTTAGAACATAAGGCGTAAAGTCAGCTGGTAAAAAGTTTGACAGAGGAAAGAAAGAGGATTACCTCATCACTTTGTTTGACACAAACAACCCATGTAGCCAAGGACAGCTCCAAATTATTGCAACTGTAACAAGTCACTATCAATAGTCTCATTTTATATTTTAGGACAGTATAAAATACATCCAGCCGTTAGAACGGAAGTACAGAGAGTCGTTACACTGAAGTCTAGTGTCATTGGTGTGAACTGGCAGTTTCACAAGATTCATTTTAAGTCTTAACTTGTCTAGTTGATGTTTGGTCGGAACTGGTCTTAAGTCGTAGTAACAACACACTAACTGGTGTCGGTGGTCACTCTGCTCGTAGGCTCGCGAAGAGGGAAAGGCTCTGTTGAGGCAGATCTCACAGGTCAGAGATCAGATCGAGACGCCATCAGCAGATCTGTTCGCTCCGCTCTCAAACAACACTCCCGTAAGAAGGGTGTCTCCACTGAACCTCATCTCCTTCACACCCTGACACCTACCATCCTCTTCACTGGCTTCAAAATGGACAATTTGTGCATCCTGTGACGTGACACCACTTTGGGGGTTTGACTTTGCCAAAAGACGGTGTTGGAAGGATTTACTTGTTGAATTTGTTAATGACATTAAAATTGCATTTGTTTGTAAAAAATTTTAATCCTTTTGTCCAGGATCCGACAAGTTCTACGCTGCAAATGTACAAACAATCAATCCTGCAATAAACGAGTACAGCTAGCTTGATTAACACACTGCAGCAAACCGAATAAAGTTTTTGAATAGATTTTCTAAATACACATGCAGCTTTTGTATAACAGACTGGTTAACAGTGTAGAAAAGATTCTTCCGGGCAGACGCTGCTCATGCAAAGAAGAGACACCTTGAACTATTTACATATATACACACTTTGTAGAGCAAAGAGCACACAAACATGTTTTGACTCAATACTGTATATATGTAAATAGTTTAAATAAAGCATACCTGCTGTGCAAGGACTGTTCTATTTTTGTCTCATGTTGTACATTAAAATACTGCAGTGGAAAAAATGTAGTTATTAGCACAGTAAAAAAAATTCTATATTAAAACATGAATGAAATGCATTTTAGTACTTAAACCACTCAAAACAATGTTTTCATAGATTTTATTGTGGAAAAGTATTTAGAGAAAAAACGTGGAGGAGTTGCAGAGGAGGTTAATTACACACACACACACACACACACACACTATTACCATACAGTCCATAACTATTAACCCCTTAATTCCCTTAGTAGTATTCTGCAATCCTGTTTAAAGCATAACTGTTATACTGGCATGAACGTTATAACTGTATTTGGCATGATAACAGCGAGTAAACTGCACTGCAAAAGTGAATATATACAAAATATAAAAATACGATAAAGTTACCAGCAAATATAACTGTGTTTGCATAATATCAAAAAGTACACACTCCCACAGAAGCAAAGAGCTCAGTACTTCCCCCTGAGACTGCGGGGGGTGGGGGCAGGGCTGCGGGGAGGCGACTGCTGGCGGGACCGCAAGATCCGTGAGTAGGGGGTAATGTTTGCTTCTTCAACAGCACGGGTGTTGTATTTCCGCGTTGGGGTGCGTGTCGGGAACAGAGTCTGGAAAAAGGGCCGTTTTTGCGGAGGTCGGTTCTCAGTGTCACTCGGCGCAGCGGCCCCACAGCCCCTCTTCTTGCAGGAACCTGGTGTGGTGCAGGTATCAGAACCTGAGGGGGGCAGCTGGGGTCGGACGGCCTGCGTCTGGGCCAGGGCCTCTGCTTTCCGCCTTAAGTCAGCTTTTACAAGCATCAGGCCATTCTGGAGCTCCACCAGGATCTGGTCCTAAGAAGAAGTCAGTGAACAGGGTTAGACGAGGCCGCAGAGGGGGAAGTGAGGGATGAAGGTGGGAGGGTGAGTGAAGGAGAAAAGCAAAATGAAACTTCTCATGCTTTTGCACAGTAATCACCCAGTGCAGATGTTAGAAACCTATGTTTAGTTAAAAAGCTGGCTGTGCATCAAGATTGTTAGAGAAGAGAGTAGAGGGAGAGAAACACAAAGTATTTTCAATTGAGGATTGCACTTTAAGCAGATGCTGCTTTAAAATGCTAATAATTATTGCTTCTCTAAAATGAGAGCATCCGTAATCAGCATCAAAGTTAGAAAAGATGTAATTACTGTCAAACTGCCCTAACTGAAGACATCGCAATATGTTGGGTTATATCTGGATTTGGTTCAGTATTTTACGTCTGCAGTAGAGTGCAAAACCTCTCTTTAATCACTAATCTGAAGCTGGTCTAATCCCACTAAAAATGATCAATCAACAAAATAAATAGGCTTAACTTGACAGTGACTATTAGCTTTCCTACACCATGACATTTATTGTTAGTGCAGCATTAACAATTTTATTACTTGAATGTTTTTAGGCACCGTTTTAAATTATTTATAGAAAAGCTGAGTTTATAAAATAATCTAAATCACATAAATAATAAATATACAGGTCTGTGGCTGTACCTGTTTGGCAAGTGTCTCATCTGCAGCGGTCAGTGCCTGGCGCAACCTTTCCCCTCCTGTGTTACGACAGCAGGCTCGTTCACCAGACTGCAGGTCCAACCCGAGCCTCTGCAGATCCAGGCGCAGCTGACGCAGGTTCTGTTAGACAGAGTCTGAATTTTAGTCTTTCCGAAGACATTTACATGCAGCAAAAACCTTCTTGTATTTCATATGATAGAGCAGTAACTGACCCGTTGACCCTCCTCCAGCTTGCGGTCAGCAGCGTTAGTGAGGGTGCCAGTTGAACCTGGGACTTCCAGCTGCATCTTCAGATTAGTCAGCTCTGCACAGGCAACCAGAAGTTAACAAGACAGTTAGCTACCATTACCAGTATCCCAACATCAACACATAATCAGAGCAATGTTTCAGTCACCTTGTGACTTGGTGAGCAGCTCAGCACGACACTGGTCGAGCTCAGCACGCTGTCTGCCAGCTTCTGTGTGAGTAGTGAGGCGCTGAGAACGTCGAGGCCCCTCAGAGTCTCCCTGTGGCACCGACATAGGGGCCGGTTCAGCTTCCTTTCTTTTTTCGAGGGCGGCAGACAAAGCTTCAATCTCCTGATCTCGCTCCTAAAAGACAGGATGAAAAGAAAAACATTTTAGTGAAAACTCACATCCCCTAGATTCAAAGAAACAGAGTCACAAACACAACTACATTTTGGATTCTTCTTGCATACTCATTTAACTACAGCGCAGATTTCCCAGATTATGCGTGTACTGAAACAGCCTGGGGACAGAAAGTGGCTGAAAGTAATACAAACGTAACGCTCACCTTCAGCTCCTGGCTGTAGAACTTCTTCAAATGTTTTTGCACGTTAGTTATCCTGTCTTCGTACCTCTCTTCGATTAAAGCCCTCTCTGCCTCCAAGGTCTCACTACAGGGCAAGAAGAAACAACTCAGCATCTGCATTCATTTCAGATTCTAGCATTTCTTATTTTGCTGACTGAAATTTATTGGATTAAATTTTCTTTTTTAAGTGAATGGAAATGATTTGTGCTCTTAAAATGACTAATTTACTAGTCTAAAACTAGTTTCACATCTAAAATATTGCTAGAAATGCTTCTACTACATGTCCTAAATGCAGACTGGTTAGTATTAAAGAGGCATCTTCAAAACTTTTGATCCAAACAAAGCACACACACACACACACCTGAAGCCCTCTTGCATCCCAGATATGACCTCCATCATCTCAGAGACCACCTGCTCTCTCACAGTTGCCTCAAGAGCCTCTTTCTCTTCCCGCTGGCGCTGCACCTCTCTCTTCAGGACATCAATGGCCTGCAGCAAAGCCTTAATAAAGTACAGTCTGCTGTTAGGACCACTGAACAAGTGTTCTGAGACATTTGAAATGCTGGTAAGAAACAAACAAACAAAAAAGCTTTCTGCCCACTCGCTGGATAACCTTTAACTGAAAATGAGTTATCAAAGTACAGTAAATTTTTAGCTCTCCCATATGATGGCAGAGGATGTTACCTCAGTATTTAACATGGTGATATCTCCGTCTTCAACGTCACTCTCATCCTCCTCTTCTTCCAGCAAAGTGCTATCATTACCATTGGCTGTTGGCTCGCGCAGTAGAGACAGGATGTAGGCCACTCTGGTCTTTGTGGACGGGCCATGGACCAACTGAAACAATGGGACGGATCTTTTATTTCTCTTTGGTCTCATCGCTGAATCACAGAAGTTGGATGGACAGTATGAGAGCTATTTTACTTACTTGAGTAGCGATAGCTGAGAACTTGAGGGCTTGGAGGGTTTCGTCATAAATGGAGGCACATGGATTGATGTTGACCACCATGCTGGAGTTTCCTCGGCCACAGAAGAAACCTTGGAGGACTCGGGTCAGTTTACTGTCCCTGAAGGGCACCACTTGAGGGGGCCGTGACCTGTGGACGTGTCAGAACATTTTTTTTTAAATATAGCTTTCTTAAACAGCACATTCCAGTATATTTTAATAAGAATGATTTGCCTATGAAATCAAATGTGCTATATCAATAAAGGTTTAATATGGAACAATATTATAATTATTGCAGGAAAATCCTCCACAGAGGAGCCGAGCATTAAAGTTAATTCTTGATCTGAAGCTCCCATACCTTCTTTAGTTATTTACATTTTTTTAATGTGCTACACCACTACTACCACCAGTGGACACGTACTTGTTGTTCTGGTTGTGTCTCAGAGCAGCAATACAGCGTCCCAGAGTCAGAAGGGAGGTGTTGATGTTGTTGGCCTCCTTCATCCTCTCACCGTTACGCTGCTCTTTGCAGCGTTCAGACCCAGCCAGGTCACACACAGTCAGTCTAAAAAGGAAAGCGCACTTTTACAAAAAGAAAATTCTAAAATATCCCCAAACTGAAATGTAGAATGGTTAACTTACTCGCTGATGTGCATGGCTGAATCTGCCTCTGGGCGAACGTGAAGGACACGGATGGAGAAAATGCTGTGGCTGTGTGGGTGATAAAATGTGTGATCAGAGATGCAATAAGTGTGAGTCAAACAATAAAAGAAGAAGAAAACTCTAAATACGGTTTTGAAAGGCAAAGGTTTCATGTGCTCCTACCTGCGGCTGGAGTTCTGGTTGAGGTGAGTGCTGGCGAAGCTCTGGTTACGACGTCCAGCCCTCAGAATCCTCCAGGCTTCCTCAGCACTGCGGACCTGGATCCAGGTGAGGTCTGACAACAAGAGGAAGTAACAAGAAAAATGATACTCTCGCAACACAAGAACAACGAAACATGTTCTATGTGCTACCGTACAGATGACATAACAAAGATACACAAAGCAAACATTGCTGAAAGTATTTTCATCATCTATTGCACTGTGTTTCTTATAATGTGGTGCTGCACCCAAATAAAGTGTAAAAACACTGCAGGTAAAGTTTGAAACATCATTTCCTGCTTAATGACGTGAACACACAGCAGATGAGAGAAGCTGTATTCTGGGTATGAGCTTCAGGAGCTTCAAACTGATATACACACTATGCTAATTAACCAGTTTAATGTTCTATAAACAGTATTTCTGTGAATGAGGAAGCATTACCTTTCACATAGGGGTTGCCCTGTTTGTCGTCACTAAGCCGCAGTGTGGCCCTTTTTCTGGGCTGCAGGGAGGGCGAGGCATCCAGTAGGTCATACAGAAACTCATTGTAGATCTCATAGAAGGACACCCAGATAGAAAACTGCACCCCTTCCTCCAGATCATCTCCTCCACTGTGTGAAAGGCTGTCAGGCTCCAGACAAACACTGTCAGTGTCTGCAGAGAGAGAAAGTTTTCTCAGGGGGAAGTACTGAGAGAGCATTTTTTTAAAAAGTACTTGACTTTTTTTTTTTGTGGCCAGATTCGACTTCATTTGGATTACACTGCTGTCCAATAACACTCCTCCTCACCTTCAAGCTGGGTGGCAATGTTACTTGTAGAGGAGAGTCCTCCAATTCCGCTGTCCCAGATTGTTGTGGTCCCACCTCGACGGGACATCTGATTCTCATCCTGTGACAAACAAGAAAAGCACATCAGCTCCTATCTGTGTGCTTGAAGATATTCTATTCCTACTGAAGACTTTTGATTAAATGGTCCCATGAAATGTCTTTGTCTGATGTGTACCTTATATTTTTCAGGCTAATCAAAACTGAGCTCACTACAGGCAGGCTGACACTGAACTCAATCGAATTCTTGACTACGACTGAGTTCAGGATGACTATTTGAAAGACGAGTTGTACATTACTGGCCTATACTTGGCAGCAATAGACACTGGGACACAATGTAACAAGAAAATGTAACTTTTTCATTTCATAAGACCTTTAAAAGTTGTTCTTCTGTTTACCTCTTTGAGCAGAGAGTTTCTGCGGATTTCCTCCACCCTGACCTCTGCGGGCTCAAGCTGCCTCACATCCTGATACATGACAGGCTTCAGGTCCATTGCACCATAGAGACGACCCTGCAGTTTCCTGAACAGAGACACTAAAGCCCGGGGTAGGAGTCCTGCCTCTCGACCACTGCCTGCGGGTCAAAGTTTAAGATTTATGGAACTGCAAACACCAACATCCGAACCTGAGCTCTATACAGATTTGTCCAAGAAACAAACAAAAATCTTACCCTGAATAGTGTAAGTCTTTCCAGAATTGGTGACACCATAAGTGTAGAGTAATCGGTTTTCTCCTTGAAGCACGTCTTTCACCATCTTCTTCATCGTGCACTCATAGAACTGCTGCTGCGTGGTCTCTGACCCAAAAATCTATGAAAGATGGGTAAAGAAAAACCATCAGTTTTACCTCAGCATCTTCCTTGTGTTGGTTTCTTTGCACACCAATTAGCCCATATTCACAAAATACAAAGCCAACATGGTGTCAGGTTGACAACCACTTATATACGCAGAAGTGTAACTCTCCTACCTTCGAGAAACTGAACTTGTGCATGCTCTGGGTGATGCCCCTCTCTGCGGTCCTCATGTTCTGAGACTCTTTTGGAGCTTTGAGCAGCAGAGTCTCTTCATCTTGGACAGCCACACAACCCTAAAAGAATAACGGACCTTGAGCACAGAGTACGATTGTACTAAAAGCAATAAATACACACATCTACCCACAGAAAATGCCAACGGCTGTAATGTTGACTCCAGTCTGACCTGTTCTTCTCCCCGGTCTCTCTCAGGCTCAGTAAGTGGCCGGATGCGCAGAAAAACTTTCACCCTATCTGTGTTCCCTTCATCGCAGCTTCTTTGCGTCGCCAAGGCAGGTTTCACTGCTAGTTTCTAGACACACAAATTAAAAACATATTTAATGTTTTGTTGCTTACACAGAATAATTTAAATCATGACAAAACCCATTACAGATGTTCTCCAGGTTAGGAAATGCATTAAACATGTTCTGTTACACCTTAGGGATAAACAACTGAAACTTCACAGGGTCCAGTGCGACACAAAAAGGGCACGGCCACGGCTCACCGGTTGTGTAGTGGATGGCCGGGGGTCCAGGCCAGGGGAAATGACAGAGACCTCAGGTAGACGTGGTCTGGTAGAGCCTCCATGCTCTGCTGCCGTAGACTCAAACACAGCTATTTCCTCATCCTCGTCGTAGGGGCACGCAGACGGAGAGGACAAAGACAGCGCCATGCTTACCTGTTAAAGGAAGACAAATCTTTATGAGTGTGAGGTTTGAAGCAA